>NW_009953496.1:6030837-6054812 GCF_000747805.2 Chaetura pelagica | reverse complement strand
TTTTTTTTTTTTTTTTTTTTTTCTGGTAAAAATTTGATCTGAAGTAATGAGGATTCTTTCATTAGACTGTTAAGATTTTACTTGTACTAATACTAACATTCTCAGCTTTATGAATAAGGCACGTATCGTTTTTACACTTAGCAAGATTTTAAATGTAACAAAGAGGGAAATGTAACAAGTCTAAAGCAAAACAGGAAATGGGG
Source organism: Chaetura pelagica (assembly GCF_000747805.2). NCBI lineage: Eukaryota > Metazoa > Chordata > Aves > Apodiformes > Apodidae > Chaetura > Chaetura pelagica. The sequence goes on along the minus strand of NW_009953496.1, from coordinate 6,054,609 downwards.
CAGCTGTGAAGGAAATTAAAAGGATGAGAATGGGATGAAAAAGATAACAGTCGCAAAATTATGTTACCTCACTGCTAGCCACTGCTTATCCACCAAAAGATGAACTTTATCAATACGAATGTTGTTAGCATAGTGGAATCTTTTTGGCAAGTCTGGCGTCAGATAAGGCTTGAAGTGCTGAGGAGATCTTTTGCACTGTGCAAAAGGAAAGACCCCAGTCATGAGTTCTAATCAGTAGTAAAAATAACCACATCATTCAAAATTATCACAAACATCTTAGTGACAGGAATGTAAGCACAAAGCCCAATATTCACAGATAGCTTCTCAGATAACCTGCAGATCTCATTTTTGGCCCAAGAAACAATGGAAGGAAACACAGCTTTTTTTGGAATTGTTTGAAAATACACTGCTATAATATGTACAGCAAGTTCCCAAATACTGTGGTAAAACTACTCCTACGGCTGAAACACATTTAGTAGTAATGTTTAGTCTGTGTGTCCATACAAATGTCACTGGTATCTAGTATGTAAGATTACACTCTCCAAGAGAAAGTACTCTGGCAGTTTATATCTGCTATCTTCCATTACTTTACCATTCAATAAATAACAAAGCAAACCATGTATACATAATGCAGCACAGTCCAGGGTTTCAGCTGCAAGACTGAACATGTAATCTCATGCCATACAAATTTCCAGTGCTCAGCTGTTAGCTAAAGGCCTTAGCTTTTACATCCACCTTTAAAGTATAAACAAAACTGTTTTGTTAGCAGACATGCTGTGAATGAGTTTGGCATTGAGAGCCTAATGACAACCATACGACGTGCTGCAAAAATTTAACTGCATATGGCCATTGGGAGCCACTCCAGCTGGCTACAAGCATCATGGCAGAGCTTCAGAAGCATTGCTCTTGGTTAGGAATCCAGCACTAGGACAACATGAAACACCTAAAATGCTGAGGGAAGAGCTCCCAGGAAGCTTGGTAAGCCAGAGAAGCAGATCTGTTTTACCACACAGGCAGTACAAAATACAGTACGCTCGGAGCCTGATCCAACACCTTCACCTTTAAGTGCTAGAATTGTATACTCTGCACAGAATTATTTATATGACATGTGAGTATGTGTACCTGCGTAGTCAGCAAAGACACACAGTGGAATCCAAGAACATGAAAAATAAGGATTAATTAGATTTGATAGCCCAGGAGAAGAGACAATACTAAAAAGGGTAGTCAAATTAAAGGGAAAAATAGACGAAATCAACATATAACATTCCTTTATGTCTATGGATTAACAATTAATATACAACACACAACTCCCTTCTCTGCCCAAAACTTTTGTTCTAAGAACTTGAAAGGGACAAAATATACAAAGGAAAAGGAAAGAGGAAGTGTCCTTACACCACCCCATTTCTGTAAGGTAGAGATGTTACATCTTTGTAACTATCAGCAGCTGAAGTTTCAGCTGGGGCTGAGAACATGCAAATTATACTATTCTTCTCATACTAATGCTCTTCGATATTACATGCTCTACCTTCATCAATGGGGTCAAGGATGTAACAGTGGAAAAGCTCCTTCTGATATTCCCAACCATTGATTTCGTACTCCTGTGTCTACTTTGGATGCTGGGGAATGAAGGACGTGTTCTTAGGTATTCATATTAAAAAAAAAAAAAAAAAAAAAAAAAAAAAAAAAAGGAACAGGAATGTTCACTGCCGCAGTGGCAGGCAAAAGCTACATGTAACGTTGCACAACTGTTGCTCAACATGTTACAGGAAGACCTCTAGTGGTGATTTACCAGAAGTACACACAGCCGAAACAGCTGAGAATTTTTCCAAGCTGAGAGAATTTATTCTAAAATAGTAGACGAAACATCTGTCTGCTGCTTGAACTTGGACTAGTCATAGAATAGATAACAAACTGGCAGTGACTTTAATAAGGGGGAATTATGAAAATACATAGAGAGCAAGCATTTTAAACGTTTAACTCACTGTAAGTAAAAAATGCAAAGAAATACAAAAATACAACTTTCCTACCAGTATTTTAGTTTCTGCATCACATTCATCCCACACGTCTTAATGTATAACCAAAAAGGAAGTGAATTATCTATCTAAAAAAGTATAAGTAAAAGCATGCACTGTCACATCTTCACATCTTATCACCTTTCAGTAAAAGAAACAGACTTGTTCCTTTGTTTTGTACTCTGTTCTTCACTCCTTTGTTTGCACCCTTCAAAGCTCAGCTTTCACAGAGTGCATCCATAAGGAGCACCAGTCTACACTGAAGACACAGAGAAGCTTGGATCTTCCCTTAAGTGCCACCTCCACATAGTATGGCAGAAACCTGAGCAGAACTGTTGGTATATGGAGCCCAGTGGTGGCGCAACATATCTAAAACCACTGCAAGTACTTAAGTGATTTGTATTAAAAAAACCTAAAAGAGCCATACTGCCTCATGCCAAAGATCCATCTTTCCCAGTACTCTGTGTCAAATCAGATCTCTAGAATTTCCAGAATCCAATACTTAGAGAAAGTGTTTAAAAACAAGTCAAGTACTGAATGAACCTTCTCTGTATCAGCTCAGTTTCCTCCAGGCTTCAGGAATTCCTTAAGTCAGAGTTTGCTTGTGGATCATGTTTAATAGCCTTTACAGGCCTAGTCTCCATTAATGTGTCTGAAATCCCCCTTTCCTTTTTATATTTCCAAGCTCTACAACACCCTGTGGCAACGTGCTCTACAATGTCATTATCTATTGTGTAGAAAAATTGCTTTAACCTAGCCTGGGTGCAGCATTTGTAGTCCAGAGCTAACAGATACCGATTATCTAAAGCATCAATGTGTGGCATTTTGTTCTATAATGAAGCTATACCCAGCCTTCTCAACAGGAAGTCACACACTTCTCTTTCTAAGTGAAGCACAGAAAGCTCTTTCTTTAGCTCTGAAAAGAGATCCCCCATGGCAAACCTTTATGCATCATCTTGTAACAACTTCCAGAACTGCCCCTGTGATACACTGAAGTCAGTAAACTATTTAAACTGGCACTGTAGTCTCAGGTTTTCACGAACTGTGCTTTTTTGATCAGATACCTATTAAGAGAAACTATGAGAAAAAATTAAAAAAACATTTACTTACTGTGAGGTTTTTAACAATTCCTTCTGAGTCAACTGTTAACAAGAAAAGATTAGTTAGCATACATTCAAACAGCTGAAGGTCCAAAGCCCCATGAAAAAAATTTCAATAGGGTTTTTATCAGTACAATTGAATTTATTAGTCTGTGAAGATTATGGGAACCATAACCTTCCACATGCAGGAATGTTGCATTACCAAGGGTAACTGTGGGTGTGGGAGCCTGTGGAAGTACCTAGCACTTGAGGTACATCAAGACAGACTGCTATGGTGATGACTACCTACACCTAAAGCTGACACATCATCAGAATGAATTTTTCTTCTCCCACATAATCTCTGTTTTATTGCACTTCCAGCAGCAGAGAAAAATCCTGTCTGTCTTAGTACTGTCACCTTCCACATTTTCAAAGGATGAATTTAATTTTTTGACATCAGCTTTCTAAAAACCATATCTGAGTGTTCTTCAGAATGAAAATTCCTTCAGAAAAAATAAAACCATTAGAGGAAATGAGTCAACAATTATACAGAGAATAAGACACATACAAAATATTATTATTCTCTCCTGTTCATTAATCTGCTCCTGTCTTAGATTGTCTTCTACTTAAACCAAGGAAAACCTGCTGTATTTTGTATAAATATTGTGCCTACAAATACAGAAACAATTAGAAAAGATAAGTGATTCCTTCTTCTCCTTGATAGAGAAAGTTTTGGGATTGTTTTGTTGGGTTGTTTTGGGCTGCTGTTTTTGGGGTTTATTTCAGTCTGGTAGCACAGTATCTATTCCAAGTCAGTCAGCACACATGGTTTCAATTTTGTGTTCTTCTCTGATACTAGCTAGAGGGCTCAACCAAGGTTTAGATCCCACTGTGCTAAGATTCAGATTCCGTAACTTTGTACGTGCAGCTAGAAACAGTTCTGCTTCAAAAATACTGACTCTGCCCATGTTGCACAAGAAATCTGTGAAGAGCAATGCACTTATGAAAGACCTGAAGTTCCAGTTCAAAACCAAAAATAATTTTTACTTCATCCTTCCACTTCCAAGAAAATTCAAATCAGAGTCTGCAACAAGCTTTTCTAACCTTCAGTTTCACCTAAAGGGGTAATTCAGAAAAACAAGCAAACAGAACAAAACCAAAACAAACACAAGTTTAAGCCAGGTTAAGTGAAACAGAAAGCTGTCCACTCTGTCGATTACTACTGATACCCATCTTCCCTATTTATTTATTTAATTCTTTGTTTCCTGTTAGGCTGATTGTGCAATCCCAGGATTGGTCAACACTTACAGGTAAAATAGTCCTTTGGAACATTTTTTGCTCGAATACGAGCTGCAGGCCCACCATATATGTAGAAATCAATCTTTTTGAAATAATTGGTCATATATTCCAACTGGCTGCAGTAGGTCTTCTCCATCCCTGAAGGACAGTATAGAAACAGTTATTTTTTGATACAATATATGGCAAAGAAAATAAAGTGAATTATGAAATGGATTAAAAGAAGTAAGCTCACATATTACACAGAGGAAGGAAACAATGACTCAGGAAATCTGAAACTGAAAAAAGAACCATATACATTACCATGATCAGCTACAAGTATGAGGTTTACACATTTGTGTAGGTTTCTTTGTTTAAGTCCTTCCATTAGCATCCCCAGTGCTTGATCTGCTTTCTGTAAAGCTTTGATTACCTGTGAGATAAACCAGCTTAATTTAGTTATTATTTCAAATTCTCACTTAAATGCAGTAACCAAAATCTGAAAAAAGGTGAACTTTTCTGTTAGTTTTCAGGTCCTTAATATTGCTGCTTCTTTTCTTTCTCCACCACCATTAGAGTACAGATGTGCAGAATTCCACTACTCTACCACAAAATATGCAACATAAAAAATGTCACCATTATTACTCTTCTATTACTTTAGAAAAAATAAGCTTCGAAATTAGCTTATTGAAAGAAAAAAATATCACATGCAGATCAAATTTATATAAATTGCCAGACTTAAAACATAAATACAATTTTGTTGTAGTATGCACATGTAAATATATTAACAATAAGCAGTGTTTCCTAAATATTTACACATATGTATTAGCTATAGCCCCAGCATAGCACCCAAGAAGCCATGGTGTCGTTCCCTCTATTTACAGTCCCTTCAAGCTTCCTGCAGAAAACCACTGACCACCACTGAAATAACATAGGAGAAATGCAGCACCATCCACCCTGCAGCCATTCACCCAGGATTGCTCTTCCAGAGCTGGTGCAGTCTTCCTGTAAGTCCTCCAGCAAGGACGGTACCTGACTGAGTCTGAGGACTCCATGCCCCAGCACTTGTGCCTTCCTTGTCTCCCTGGCTCTCCTGCACTCTCTTGAATCTCTTGCATGCATGGACAATGCACAATACAGACAATTACACAGACAATAATGGAGTTTTAAGCCCTTTATATACAAAGAGAAATGGAGATCCCTTTCCAGTTAGGGAGCCTAAAACTATCCCTAAAACTTCCCACAGATGGATCAGTTTTTCTGTCCTTGTTCAGTCCAACAAGGCCTTCTGCTGAAGATAATTTTCAGATCTATTAAACACAATCATTCCAGGAAAGAGCTGATATGATAAGTCCTAAGCTTCTTATAGATGGAATTTTTTTGCCTGCATTCAAGTAATATTTTTTGGATTACAAATTAGCAAACATTGAAGTACAGAGTTAGGAATAAATAAAAGACAGTTCTGAGAATTTGCCAGGCTTACAAATATCACTTGGCAATAAAAACTACAGTTCAATCTAAATACAACCACTAAAACAGCATGATCTGAAATTATTTTCTGCCAGTCTGTTTGGTTTACACCAATTTTGATTCATACAGTGCTGGAATCATAACAATGACGTTAACCACAAGGAAGAGTTCTTAAGAAAAACTCATAGGACAGTCATGGTAATTTTTTACCCACTGTCCTTTCCAAGTTTATAAATCGGTAAAGTTCATAGTGCAGCACCATTTTTACTGTCATTTAGTCTAAGGAAAACACAAAAACTACTTACACCACCACTATCTGGTCCAAATTTATGCCCAGAAGAATCTGGTTCTTCAATATATAAAGTGTAGAAATCAGGCCTGGAGTTAGAAATAAGTAAGAGTGGCATATGATGAGAACTTGGAGACAGCATTTCAAAAGAACAATTTAATTTTAAAAACAAAAGAAAATGAAACTTTAAATTAAATATATAAATAACTTTTTAAAACCTTAATAATACTCCATGCAACAAATATAATCATTCCGATTCCTCTGATATTTAAAATTAATCAATACAGACTATCTGAAGCTACAATTTCAGAAACGGTATCCACTGTATTTAATTGGTGTCCAGATATGCCTCTGAAAAACTTTAAGATCTCAGAATCTACAGCAAGCTGTTCCTTTTTGAGATGTAAGTGTACCTGCCACCTAAAGGATCTTTTCCTGATTAAGCAGTGAGGCTCTAGAGTGTATCTCCTAACGGCAAATATATTAGGAGTCTGTTAACAAATCTTGTTTACATGTCACGAAGTTGAACACCAGTCAGTAATGACATCTACTTTTACTTTTCATCCTGAATTACTGTCTGAAAGTACTTTATTTAGTAATAAATAATGAGTCAGTTTACTAGACTTTATTTAGATATTTAGCCTTTCTTGTGCAATATCTTTCATATAAAATCTTTAATCCATAAAGTTAGACTAGAAACTGGAAGTTCCGTGTTTCCTCTAGGCCATACAGTATGAAAAAAGACCCAACAATAAAAGAAAACTTTCATGAGAGTACATCCCATTCAGATATATGCACACTTTTTAATCTTTTGTATCTACAGTCTTATCCTGAGAACAAGTAGCTATGATCCTAGAACGAGCTTAAGCTCAACACTTTAATTTATGAAGTGAGGAAGATTCCATGATTCACACACACCAACAGAAATTTCAGTTGCTAAGCATTAAAATCTTTCTAAACTATAGTCTCACAAACCAGCCAGATATCATTGTTACCTTTCAGATTTCGTGTTATCCAGCCAGTCCAATAATCCTGAAATTCTGTGTTCAAATGTAAATGAACTGGAAAGGAAAAAACAACACCAAAAAACACCCAAAATAAACAAACAAACAAAAAAGAAGATAAGAAGCCTTTTTCTGATAAGTACTTCTAACTCCATGATACAAAGTGTCTACCCTCTAGTCATACAGTAAAGTCACAGGTCTGGTTTTCAAGAATGATGCATTTTTAACAAGGTAGTAGCAATAATTTTTATTATCCTCCTTTTTGTTTCAATGAATCACTTTTAATGGTAAATTAGGCAGATCCTGCTTTAGTAAACCAAATGTGTTGCTAGTAGGAATACTCATATATTTACAATTAAATACATTTAAAAAAAAAAAAAAAAAAAGACATTTCAAGTTTAGAACATAAACCTGAATTTTTATTCTTTCCAGCATGTATAAACCTTGGACCTTCATATTTTAAAAGTCAGTAAGGTCCCCTGCAAAATCTTTGTAAGGTCACACTTTGTGTCCTATGGAGGAATTCACCCATTAATAGCTTTGCTTTCCCCCAAAGTCATGCAGAAGCTTTGCTAGTTACCTACAGGACTCAGGTGTTTTCTGAGTACCACTCCAGCACATCACTGCAATACCTTTCCTATCTATATATTACATATATACATATTTATGAGACATATATATGCTATATATACTTGCTTTGGATTATATTTGTAAATGTGAAGAATCATGGGAGATTTACTGGAATAATCATGAAAATTTAGAAATAATTTACTAATACCAATGCCTTCCACAAGGAAAAAAATACTATTAAGGTAATCACTATATTTTCATGTGTGTAACCTGTGAATTAACTAGATAGAACTATGATTCAGCAGCAGTGTGCACATTATCACACACACAAGACCAAAGGGAGTAGATGTAGCTTCCCTATCCAGCATCCTCTCATCAATTAATTTCTGCCTTCTATATCCACTTGCTGTGGCTTCTGAGTTTATGTTTGTTATCTTAGGGTACAGATTAACTGAAAACTTATTCCCAAGTACAAGTCTTTTAAAGGCCTATATAGTATGCGTAGATTTTATGTTTGGTAATCATTGGCATAGTTATAGGATGCTCTCCTAGTAGAAGATCAGTGGTTGGCAGGTGGCTGAAACTTTCAAAACTCTCTAGGAGAGGAGAATATACAGTTCTCTTTGACTTTAGAATTGTGAATCCCTTAAATGGTTTTGAAAATTTCAACTGTCATTGGTAGTTTCATGGCAAAAGCAAGGTGATGTGACATGGTATCTATCTCTCAGACTGTTGTGTAAAAATCTTATATTTTGTTTCCTTCCACTGTGGCAATATAAATATGGCAATTGGGATTTTTGGACCAATTTACAGGAATTTACTACAAGCCCTATAAAAACTTACCCGTTGTACTTTCTGTACAAGGTAGGGTATGTTCCATTAATTGGAACATCGGAGCCTGGCCAAAAGAATGTGCCTGATTTCAAATTTTGATACATTGCTGTCAGCCAGACCTATGGGTAAAGATAAAAACAAATGATTTCATGGCATTTATACCACTGGAGGACCTCAGGTCACCAAAGTAAAAAAAAATGATTGGATCAGAAATATGGGCTGCAATCATGTATTTTTCTTTCCTCTTTCACACATCATGCAGTTGCCCAATGACCCCATATGATTTGAAGCAGGTTTTTTGTATACACATTTTGAAAAAAAACTAGTAGCACATAAGCCAGGATGTTGCCATTTCTTGAGTATTATCAGCCTGTCAGCATTTAAGAGGTGTTTGGACAATGCCCTTAACAACATACACTAACTTTTGGTCAGACATGAAGTTGTCAGGCAGTTGGAATAGACTATCATTACAGGTCCATTCCAACTGAAATGATTCAATTCAATTCAATTCAATTCTACATATTCTAGTTAAATAACTTTAATATAAGAGGGCATATTTCTATTCTCTTTAAAGAGTGCAGCTGACCTGGTGGAATCCTTCATGAAACAATAGCACCAAAACTTGGGTACTTGAGCATCCTATAAACATGAGTACATAGACACACGTGTATAAATACATGTGTGTAAATTAACATATAAAAGTTTATTAAGTAGATACACCATATGCTACACGTGTATTTTTGTCCTTTTGTACCATTATTACAGCTTGATATTTCTAGTAAATGGCTGATATCAATCATAACCATAGGTACAATGAGGGTGGGGGTTTTTAATGAAAAGAGGCATACGTTATATGCAAGTGCTCATTACGGAATTAAGCTCTTTTCTACTTTCTTTCTTGCTTGGACTTTGTAAACGTACTTGTAAATGTCTATAACTTGGAAGTAGATTTTTATATTTCATTTTGTAGCTAGTTTTCAAAAACAATGAAAAAATCCCACAATAAAACCATATGAAAAATTTACTGTGGCTTCCTGCAGCAAGAGTTCCATTTCAATGCTAGCCAAAACATTTTATTATTCTAAGTTACACATTATTTTAAGTCTCAGAGTTAACATTCTTAGAGTTCTTTTACTTTCATAAAAAGCAAACTGTTTTGTAGGCAGGCTATTATATGACTCCTACAGGATATTTAGCACATACTGCAAATATATACAGCTAAATAAAATGCAATTGTATCTCTTTTTTTTGTTGTTTTAGAATATGGCACATGAGCCACTCTAGACATAAAGGAATACCATGATGAGAAAGAAACCTACTGGCTGCCCTTTCCACCACCAAGATTGGAATTTTTCAGTCCCCGAAAGTGAGAAATTCCTGTTCAAGTCTACATCATACATGTTGTTATCAATAATACCGTGAGATTCTGGATACAATCCCTGCAAAATGAAAACAAAAAATATTTTTAAAAAAAAGACAAGGCTGCATCTTGAAATCAAATGGAGCCTAAACTAGGTTGCAATGCACATTGTTGCAGTGTTGCAATTATTTTCAGGGCTTTTTTATCACAGAATCACAACGTGCTTTCCTAACTGAGATAATCAGATGCCAATAAATTCAGCGTGCCCGTCAAATTCCCTTGAGTTTCGCTGTCTTCTCCCCTGTTCATTTAATACCTGACGTGCTCTAGCACTGCATCTGTCACATGGCTGTGCCTCAGCTGTGAAACCCATCCTAACACACACTCTCATCAGACGGCTGTGTTCTTACCCATACTCACCAGCATCCAGTCGGACAGACTAAGATCAGGAAAAACTGGTTCACAGGACAGACTTAGATAACACACATTTAAAGCCACATAGATCATGCCTGCAGGTAGTGCCTCAGCATATCCTTCTCTCTTTTATTCCTATAGCTTGAGCTCCCATGTTCCACAAAAAGACTGGCATCACAAAATCCTTTCTATGTTGTCGAGATAATGAAAAGGAAAAATAGCAAATTCTCACTTACTGTGACAAGAGTATAGTGGTTTGGAAAGGTTTTTGTGGGGTAAACAGCTCTCATGTATTTTGAATGTGTGCCACATGTTTCTGTAACAGATCATGGAGTTAATAATTTTACTTATAATTTTTTTTAAAATTGAAAACTTACAGTCTTTAAAACAAACGAACAAAAAAATACCACAGTCAGTTGCTGTGGTATTAGAGGGGAAAACTGACTCTAAATTAAGATGCATACCTTCTGGCTTCTCCTGGTGAGCTACGCCTACCTTCTCTTTGCAGTCAATGGGCCCTGGACACTCAATGCAGCTCCCTAAAGCCTAGATGCCTTGGGCCATTTGAGACATCTTTAATGATCCTGCTGCACCTTCAGATACTGCTGCTACATTCATTTGTCTGCCAACCCAAAAATGTGTCTGAAATACTTCTGAGACCCAAGATGACATTACACATATATGTTCATGCAATGAGACTGAAACCTCAGGTCAACCCAGGTAAGATATTCCTGCAGAGCTGTCTGGTGACCAGATGCATGGGAACGACTCAGTTGCTCAAGCTCTGGAGTCCAGTGTCTTTTGAGATATCCTCAGATTTCCAGGACATCTGCATAAAAGTTGGCAGTTTTGATGCAGGATCACTGGGAGACTTGAGTTCTCCTGACATAGGTCCTGAAGGCCATCTAGGATATACCACAGAACCCTGAAGTATAGTAGAAACATAGGCTAAGGTAACAATTTTTCCTGTGGCACCCTCTGTTTATTGAACTGACTTGCCCTCTAGGCTCTTGTGCTGCACTGTACAGACTGTACTAACCACAAAAGCACTGACTACAATGAGCATGTTGACATCTCATACACAGACACCTGCAAGAACTTATCTAAGTGTAGGTGTCCTGTTCTAGAGCGAATCCCATCCTAGGTGGCCTACCTTTCTCTCCAAACATTGCACCACTTCTCAGCAATCTCAGGCACTGACCACACCTGAACATCTGCAATATCTAAATTCACTGTGCTAGCTAACTTCTTTACCCACAAAACAAAGGTGTGAAGACTAGAAGATGCTTTAATGTCATTTTTAAATCTAGCTCACATGGAGAAACAGTTCTATATTAAGCTGTAGTCAGATGATTGTCTGATTCCCACTCAAACACAATTTGGTCTTGGATGTACAGTGTTTCAGCCAAAGAAGAGAAACTGATTTTAACTAAACAAACTCAACTAAACAATTAAAGCCTGAAATTAATCATCAAGACTGTTCCAGTGTGGTGCAGAAAAAGCTTAAAAATGCTGAAAAAAGAGCTGAATACTTGACAAACACAAGAGAAAATGAGAATAGTTTTTATGGATTTCTCTTGAATGGTAAAGGAGATACATTCACAGTCTAGATATTCTATAACAACTATCTTGATTAGCTCTACTGAAAATCCTAGGTTAATTGTGTTAATAAAGAGGAAATATTCAATGCTAAAAATCAGTGTTACCTTTTTTCTTCTGCAAAGAAAGAAATTTCCCTTTCCTTTTCACTGTAGATTTCTGAGAAGTGTAAGCATGAATGTGCATAAGCAATTGTTAAAATTGACCATAAACATGAGTAACCCTGAATTAGATCTGTTCTTGTTTGACAGGTTTTCTTGGAAAGACACAAGTAACATGGGTTTCATGCTTTTTGTCAATTTGGCATTTCCTTTTCATCTCTTTTAAAGGAGTGGAACTGAACACTGACTTGTGCATGCATGATTTCTTCACTGAATCAAGTTTGTTTCAAAGTCAGAATGACATCAAATAATAATAGACTTGCACAAGTCAGGCTTGCACACTGCTATGAATTCAGACTTCTGGATATCCTTATTAGCCACAAATTTGTAACATCTATGTGAAGTTTTCAGATGAGCACAACAGACACAGAATATATGTTCATAACATATACAAACCCTGTAAATTTAGGCTATTACTGCTGAGAAGAAATGAATACATGTGCAAACATTTTGTCCAGGTAGAACATATCTTGAGAGATGAGCTCTAAAATATTTAGGAAATTTTAATGAAGTGTGCATTAATGGAGTTTCACTATTAGAACCCTTAGACCACAAACTAAAGATGTTCAACTTACTATTTCTCCCAATATCTAGAAATACCTGTTCTCAAGACCCCTAATCAGCCCAGTTGCCCTTCTCTGCACTCTGTCCAGTACCTCGATGTCCTTCCTATACTGCGGTGCCCAAAACTGCACACAGTGCTCGAGGTGTGGCAACATACTTCACACTTACACAGCAACATACATTCACTGACATACTTCTAAATATGCAGCTTCTTTTTCATGGCTTAAAATATCTGGCTTGAAAAAGTGCATCTTTAAGGAAAAATTCCCAATAAGGCAATGCATTTTCTCTTCATATTGTACTTCAAAGCTGACTTCCTTATCAGTTGGAATTTTTTGATAGAGTACAGATAATGCAGGAAATCCTTCTCTGGATTTTTTTTTTTAACTGTATTTTGTTGTATATTTCAAACTATTTGTTTAATAAATGGCTAGTTCTCAGTATTAGAGGCCTTGTTAAAAAGTCATGTTTGCTGTGCACTCAAATACAAGAATTAATGTAGAACAGATGAAAATGGAAAGATATAAATCATGAGGGAGACTTGATTTGTGATTTTCTTATTGCTGAGCAACACATACGCATGACAGAAGTAAAAGGGACTGGAGAGGTTGCATGCAGACTTTTAAAGCAAATAGTCAAAGCACTCTTGGTAACTTACTCAGTTTTTTAATATTTGGCAACAAAGAACTCCAACTTTGCAAGTATTCTGCTCTAAATCCATCCATCGAAAACAGGATTAGTGGTGGCAGATCAAACCTACAAGAAAATCTGAGTTTGTCAACGTAAAGAATTTAGAGAGTTGGTGACTTAAGATCTTTAACAATATAAATTCTACCTTTAAAAGCAGGATCAAAAATTTCTGTGTATTTCACAGAATTAATATTACAGTGTGAGATAAACAAATAGTTCCATTTTGAGAGCAAATACACAATCCTCCCCCAAAAAAACTCTGGAGGAATAAAATACAAGCTACTTAGGATATATAGAACCTTGGGATCAGCTGGCCTCAGTGCTGGGAAGAGTAATCTCTTTGCAATGCCAGGTATGTGTTAACCCTTACCTTATCACATTTCCTTTGTGAAGACATCACTAAGCAGTCCTTTGTGGAGCATATCTTTCAAGTTTCCCAGCTCTCAGAGAGCTGGAGGACACCTCTTTGCCTCAAGGCCCCTAACAAATTGAACTCAAAGCTACAGAAGAAATGCAGCGGCTGCTAATGTGCTTAAGATAACACTTCTGAAGAAACAAGGGTAAAATCCTCAGATGTGAGCTGATGCAGTTGGTATGTTAAAAAATAGGCGCAAACTACCTAGAGGTGGACATCAGAATTATTGTGTTTCAGCATTTGTAGATAAACAGCTAGTTTCATAGCTTCCTTTTTAACACACCTTTCTTCCTTCCCATAGATAATTCCAGTAAAAAAAAACAACAACAACCAAACAACATGCTACTTAGATAAAAAATTGCAATCACAGATTCAAACAGTTATTATAGCTTGCATAGGGTGATTTGTCAGAATTATCACAGATACAAGACGGTAACATAAAATGGACTATGAACAATTTTAATACATGAACCATGAGATAACTCTAGCAATTTTTCCAGGTCTCTGCAAAATGACTTTCAGTCTGGATTTGAACTCCTGCACTCTGCCCTAAACTGTAAATGTTAACTGAATGTGCAACAGAACAACAAGGGTTTTAGAAAGAGAAAACATTGCTGGCCACAAACAGCTTCAAGAGAATATTTTATGGGGCAGGAACCTTATTCTCAGTAAATATGAAAACCTTATTAAAACCTACTTCAGGACACTGGGTAGCTTCTAACCATCACAATTATTTTATTTGCTAAGAAGACAAAATTATTTTATCCTACCCAGCTGGACACTGAGGAGTTTCAAGTGATACACATGGTTCTTCCACCCACGGTATTTCACCTACAAATTCAAAATAAAATAATGAGTCAGCATTAAAAACCCACACCCAAACAAAAAACATGTTTCATGATTTATTTTAGACTTCTCCCTAATACTTTTTCTGTTTCACTAGAGAATTATAGAAATGTAGGGCTAAAGATGCCTTTAGGAATCATTTAGTGCAACCTGTTAGCCTCCAAACTCTGAAAAGGATAATGTTTGTAATACTATACAGACAAGCAAACAAACAAAATGGAGAAAAATTCACTATGAAAGGTTAGTCTAAATTTCATCTGGTTTTAAATGGAAAACATTTACACTGTATCCTGCCCACACAGTATTACTGCCTTCTTTTTTTTTCAGATACCACTTACACATTTAGAGATTATTGTCAGGGCTCCCTTTAGCCATTTTTTTTTCCTGTAAAAAGCCCACACTCCTTCAATCTTTCCTTGTTGGCCATGGCTTCCAAACTCAGGTATCATTCCTGTAATCTGATTTTACCAGTGCTATTCTTAATGTTTACCCAGAGTCTGTATGAAAAAATCAATCATGAACAAAAGTATTCATAAATAAGTAAAAGCATCTAAGCACCTGTATTTCCAGCTTTCTTATTGTCCTGGTTTGAGCCAGGATGAAGCCAATTTTCCTTTTACTGTTGTTTTTGTGTTTGTTTTTTTTCCTTCAGTAAGCTTTCTTTTAACTAGTCACAGAGCCTTCCAACTAAAGCTGGTAAGAATGGAATGTTTCTCTAACTGCTGGGTCTTCAAGGTCACATCTTTGACCTGCCGGCTTAGACACTACAGGGAGATCTATGACCCCCCTGTAGGAGGCTGAGTTAGACAGACAGCAAAACTGACCAGAGATATTCCATTCCATATATCTACGTAGGCTCAGAGGAAGGTCAGACATCACAGATGACAACTTCCTTCCTGCTTCTCCTTCCCTTCTCTTCCAGTGTTCTGGGAAGACTCTGTCCATCCATCACCACTGACCCCCAGGCTCAAGCTCTCCTGACCCTCATGACTCTGTGCTTTCTGTGACAGCTCTGGGATTTTTGGGGGCTGTTCACAGCTCAGGAGATGTTGTGGGAGTTGCTGGGGGTGGGTGAAGGCAAGAAGCTTTTGCAGATAACTGAACATATCTGTATATAATTGTATATATTTTCTTTTAATGTTAGTGTTTAATTAAAGCTGTGTAGTTTAGTTTTCAATCCAGCCAAGTCTCTTTTTCTCTCTCTCCTTCCCTACCTGGGCGGGAGGGGGAGGGGATTGAGAGTGTTGTTGTCAGACCTGAGTCAAATGGTGACACTTACCCACTCACACCGTTAGACAAGGATATGTGTAACTACTCAGATTTGCTGGTGCAATTCTATTATAATTGCCAAAAAGGTTCATGCTTTTGCACGGTGCACTACCTACAAAATCTGTGTTTTAATTTCTACTGTGTAGAAGCCATGTAGAGCTAAAATAACATTTTTCAAGCTAGCCAGCTTGTTTCACATGTGTAGAGTTCTCATGTTGTACCTTGTGCTTTAAGTGCTTACATCAACAATCATTGCTCAACGTAAGAAAGCTGTGCAAATTATTACAATAACAAGCAAGTAAATGGATCCATCAAAAGAGATTAAAAAAATTAATAGAGACTTAAGTGTTTGATGACTGGAGCCTGTTCCATCAAGAAAGAGCTATAATTTTCCACAAATGTACATAAACATATGCAAACACTTTTTCTGTGTTTTTTTTTTAACTGAATTTAGAGTATTCAGTTTATTTTTCCTCTCTCCATTGGCTTTTGAACAACTCAAAGTTGTTCAGACAGTCTACCTGATTTAAAATGGTATAGAATATAGCATGGTGAGTCTCAGTCAGAAAAAATATAAACCTTTTCCTCTGTCTGTAATGAAACTGTTCATACCGCTTATAATTTACTATCCATGCTTCTAATTTCTTAATAATATTTACATAACTATGTGAGGTCAGGAGTTTAGTATTTCATTAACATTTACTTGGAATAATCACTACAATTACAGGAGCTATAAGAAAACTTATCTGAGCATATACATAAACAAACTCAGTTGTACTACCGCCAAGGGCAAACACTGTGCTGTTTTTTAAACATACAGAATGACAGGTCCTTCTGATTCCTTTCTTAGCCCCTCCTCCTAAGACCACAAACCCACAGCACCCATCTCAACTGCTACTCCTTTTGCTCCTTATCAGCAAGCACTCTTCCCACCGCCCTCTTAGCAAACACACCTCCACAAAGGAGCATGCTGCTCAGGACTGAGGCTTCCCCTCCCACGCCACAGTGTAATACCATGTGTTGCTAATTCATCTTTCCCAGGTAGGTCTGGTTTTCAATGTAGCTAATAAAGTCAGTCAGTCCATAATTAGGGTTGCTCTGTGGCGCCTACAGACAGAGGCACCACACTGCTAATGTGCTGATTTGGTGTAACTTTCACTTTTCTTCTATAAAATATATAGTTTAGATAATTGCAAGGTATTATATGCAATAATTACTCTTTTCTCAAGTTTTCTAAAAGTATTATTATGATAAAATCTCCAAACCTGTTGTGAACAGGGTTTAGTACTCCTAGGAGAAGCAAGGCACTCAGGGGTTTAGGATAGGTTTTTCATGTATAGATTGTGAGTGTACAGGTTTTATACAACCTAGCTTGAAAAATGAAAGAACTTTATTTTCACAGGTGCTAAGTTTTCACAGAGCATTTACATCATGCTATAAGAGAGCATCTGCTGAAGGCCTCCACCAGATCTAGCTTCGGCAGTATTTATGTTGAAAGTGTCACAAACATACCTTGCTCCTGGTCTCCACAGTTCAGTCCTAGTCCTAAACCTAGTCCCAGGGATACAACCACCAAAGCACACAGCAAAACCTGTCACACAGACACAGGAAAATTACAGTTCACAATTATCACAGAATCACAGAATCATCCTGGTTGGAAAGGACCTTGAAGATAATCAAGTCCAACCATAACCTAAATCCACCAAACATGACTTAATCTACCCATTCAGTGCTTAAATTATGTCCCTAAGCATCACATCTTACTTTTTTTAAACACTTCTAGGGATGGTGACTCTACCACCTCCCTGGGCAGCCTGTTCCAGTGTCCAACCACTCTTTCAGTGAAGAAAATCTTCCAATATCCAGTCTAAACCTCCCATGTGCAACTTCAGGCCATTTCCTCTTGTCCTGTCTTTATTCACCTGGGAGAAGAGGCCAGCTCCCACCTCCCTAGAACCTCCTTTCAGGTAGTTATAGAGAGTAATGAGGTCTCCTGTCAGCCTCCTCTTCAAACTAAATAATCCCAGTTCCCTCAGCCTCTCCTCAAAGGACTTGTTCTCCAGCCCTTTCACCAGCTTGGTAGCTCTTCTCTGGACATTCTCCAGCAAATCCACATCCTTCCTGTTGTGAGGGACCCAGAACTGCACACAGTACTTGAGGTGTGGCCTCAACCATGCAGAGTATAGGGGCACAATCACTTCTCTACCCTGGCTGGCCACACTATTCCTGATGCAGGCCAGGATGCTGTTGGCATAATAATTATGATTAACTGCTACATTTATTAGAAATTAACTCTGTATTGTCTACCTGATTTAAAATGGTATAGAATATAGCATGGTGAGTCTCAGTCAGAAAAAATATAAACCTTTTCCTCTGTCTGTAATGAAACTGTTCATACCGCTTATAATTTACTATCCATGCTTCTAATTTCTTAATAATATTTACATAACTATGTGAGGTCAGGAGTTTAGTATTTCATTAACATTTACTTGGAATAATCACTACAATTACAGGAGCTATAAGAAAACTTATCTGAGCATATACATAAACAAACTCAGTTGTACTACCGCCAAGGGCAAACACTGTGCTGTTTTTTAAACATACAGAATGACAGGTCCTTCTGATTCCTTTCTTAGCCCCTCCTCCTAAGACCACAAACCCACAGCACCCATCTCAACTGCTACTCCTTTTGCTCCTTATCAGCAAGCACTCTTCCCACCGCCCTCTTAGCAAACACACCTCCACAAAGGAGCATGCTGCTCAGGACTGAGGCTTCCCCTCCCACGCCACAGTGTAATACCATGTGTTGCTAATTCATCTTTCCCAGGTAGGTCTGGTTTTCAATGTAGCTAATAAAGTCAGTCAGTCCATAATTAGGGTTGCTCTGTGGCGCCTACAGACAGAGGCACCACACTGCTAATGTGCTGATTTGGTGTAACTTTCACTTTTCTTCTATAAAATATATAGTTTAGATAATTGCAAGGTATTATATGCAATAATTACTCTTTTCTCAAGTTTTCTAAAAGTATTATTATGATAAAATCTCCAAACCTGTTGTGAACAGGGTTTAGTACTCCTAGGAGAAGCAAGGCACTCAGGGGTTTAGGATAGGTTTTTCATGTATAGATTGTGAGTGTACAGGTTTTATACAACCTAGCTTGAAAAATGAAAGAACTTTATTTTCACAGGTGCTAAGTTTTCACAGAGCATTTACATCATGCTATAAGAGAGCATCTGCTGAAGGCCTCCACCAGATCTAGCTTCGGCAGTATTTATGTTGAAAGTGTCACAAACATACCTTGCTCCTGGTCTCCACAGTTCAGTCCTAGTCCTAAACCTAGTCCCAGGGATACAACCACCAAAGCACACAGCAAAACCTGTCACACAGACACAGGAAAATTACAGTTCACAATTATCACAGAATCACAGAATCATCCTGGTTGGAAAGGACCTTGAAGATAATCAAGTCCAACCATAACCTAAATCCACCAAACATGACTTAATCTACCCATTCAGTGCTTAAATTATGTCCCTAAGCATCACATCTTACTTTTTTTAAACACTTCTAGGGATGGTGACTCTACCACCTCCCTGGGCAGCCTGTTCCAGTGTCCAACCACTCTTTCAGTGAAGAAAATCTTCCAATATCCAGTCTAAACCTCCCATGTGCAACTTCAGGCCATTTCCTCTTGTCCTGTCTTTATTCACCTGGGAGAAGAGGCCAGCTCCCACCTCCCTAGAACCTCCTTTCAGGTAGTTATAGAGAGTAATGAGGTCTCCTGTCAGCCTCCTCTTCAAACTAAATAATCCCAGTTCCCTCAGCCTCTCCTCAAAGGACTTGTTCTCCAGCCCTTTCACCAGCTTGGTAGCTCTTCTCTGGACATTCTCCAGCAAATCCACATCCTTCCTGTTGTGAGGGACCCAGAACTGCACACAGTACTTGAGGTGTGGCCTCAACCATGCAGAGTATAGGGGCACAATCACTTCTCTACCCTGGCTGGCCACACTATTCCTGATGCAGGCCAGGATGCTGTTGGCATAATAATTATGATTAACTGCTACATTTATTAGAAATTAACTCTGTATTATTTCTAGTAAAGTATTATTTCTTATGAAGTAATCATCACTCTGAACTTTTTCATCAAAAAAATGGAGGCATTCTGAGCCTGATGATAGAAGAGGCACAAGAATTACTACCTTGTGAACTTCTTATAAACCAATGCCTTGATACCAAACTGTTAACCTATGGCCAGTTCCATGTTGTAATCAGGGAAATTTTCACTGGGGAAAGACAAGAGGAAGTAATATAATCACCTGTTCTGCAAATTCTTAATCAGTGTAAAGAGAAGGTAATTCCTTTTATTTAGCTTCTGTATTTTCCTGAAAAGTTCACAAGGATTTCTTAAGAAACTCAGCAGGACTAAGGCTGCCAGAATGAAATTTTCATCTACATGCCAGTTTCTCATGATCAGTCATCTCGTTAGTGAAGTTAAAGGAAACTGGAAAAAGACAAACAGCCCAAGAAAACCCCATCACAGAAAGCAGCAGCTCATTTCAGAGACTGGGAAAGAGCTGAGTAAGCCTCTTCAGCTTAGCAGACACTCAAGATGTAGATAAATGTTGTAGAATATTAAAAACTAGTGCACTTGAAAGAATGAGTATGTTTTAGCATACTTAAATTTTTCAGTTTAGTCTTCCAAGTACCTCTTAAAAGTATAATTTACTTTTCCCACATTGTTTCTCATGTTTCATTTCTTTTTACTGAAGACTTAAGGAAAAAAAAAGTCTGATATTTTGACTTCTCTTTTTTTCTGCAATTTCCAGTATTTCCTTCATATTTTATGCAATCCTTGCACAATGTAGCATTAAATAGGAAGTTATACCACATTAAATTGTTCTGATGATACAGAGCTGAAGAGTATCATAATGTTACTCTCTTTTTAATGGGGCTATTTTCAAAATTAAGTTTTTAGTCTTTTCAAAATAATTACCTGTCATTTTCTCTAAATTCCAGTTTAAAGAAGCAAGAGCTTGTGAAAACAAACACAGGTACATATAAACACACAAGTTTAATGTTTGTTTCTTTTGTAATCACAGAAGCTTAAAACTGCATATTGGTGACAAAAAAAAAAAGATTTAAAAAACAACAAAAACCCTAGTTATTATTTACATGGCAGCTGCATGGCTCCTGTAAAATGCCTTCATTCTGTAAAATTTTAAGCAGCAATTAACAAATTAGCCGAGTGATTATATTAATGCAATGAAACTTCCAAATTTTCTGCAGATCTGAGAGCTGCTAAACTAGCAGCCCTGAAGAACAGCACATACTTACAACACAGATGACTTTGTACTTCACTGTTTTGTTTTTCTTCTCACATGCAAATGGTGACATCTCATCTGTATATCCACCTTGACTCTCAGTATCATCCCGAAGCTCCATTCTGCCGAGGAGTTCCTCAGCCTCTCCAGCTGGGTCAGCTGTTTCTCACACACTGCTCCAAGTGTGTATATACTTTGTTCACGGGTTTTTTATGACTTACTAGCATTCGCATCAGTGATCGGTTTGCAGGAAGGCAAAGTAAGCAGGAAAATTACTCAGAAAGGTCAAAGGCTGAAAGGCATAATCTGTGTACAGAGAACCTATCTGTCACATTTCAAGATAGCTTTAGGTGAACTCTTAAGTGGAGATTAGGAGCAATACATTGCTAAGCACTAAAATGCAAAAATAACACAATTTCAAGTACTCAACTATTTGGTTAAAAGCTTGTTATCAAGAGTATTTATTATCTTCAAAGAAAGTGTTACCAACATGAAAGTAGACGGTTTCTTAACTGCTGCTCTGTGTCACGTGTATGTGCTCAGGTCCCTTCCCTTATCTAGCACCAGAGGATTCCTCCTCCCTAGTTACAATCCATCTTTGTCACATACGTCTTTCAGTTTGTTAAATGTTTATTCAGTAGTGATAGATGTACTAAGTAAAAACAAACATTATACAGCTAAATCAAATTCAAATTAAAAAAAAAAAAAAGAAAGGTTTTGTTTAGGTACAATTTGAAATATATTTGTTTCTCAATTTGCTGATTAACAGAAGGGTTGTTTGTTATGAAAATGTACCTTCAGAGCCTACTAGGGCTATGCAAGTGTAACTATTCAAATGTTGGTCTGATTTGAAAGTTGAGTCCTGCATAAGCTGTAATTTATCATAGATAAAATGATAAAATTTTAATTATAAAACCAAATGCAAACCATAGTACTATACGAGCTGGTATGAAGAAAACTAAGTCCATCCCAGCAAAAACCAGTACAATCTCTACCCCTTATTCTATATAATTTGTATCACACTCAGGTCACCCATTATCCAAGGATTACTGAGTAATCACACACACACCTCTCCTGCTCCCATCCTTTGATTTATGGACAGATATCATTCTCTTAGGCTGGGGGTCACCCCTGTGAAGTGTTTATATAATGTCCGTTGAGTTCGCTTTTTTCCTGAGTTGGTCTACAGTAGTTGCTCAGGACAGGAAAGGCAGTGTGTTGTGTGGAGTTTTAGATGCCAAAACATACTCAGGTTGGGTCACACTTGCAGGGCTCCCTGTGAAGCTTGTTCTCTGTTCAAGTGGTTTCTGCTACGGTACTTCCTGTAATACACAACTCATACAACAGGTTACAATAATTTGAAGTTATATCTATTCCAGTCTCTACGCCTGGTCCCTTTGAAACAGACTATAAGGTTTAATACTGCAATGAACTCCTCCCCTTTGCCATGCTCCAGGATGGACTTAACCACATGCTGCAGTCCTTTCCCTGCAAAGCTGCCTGGCAGAAAAGGACCTGGGAGTACCGGTCGACAGCCGGCTGAATATGAGCCAGCAGTGTGCCCAAGTGGCCAAGAAGCCCAGCAGCACCCTGGCCTGCATCAGGAATAGTGAGGCCAGCAGAAGTAGGGAAGTGATTGTCTCCCTGTAGTCAGCACTGGTGAGGCTGCATATCAAGTACTGTGTTCAGCTTTGGGTCTAGTGCTGGAGCATGTCCAGAGAAGAGCAACCAAGCTGGTGAAGGGTCTAGAAAGGACTATCTAAGGGAACTGAGGCTATTTAGCCTGGAGAAAAGAAGGCTAAGGGGACATCTCATCACTCTCTACCACTACCTGAAAGGAGACTGTAATGAGGTGGGCTTGGTCTCTTCTCCCAAGTAACAAGAGCCAGGTCAAGAAGAAGCAGCTTCAAGTTGTGCCAGGAGAGGATTAAATTGATATTAGGAAAAATTTATTCACTGAAAGAGTTGCCAGGCACTGTAACAGGCTGCCCAGAGAAGTGGTTGAGTCACCATCCCTGGAGGTATTTACAAGATTTGTCAATGTGGAGCTTAGAGACACGATTTAGTGGTGGAACTGGCAGTGTTAGGTTTATGGTTGAACTCGATGATCTTACAAGTCTTTTCCAATCTAGAACAATTCTATTATTCTATTTTTCTATGATTCTACGACTCAGGGGTTTACCTGCTCCACTGTGGTCCTATCCACAGCCACAGATGGTTTGGGGTGTATCTGCTCCATCCTGGGGTCACAGTTGACAGACCTTACAGCTGGAGTTCAGGATGTAGTTACAGCATTCCTACACTACAGCAGTAGAAGAATAGCAGCACAGGAACAGCAGCAATGCCCTGGCCATATGCCAGCCCAGGCACATGGCCAGTGCTGTTATCAAAATGTTCCTAAGCACAGCAAAGTAAGATGATAAGCACTACAGCAAATAGCAGCCACTATCACTAGATTCTAACATGCAGAGCACAGAGCCTGCCAATTAAGAGCTAAACAGCTGTAGCAGCTATACATCCAGTCTAGCACATTCCATTCAAATCTGCCATTATCTCAAAGCCCTCTGGCCCTGCACTGGGTGCCAAAAAGCACTCTTGAGGG
>NW_009953496.1:6026888-6030782 GCF_000747805.2 Chaetura pelagica | reverse complement strand
GATGGGGCGGAGAGGGGGAGGAAGAACTAGAAGGGTTAATGTGAAAAAAACTTGTGAGTTGAGATAAAGAATTTGACAGGTAAAGCAAAGCTGTGTGGGCAAGTAGAGCAAAATCAGGAATTGCTTCACTACCTCCTGTGGGCAGGCAGGTGTTCAGCCAGCTCCAGGAAAGCAGGGCTCCATCATTCCTAACGGTTACTTGGGAAGACAAACACCACCATCACGACCATCCCCTCTTCCTCCTCTTCCCCCCCAGATTTTGTTGCTAAGCACAATGTCATAAGGTGTGGGGTATCCCTTTGTTCAGTTGGGGTCAGCTGTCCCAGCTATGTCCCCTCCTGATATCTTGTGCATCCTGAGCCCGCTCACAGAGAAGGCATAGAAGTAGAACATAAAACTTAATGAACATTGACCATGAACCCAAATGTTTCTGTTTAAAGGTCAAAGGCCTCACACAATTAAAAAAAAAGGCTTTTCACCCCTCCCAAAAGATAGTTCACATAAAAAAAGAAATCCATATAATGAACAATTAAGAATAGAGAAAGCAACAGGGAGGAAGGAAATAATTATTGGCTATCTTTTGTGTTCTCAGTTAACAAATAATAAATTTCAGTGACCCCTCTGCATACAGTCCGATACAAATGCAGGGCTTTCCCTACAGTGAGATGATGGGGCGGAGAGGGGGAGGAAGAACTAGAAGGGTTAATGTGAAAAAAACTTGTGAGTTGAGATAAAGAATTTGACAGGTAAAGCAAAGCTGTGTGGGCAAGTAGAGCAAAATCAGGAATTGCTTCACTACCTCCTGTGGGCAGGCAGGTGTTCAGCCAGCTCCAGGAAAGCAGGGCTCCATCATTCCTAACGGTTACTTGGGAAGACAAACACCACCATCACGACCATCCCCTCTTCCTCCTCTTCCCCCCCAGATTTTGTTGCTAAGCACAATGTCATAAGGTGTGGGGTATCCCTTTGTTCAGTTGGGGTCAGCTGTCCCAGCTATGTCCCCTCCTGATATCTTGTGCATCCTGAGCCCGCTCACAGAGAAGGCATAGAAGTAGAACATAAAACTTAATGAACATTGACCATGAACCCAAATGTTTCTGTTTAAAGGTCAAAGGCCTCACACAATTAAAAAAAAAGGCTTTTCACCCCTCCCAAAAGATAGTTCACATAAAAAAAGAAATCCATATAATGAACAATTAAGAATAGAGAAAGCAACAGGGAGGAAGGAAATAATTATTGGCTATCTTTTGTGTTCTCAGTTAACAAATAATAAATTTCAGTGACCCCTCTGCATACAGTCCGATACAAATGCAGGGCTAGGGTACAGACAAGCCCATTTCCCTATAGTCAAATTGCAGTCCTCAGTTCATCTGGCACTTCCAAAAATGGGAAGATGGTTTTGAAAAACATAGGCAGGACATCTCTGCCATGTAACTGTTAACAAGTACTGCGGGGAAATAGGGAGAGATATTTCTGAACTGCATTGTGTTGTAGCTCCTTTCAGTTTTCACTACAATTCCTGTAGTTTAAAGCTACTAAAATAAAGCAGCTGAAAGTCCTCTAGGGCCATCAAGAACTAGGCAGGCTTTACGTATCATCAATTAAAAGGCTTCTTTATACTCATTTGTCATCCATCTTCTAAAATGAATGACACTCACTTTGGAAAAAAAAAAACAACAAAGCAAAGCTTAACTATTTTTCTCATAAATGTTTATAATCCTTAAACAAATGGTCATTTTTGATTAAGGCTGTTTTGCCAAAAATAACATGATATTTACAGTCATTTTGAAAAGTGCCTGCCCTTTTCTGTCTTGAAGTGAAGAGTGTCATTTCTTCCTCATGCAAATCCTACTTTTCTTCCTTGTTTGGTGAGGCTTGTTGCTCTGTGTTACTTAATCCACTGAGCCTGACCTGGCTTCCTGCCTTGGCACAGACCCCTGGGTGCAATCCCAGCATATATGTACTGTTCCTCCTCTTGGACACTGGGTTCCCTTAGGCAAAGCAGGATGACCATTGCTTAAGCAGGATGAGCTGCTGTGGCAACCCTGGCCCCTCAGCTCCACCCCAATGACCAGATTCTCTGCCAAACATAGGATTTCAGGTAGTTCAGTTCTGTTAAAATGAGCTCTGGTCAGACAAGGAGTTAATTTAGGAGAAAAATCACCACCAGGAGTTAAAGGTTATCATGTGGTCCAGGTTTAAACACAAAATTGGGTATAATATTTGGGCCAAGTTGTGGAGTAAGACTCTAGTAACAGTTAGAACAAACCTGTCTAATAAAGGTAACCAGTTAGATTTGGGCTGGCATGGTAAGTATAGTTTAGAATGAACATTGGTCAATGAGCTAAAATCAAGATAAAGTCATATTAGGCACGAAGTTGTGGGCAGACTGTGGTTTGGTACACATTTAGGTTGGATCTAGATCTGGAGCCCAAGGCATAGTTAGGAATGGCTGTTAGCCTGTGAGCACTAAAGCAGGTAAAAATAAGAATAGTAGACTTGTTCTCAGCAGAAGGGTAAGACATAATTATGAGTAAAACAACCTCTTGGGGGCTCCATTTCCAGTCACATTATGGGTCACAATGGGAGTAGATTAGGAGCCTGGCACAGAATTCGATACCTTCCCTGAGCTGGTCTGCCCAGGGTGGAAAAGTACTGACTCTGTATGTTAAAGGGACATCAAAGGTCATGTCAGATCATACCGCAGCACACGTTAAATAAGCACACAGTGAGGAGTATAATGAACGTTTCTTACAGAATAAATAGCATTGTGTTAAGACTGAGGGAAACTCAATTATAAGAGCAACACAAGCAAGTTCAAATGGACCTTCCTTTATATGATATCCTCTCTGTTTCCAATGATCATTCCTTACATGTATATGTAGGTAAATAATAGATAGGTAAGCAATTTTATTTATTTTTTTTTCCCCTAGCCAGGTATTTCCCATTACTGACAAGAATGCACTGACTTCAGTCACGTGTACTGCACTGCCTGCTGGCTTCAGCAAGCATTTCTGCTGGCTGTGCCAATGCTGGTGCCCCACAAAACACCATGTCCTGGCATACTTTTAACATTCATTGGAATTTCTTATTGCTCATGTTATCTACTCTCCTAGACCTGTTTACACAAAAGCTGATCACGTTTACAACCAACAGCCCTCTCCCCAGTCCCACGTGAGCTCCTGTACACCCTGTTACTTCCTACTCAACTCCAAGCCTGGAAACGTTCAGGTCTTGCTGCTACGAGGCCTTCATCTATCAGCTGGAATTTGGGATGACCGGCTTTATTTTTTCTGCTGTAGATGTAGTTTCTTTCTGTATCAACCAGCATCACCTGGATTTAGACTCGGTGCTGCCCCAGGCAACGGCCCAAAGGCCTCCAACAGCTCCTGGAATGCAGCGTCGGGGGCAGAGAGCCACGAAACTTTAAAAAACCAACTCCATTTGGCATTTTATTTCGAATCTAAAACCCACTGCACACGTGTGATGCGTCCCCAGACATTTTCAGACACTCCTGTTCATTCTGACCTCGTTGCTTTTAACGGGAAAAGTCCCAACCTTACAGTAAGTACAGAAAAGACAGTCCTATAACAACGTGAGGAACTTAAACTATGAACCCCTTGCGACAAGACCCTCCCTGCGAGAACCAGAGCGCGGACTCTGCCCAGTTATTCTAAGCACGGATTACTTAAAAAACAACCCAAATAAGCCTAAACAAATATTCTGGGGGGAAAAAAAACAAAAAACAAAAAAACCCAAACAAAACAATTCCCAGACGTCAGACAGCAGCTGCTTGCCCCCCTCCGCCCCCTGTTCCCGCTGTATTCCCGGCGGGAGCAGGACGAGGGGCCGGGCCGGGGCTGCCCGGGCGGGCGGAGCTCCCGGGACCGCCGG
>NW_009953496.1:5990057-6026109 GCF_000747805.2 Chaetura pelagica | reverse complement strand
GCCTTGGCGGTGCGGGGGGCGTCGTGGGAGGGATGAAGCGCAGGAGAAAAGGGAGGGGGGATAAAACAACAATAATAATAAACAAGAAAATTACTATTGTTGTTATTGCATTTCTTGGCGTTAAACCCCGGGAGTGTGAAGCACCGCGAGGTGGTTTCTGAGGGCGGAAAATCCTCCCCCTGCCGAGTGTTCCCAAGGAGGCTGAGGCGGAGCGGGACTGGGCACAGAGCACAGGGAGGCAGCAGCCGCCCTGCCCGAAGCCCGGTTCTTGTAGCGTGCTGAGTTCACTGTGGACAAGCGGACTGAGGAGTCAGTGAGAAGGTGAATGTCTTGATGAGACATTTTTCCTCAGCCGACAGGATGGGGAGAGGGAATTGTGGGAAAACACCCACGCAGTGGCACCTGCAAATTAAGGCACAGTTTGGTAGGTCACTAGAATAAAGTAGAATGGAATAAACTGGTACAGTTGGGAGGGCTCTACAGTGGTAATCTAGTCCAATGGCCTCACCAACTCAGGGCTTACTCAGTTAAAGTATGTTATGAAGGGCGTTGTACATTTGCTTTTTAGACACTGACATGCTTGGGGCTTTGGCCACCTCTCTAGAAAGGCTGTTCTAGTTTTTCACCACTCTGTCCTTAAACAAAGGCTTTCTGATGTCCACTCCAAAGCTCCTCTGGTATAACTTTGAACCATTGCCATGTGTCCTATTGCTGAATCCCAGGGAGAAGAAATCGGTACCTCCCTCTTACCCTCCTCGGGAAGCTGTAGAGAGCTGTAAGGTTGCCCCTCAGCCTCCGTCTCTCCAAACTAGACAAATCTGGAGGCCTCACCTGCTACTGATAGGACCTGTCTTCCAGCCCCTCCACCAGCTTTGTTGCCCTCCTTTGGACACATTCAAGGAGCTTTACATCCTTCTTAAATTGTGGGGCCCAAAGCTGCACGCAGCACTCATGCTGAGGGCACACCATCCCTGAGTACAGCAGGATAATCCCCTTATTTGACTGTCTGGCTATGCTGTGTGTGATGCACCCCACTGGGTAGGTGACATTGTGATAGGAGGATATCAAATTAGTTAAACAGGACTTTCCCTTTGTGAACCCAAGTCACTGGGTCATTAAATCATTCTTTTGTAGAGCACAAATGAATGAGCTTCTGAACTGGAATGAATATGTAGGTTTCATAGAGAAGTGTGACTGAAAATTATGTCTGTTTGATGGATTTCAATAGAAGGAAGGTTGGGTTTTTCTTTCTGTTTAAAATTTGCATTGTAAAGTACATGAGGTAATTTTCATGGAGTGGTGTTAAATTGCTCAGACCCGATTGATTTCTCCTTCTGGCACTGTCATTCAGATTATGTTTCCAGACATTTAAGATTGTGATTAGACTGTGTTGTCACATTGCCTATTTTTGAGCAAATTTATTTGCTAAACATTTTTATGGAACAACAAATAAAAAGGCCCTTGCTAAATTTTATTGCAATTTTGAAGCTGTAACTGAGAAAATAGCAAGTTGTTACTTTCACTGCTGCTGTTACTGGCTGGATGAACAGCAGTGAAACTTACCTAAGTTTCTGTGCAGAACAGAAGAGTTACCAGTTTCTCTTCTGCTTCTTGAGAAAGCTACGAATAGCAGTGGCAGGCAGTTGTGGGCTGTATGATTGAAAAGGATCTCCAGAAAGATTACATGCTGTCATTTGTACAATATAAAAACGAAAATAGATAGTGGTCAGTTACGGGTCACATCTGAGTATAGTAGGAAATTCTTACATGAGGTGAAAAAAATTTAGGATAGTCTTTTCCAGAAGCTCTTTGCTGATATATTAGAGTAAGGATGTAGAAGCCTTTGAGCAAAATGGAGTTAAAAAAAACCTCTAAAAATAATTGTATTAATATATAGTATTTTATTTATTTTATGTCCATACAATAATTCAATAGAATTTAAAAAGCAATTTATCTAAAATCAGGTGAGGAAATAACTGTATGTAATTGATATGTTTAACTGAGTGTTGTGGAACGTTAAGTAGGACAAAAATTAATGAGATTGAAATATAATGACTTTCTTAAAATACGAAAAAAGAGCTGCAATAACAGAATCAAACCATTTCTCCACCTTTGGGAAGCAAATTAACCTCTAGGTATTCAGAAGAAAAAAATACACAATACAAAATGAAAAGTCTTAATCTGGATCCACCAGGTATGTTGTTTCTATGAAAAAAAAAAAAAAAAAAAAGCAGTGTCAACTTTAAAAGTGTCTAGTTTAGCAGAATAAGTGTATCTGTTTGTGATACAGTCCCGTACCAGTACCACTGTTAGTCTTCTGTGCTTCATCCAGGTGGTGTGATACTTACAAAAACCTCACAAGGTTTTTCTCTTACAGAAAACAGAAGTAATTGAAGAAGCTTTTCCTGGGTGAGTGTAATGTTTGTTTGTGCAAGACTTTCTGTATACATTTATTTTTCTACTTGTGCTCTTTTGTTGCTAATGACTCATGTTCTTACTTGCATTAGGATGTTTATGGACACTCCTGAAGATGAAAGAACCAAACTGATCAGCTGCCTGGGTGCTTTTAGACAGTTCTGGAGCAGCCTTTCCCAGGTTAATGTTTAATTTTTTGCTTTTGTGTACTTCATATACTTTTTTAGTATAGTGAAACCTTGTCAAATGGACAAACATTTAAGCTAAAAGGTCTGTGTCTAGTCATTCAGAATCTGATTTCAGATATGGTGCAGTAAAGAATATAGGAGGATTTTGCAAGAAAAAAAATACTAGTTTTGACATGTGTAAGTTGTTTACCAGAGGTTGGTGTGCAGTGCAAATGAAGATAAGCAAATGGAAGTGTAAGAAGTAAAGAAGTTTGTTTGTTATAGGATTTTTGGTAGAAGTAATTCAGTAGGGGAGAAAAAAATACATGTTTATGCTAAAAAATAACCTTTGAAAAGTTAGATACCTCTAGGCATCCTTCTGTAATTGGACATATGGTTGTCTTTGTTTTCACTGAATTTAATTGTAACTGTGAAGAATGTAGAACAGTTCTAGTTTGTTCTATCCTGTGCTAACTTATATGTGAAAAACGAAGTTGACTGTGGAAATCAGTATTTCAGCTGACAGAGGTTTTTAATGCTGGACAACTGGACTTCTTCAAAATAATAACAAAAGACTTGTAGGGAGAACTGTAGGTTGGACAACTGGGCAACTTCTACCATTTATAGTCTTATTCTTTTATTGATTTTATTTCTTCATGGTAGGATGCTGTATGAATTTTACAGTTTTTTTCACTACGTGTAAATACATTCTTTCTCCCGTCTACTGCTTTTTCAGGAATCCCATGAACAGTGTGTCCAATGGATTGTAAGATTCATTCATAGCCAGCATAGTCCTAAAAGAATTTCTTTTCTTTATGACTGTTTAGCAATGGCTGTAGAAACTGGACTTTTGCCACCCAGGTAAGCTCTGTCAGAATGAATCAAATCAATAGGATACATGGAAATTGTAATATTTTATTACAAAGTATTTTAAGATGACATTGAAAAATTATTGCTGGAGAGCATGTGCGTATTGTCTGACAGCCATTCTTGCATTGTTTCCTGCTAGGATGGTTTGTGAATCTCTGATAAACTCTGATACTCTTGAATGGGAAAGGACACAGTTGTGGGCATTAACATTTAAATTGGTCCGGAAGATTATTGGAGGTGTAGACTACAAGGTATCTTCCCCCATTCCTTTCTTTGTGATAAGACATGTTATTTACTGTCTTTGGTTTTGTTAGAGACATCCACTTCTTTGATTATGGAAAAAAAAAATAAGTGAGACACTTTTAATGCTTTTTTGTAGTTGAGCTTTACCTGTATGGACATTGTAACTCCTTCTACTCTTTGTCACACAGTCATCTTACATCCCTCTTTCAGTTTCAAGCCAAGTAACCCTAATGCAGTTGCACAAGTAGTACATGTGGAAAAGTAATACTATCAAACATTAAGGCTGAAGTTCTCTCATCTACTCTGCCCCCTGTTGCTGAGTAGGAAGGAGGTCCTGAAAGCTGAGCCTTTGGCAGGGTACAGCTCTTAACAGAGGGAGTAGGACACCGTGTATCTCTTGCAGAGGATCACTTCACTAGCACTGGTGAACGTGTTAATGAAAAAAGCATAAAATACAACACTGTACTTTGATCAGTCTGTAGAAGCTGTTAAAGGTTGATGTCTCTGGATGCAACCCAAAATTTCAACATTTATTTTCTCATCTGGGATATGAGAAGTTTAAGGTCATTAGCATTTGTGCTTTCAGTAGCAATTCTGACACTTAGCAACAGCCAACTTGTCTTTCAAAATATGTTCTGATCATATTGTGTAACCTTTCTGCCAGAAATAAAGAACATCTGGGAACATGAATTTTGTGTTCCTTCTTTCAGGGTGTGCGTGATCTTTTGAAAGTGATCCTAGAGAAAATCTTAACAATTCCAAACACCGTGAGTTCAGCTGTTGTACAGCAGCTTTTAGCAGCAAGAGAGGTAACTATATTCATGTTATATGTGATAATTACAGAAGAAGTAATTCTTTTGTGGTTAGTGAGTTGGTGCAGTTCAACAGTGAAGACTTGCTCTTTGTACTCTTAATTATTCTCTGGAATTGCATTTTATAGAGTAAACAAAGAGCTTTTGGGGGATGTGGTAGATTAAAATCTCTAAGAGGAAAGCCAGGCTCCATGTTTGACTTACCTCAGATAAGGGGTATGAGATACAATATTGAGGTTAATTTTTTTTTTTTTTACTCAGTGAATCAAAGTAGTAATTGTTTTCAATATGCTGTAGGCAAACACAGATGTATAGTTTTACGTAGGCTTAAGCAGTCTACCTTACACTTGTACAATTAAAAACAGGTTTGAAAGTAATATAGTGCTATGAGAATGCTACTTCACAAAAAGTATTTTAATTCTTTCATTTATTTTTGTGAGCTGCCTCAGACAAGTAGACAGACTACCTTTGTTTACCTTATCTAAAGGTAATTTACACTAATGTATTTTTTTATTTGTAGGTGGTAGCCTACATTTTGGAAAGAAATGCTTGTTTGTTACCTGCCTACTTTGCAGTTACAGAAATCAGAAAACTATATCCGGAAGGAAAACTTCCCCATTGGGTAATGATATGATATAAAATCATGCAATCTGGAGTTTTGTTCAATAAAAAACAGAGTTATTTTTTTAAAGCAAAGTTTAAATGAAGATTTAAAATCTTCTGCTCCACAGTAAGCTCTGTGTGTAGGCATGTAAATTAAGACATAGGCTCTATGTGTTTGCAGCAGCAGCAGCACCCTGTGTTCTTGCTTGAAAGTGATGATGTAATTTTGACATATGGCATGATGTTGAAGCTCTTCCAAGAACTGCGTTGGTTTTGTTGAATATGTTTGGAAGTAGAGGTCATGCTTGCCTACCTGTCTCTGCTTTCTCTCTGGCTTCAGGATAAGAAAAATCATTTTGAATAGTTGACCAGGGTTTTCTTTCTGTTTAAGTTAAGTTATGCAAAAATATTGGGGGCTCTAGTGCAATGAAAATGGTCACTGTTTCAAAGAAGAATGTAATGCCAGTTTTTAGTTTTGTATTCTGTTAAATTGATCAGGTTAAAATCCTGACTCCCTTGAATTAATGAAAGACCTGTTACTGACTTTTTTCGAGCCAAGATGTAATCCAAGGTCCTTTGTAATACAGATGTAATACAGGTCCTTTGTCTTCATGGAATTGCTACCCAGAGGCAAACAGATTACGAATATAAGTTCTAAAGCTTGTCTTAAATAATCTGTTACTAAATAGTGTGCACTGAAATAATGTAGTATGTGTAGGAGAAACAGTTATATAGGCTGTCATTTGGGTGCAAACTGAGAACAGTGCTTGCTGCCCCTTTATAGGTCACATTTTTCCTTTTTGTGGTTTTAGGTTCTGGATGATTTTTCTACCTTGTTGAAATGTATAGAAAGCTAGTTATTTTAGTAAATTCCTGTGTATTTTATTAACATGTATAAACTGTTTTTAAGTCTTAAATATTCCTTATGAATATCTGCAACTTAAACCCTTAACTTACTTTTTTCTTCTCACCCAGTTACTAGGGAACTTAGTGTCGGATTTTGTGGATACCTTCAGACCTACAGCAAGAATAAATTCTATTTGTGGTAAGATAATGACTTCATGAATGACTTAAAAATAAATTAATTTCTTTTGAACTGTTTTGTTTCTTACAACCTTTTGGGGCATATGTTCATCTAAGCAAAATGATTCAGAGCTCATGTTTCATGTAGTATCTTTACTCTTGTCAGATTGTTCTCAGACTTGCTTCTATGCAGTTTTTATTTTGAAGGGGGAAATTCATACTGATGAGATCTGATACTTTTTTGCTACAAGCTGGTAGTGGAAGGATAATACTTGTTGCATGACCATGTAGTTTCTAACTACAGTAGATTTTAAGAGAACCATAGGTTTTCTGTGCTAAAGCATTTTGATTTCACAGATCCACTGGTATGCTAGTATTTTCTGACTTCAATTTCCATTTGTAGCTGCTCAGCCTTATCTGTGTTGTTGCAGGCTTCTGTGTGAACGTTTTCTGGCTCAGATGAATACTGGCTCCCCTTTTCTGTGAAAGAAAAACTCACCTTTATTTATTGCTAGAAATCTGAAGATTAAAATTTGGCTGTTTTAATTGTAATGCCTGTTGCATTTTTCTTCAAAAAGATAAAAATATCTTCTGTTTGCCTTGAGAATGATGTAGCTCAATAACAGCTGTATTATATAATAGATCTGAGCAGGGTTTATCACAGCTGAGCTTCTTCAGTGCAGAGACTTAAGAATGTAAATTCATCTGTAATGCTGCAAAGCTTTTTGTGTTTGAGAAGCATGAAGTTTCTCTGGAAAGTGTGGCACACCTTTTATGCATATGACTTGTAGGAATCACACAAAAAGTTTTGCAAGTCTTGTGTGTGTAGATGACTTGTAGAGACACAGTTGAAGGGGAGAAAGGGATATTTATTTACTTCCTGTTTTGTCTGATAGTAACATGGCCAGCCTGGACAACAGAAGTAGTGGAATTTGAACTGACAGTGAAATTTAGGTCAAAGTTGAGACACCGAAGTTTAGATGCTGATATTCAGGTGTGCTAGGGGCTCAGCTCAAATGCCTGTATTTAAGTAACTGAAATAAGTCCTAGTTGTCTTGTCTATGCTGACTAACAAGTCTAAATTTACCCTACGAAAACCTCTTGATGTGGATAGCTGAATCACATTGGCTTGAACTGACTAGAACTCTGTTGACTGTAATTAGAGTACAGACACTTGTATTTGACTAGTTTAATGAACAGGATCCTTCCCACATGTAAATGAAGGGAAATCAAAAGACCAGGTTATATCCTTAGAATATTAATACAGTTTTCTTTATGGAAAGAGTCAGGGTACCAAAATTAAATCCCTAGGTCAAACAATGACAGTGGTCTTCTTGTAACCTAAAAAGGCACTCTTAGATTAGTATTTGCAAATACTTCTGTTTTCAGGGTACCCAGTCTGAACAAATGGGGATTTTGCTCCGGAGATATTTTGTTATTAGAAAGTTAGTTAGAAAAATAAAATCAGCCTGAAGCAATCCTATGGTAAAAGGCTTTAAACAGTGGAAATCTAAGGAGATCATAAAAGTGGCTGAGGCCAGTTTTTGCATCAGAATGATTAATCAATCAGCCAGTTTCATTGTTTTCGAATTGATAATGTTTCATTGCATGTAGGTCGCTGTAGTCTTCTTCCTGTGGTAAATAACTCAGGTGCCATGTGTAACTCCTGGAAGCTGGATCCTACAACCCTTCGTTTCCCTTTGAAAGGTCTCTTGCCATATGATAAGGTATGCCTTACTAAGCTTCTTAAATATGTTAGATTCAATAAATACAAAGCTTTTATATCATTGGGGTGGAAAGTAATTTCAACTGTGAATATCCTGTTGTTCCAGCTAGGCCAACATTGATGACGTAGATGTTTTCACTGTTATGTATTTCAATGATATCAAGCTATATGTGGAGGACCTTTAAAGTAGTGTGTGGTATAGCTGCTGCCCAGGATGCTGAAGAACCAGAGGTGTTTAATGGGCTTTGTAGGTGTGTGCATGTGACAGAGAGAGTGAGAGCAGAGAATTTATTGGAAAACTAGTTTAGCAGTGGGAAGATGAAAGAGAATGGGCAGGTACTTACTTCTTTTCTGTGCTCTTTGTTACTCCATAGGAAAGATAACTTTACAATTCAAATTTAAATATAAGGTAGCTTATTTAAACTTAAAACTCTTGAGTGTGAAATAGTGTTATACTGAAGGAATGTAAGAACTAAAGGATCAGGACAAAAATCCACATTGTCCAGTGTACCATTTCCCATATTCTAGGTGTCTAAGGAAGGATATCAAGGTAGTATATCTGATGACATTTATAGTGTTTACACCCTACAGCCATTATAATTTCAGGTATTTCCTGAGACAGATTTGGTTTCTATATGTTATTTCTTTATTTCTATATAGTAATAAACCTTCCTCTTAGAAATATTTGTTCAGTCTCCCCTTGAGCCCGTGTAAACTGGTAGCATACTCAATATCCCTTTGACAA
This sequence comes from Chaetura pelagica, assembly GCF_000747805.2. Classification (NCBI taxonomy): domain Eukaryota; kingdom Metazoa; phylum Chordata; class Aves; order Apodiformes; family Apodidae; genus Chaetura; species Chaetura pelagica. Next base: position 6,017,505 of record NW_009953496.1, on the reverse strand, counting down.
GGAATTCCACATATCAACTTTGTGTTGCGTGAAGAATTTGCTCCTTCAGTTTGTTTTGAGCTTAGCTTCAGTTAACGTTTTTGTTAAAGTGATTCAGCTACTGGAAGATATGAGCAGTTGTTCCATACCTGCTTTCTTCATGCTACTCATGGTTTTTGTGGATCTTGGTCATGTGATTCCTCAGTTGTCTTACTTGGCTTCCTTTGAGTTCTTCACAGTCTTCCAGTGTTTCAAGGCTTTTCAGAAAGTCTGCCAACCTTTTATTTATTGAATGAGGAATGTTCTTCTTGCTCCCCATAAAATCTGTCACTTAAGAGCTGTGACTATTTACTCCTTTCTTTTGGGTATCAGAGAGCAAAAAGATTTGCCAGATTCTTACATCATTTACCATGGTTAAATGTAAACTCCCTATTAAACATAACCTTGAGGCAATATATGTTTGTATGTGATTGCTTTTTTTTTTTTAAGGATCTGTTTGAGCCACAGACTGCCCTGTTGAGATATGTGCTGGAACAGCCGTATTCAAGGGATATGGTCTGCAATATGCTAGGTCTGAATAAGCAGGTACTGTACTGTGCTGTAACACGTGATTAAATTCTGCGTAGAATCTGCACTATTCTTTTTCTCTTTTCTTTGCTTATAGCTAACTAAGCAAAACAGTTTAGGTCCAGAGAGTGATTTTTCTTATTATTTTTTTTTTTATTATTATTTTTTTTTTTATGAGATCATATTGGGTTAAGTGGACACTGTTGTTCCTATCATTTGTATATTGCTTTACGAATGTTAAATTGAAAAGTAGAAATTTAAAATATGATTTTTTTTTTGCATTGCTTTTTTTTCCTATAAGGCCAGCCTCAAGTGCACCTTTGACAGACAGTAGGAAGCTGCTAGCTCAAACAATTAAAAATTGTTATTGTTTATGTCATTAGTTTTTTAAGCAGTATTGAACTCTGTTATATTGGCATGTTGTAGTAGAATAGTGCAAAGCTGGGTTTTGTTTAGTTTCTTTTTTTCTTTTTATACTTTAGAATGGGAGGGCTTAGTCTGACTTGGGGATCCTTGAGGCTGGCCTCATAGTCACTGTTTTGTCTTTTCTTTTTTTCTTCCTTTATTTTTGTTCTGTCCTGTCTTGTCCTGCCCATCCTCCAATGCTCTAGACCTTGAACATTGCTCAGGTATGTTCACAACCTTACTGTTGTATTGTGACTAACGATACGCTGGCTGCTTTGTAGCCACTGATTCCAGTTAGAGAATACATGTACAGTCAGGGCTTGAAATTGGCAGGACCATTAGTCAAGGACAAATTCTCAATACAAATATTTAGAGATATGAGAGATGGAGCCTAAGCCTGACAGTCAGTGGTCCTTTAATCCTAAACTTTTTCTTGGAATGGACTGCTACCATTTCCCTGATCAGTTATAAGAACTTTGCTGGAATTTTCAGATGAGGAGAGATTCTTAGTTCAAAATTTCTTTCCTTACACCAGTGGTAAAACATCCATTTCACTTGATTTTAAAATTATAAAGCTGTAAATAGATAATAATAACAATAAAAAATCTTTACTGGTAGAATTTTCTTGTCATTAGGAAGCCTCTGTAACAAACTTCCCAACAGGCAGTTACAATATTCTCCAAACTAGTTGAAAGAAAAGTAGTGCAGAATACCACATCAAAAATAGTTCCTTAAAATTTGACCACTTGTATAAATAAATAAATGCTTGAGAACATCAACCAAGTGGACTTCTGTGTGAAATTTCAAATAATGGGTCTTATATTTACAGCTGATCCCCTGTTACAATAATAAATTCCACATCTACTTTAAAAAACATTGTTCGAGTTTTATAAAATAACGTTACTGTTTGCAATACTATAGTGAAGGTTGTGTCAGTGTTTCCATTTAAGAAACTTTCTTCAGATTTGTAACTTGACTATATGATCCTGAAACATTGTGTATATTTCCCATTGTCAGTGAAATACACCAGTGTTCTTTCTGGATTGGGACAAAGGTTTTGAATGCTCAGATTCCTGCATTGTCGCAAACAGTACTCTGTGGTGTATACAACAATATTTTGAAAATGAGAATTAAAGCAGCTGAAATGTTAAACCTTGGAAACTGGCTGCTAGGTTTAGTGTTGAAATGAGTAGTATTTGTATTCTGTGTCTATTTTGTGTTAATTAATCAAACTATTCTTCTAAGCATCTTGTAGCTGGTAATAGTACAAGACCTAATACCCATTTTTTTCTAACTGTGGGTAGTCTGTGCCTTTAGGTCAAAAAAACAATGTTAAAAATGCTGAGTTTTAACCCCTACTCCTGTCCTCTAAAAGTAACTTTAGAAAATTTAAATGAAGTAATAAAATATATTGAGATATACTTCTTAAAATATTTTTGCTAATGTAGGAATTCCTACACAAAGTTTTAACCTGGCATGAATTTTTATGGCCAAGGAACAAACTTGAAGAACATAGCTTATAAAGGAAATGCTGACAGAACATTAACTATAGCTGTGCTATTACAATTACACCAGCATAAAGATGTTTGGGCTGTTGAAAATTTGTGAGCTAAAAGTATAAATACAGAGTAGGGTGCTATAGAACAGGAAATAATGTTCCATTTAGACATTAATATGCTCAGTTTAAAACTCTGGAAAACATAAAAATTTTACTCACCTTTAGGTACAAATTAACTTCACGTTACAGTTTAACTTGTTCATGTTGCCTGCTTTTCTGAAGTTGTGTAGCTGTATCGATGCTCTCAGTAAAATGGCTGATAATATTGTATTATATTATTAGAACTGAACTAACCTGCATAAATGAATTGTTACTATAATAGAAGACACTTAGAAATGCAAATAATACAAATATGTTTCAAAATAAATACAGAGACACCTCAAAGCAATGATCATTATTTATTTATGATCTTTAATTTTTTATGGGAAGCTGCTATCAACTATTTACACAGATCCTGTTGCAGGATTGGAGCCTTCATTTGAATAATTCGGCATCACAAACTAGGTATGAGTCAGCCAAATTTGTCCCACTTCTCAAATATTCTTGAAGATGAATAATGAAATTTCCTGGTTCAATCCTAACTAAGCAGATCTGTGTTAGAGAACTGTTCACTCAAACTGTCTCTGAGTTGTTTAAAAAAAAAAAAGTAGTATGAATACAGCTGTCCTGTTAACCTTACAGAAAGAAAAAAAGAAGGTAAAATTGGTTATGTTTATAAATTCATATGTTCCTTTCATGATTTTGAGTTTTGTTGTGAATTTTTCTAATACCTCTATCAGGTATATGGCTTTAAGTCCAGATGTAATAGTACGGACTTCAAAATGGTCTTCCTGTCAGAGTCTGGGGATTTTTATTTTTTCCTACTTTATATTTCTGTGCGGGACAGTACCTTCTTTTGTATACCTGTTGGAGCTGGTTTGTAGGAAGTATAGGTTTAAGTTTTATTTTTTCATACATGTTATGGTTTACAGTTGGACTCAGTGATCTTAACTTCCAATGTCAGTGATTCTGTTGATTCTATGTCAATTTATATTCTGCTGTTAACTGGGCTGATACTCTCAATATTTCATTATCTTTTAAGTAATTTGTTGAGAGGTATGTAGTAATTTAATTTTTTGGTTATTAACAGTTCAAAGTGTCTTAATACACAGCTTCCAAATTAAGATTCAGTTTAGGGATCTTACAGTTGGTTCTTAAAATCAAGCTTTAGTCATCTTAAGGACTTGAAGTCACTTTGAACGTTTTTGTTTATATCTTTGCCTTCTCTATATGTACAGACTTGCATGAAGAATAAAATGCCTATTTTACTTGCATAATTGCAGTTTGGATTGTATTGCAGTCCTCTAACCAGGGGAAAACTGTTAAACTTTGATTTCTCTGGGTTGGGAAATACTTGAAAGAGGAGGCTATTTTCACATGTCTTGTTTCTATAACATTACATAAACTTTTATACAGCAGCTATTGTATGAATGATTTTGCTCTTTAAATAGTGTATTTGGCTGGTCACCTTTTAAACCAGGAGTGGTGATCTGCAGCTTTGAGAAGGCGTTTTATCTGTACGATACTGTGTTTAGGTAAATGTGTAGTTGTATCCTCTTCTAGCTACAGACCAGGATGGTTTGCTGGGGGAAGATGATGTTTATTTTTTGTCTGTCCATGCAGTGTGTGAGCAGAATCATTAAGTGAAAAGAATGGCATAATGGAATATTATAATAAATTACTTTCCCTTTTATTTTTTGAATATTGTAGGTTGATGCTGGGAACTTGCTATCTGATATTACTAGTGTTAACATGGCAAAGTACTTAAATTGAGGGGTGTGATTAGTTTTTTTTTGTATTTCTGGTTGTAAGAGTGTGTGTTGATAACACTTCAGTGTAACTTCCTTGTTAAAACTTGCTCAGTTTTTTAATGAGGAAAATTGAGACTGCCAACCAAATTCAGTTATAAGTAGAGTCGGGAATAATATAAACAAGCCCTCTAAGGTTTTATATCTTGGGAGCATAAACAGTTGTGGAAAATGAAGTGAGATGGGCTGTATTTCTGTCTTGTATTAATGACTTCAGGCATTTAACTTTTACATTTTGAATTGGACTTTTGGAACCAGCATTTACCCTTGCAGGCATCTTGGGCTTTGAGCTTTGGTTTTCTGAATCCATCTAAGTATAGCTATTTATTAAATACTTTTGAACTCAATGTTGTTTGTTTAAAATACCAAAAATGGTAATAGCTCACAGTTAAGCTTACTGCTTAAAATACTTTTCTTATAGGGAACACTTATAACTACCCACTCTCCCTCAGCCTACCAAAAAAACCAACCAACTGGAAAAAACAAACAAACAAAAAAACAAACCCCAAACCAAGTTAAAGCTCTGATCCAGTGAATAGTACTGCTAGTCCATCAGGGCTCTCAAGAAACATTTCAGTAGCAAATTCTCATGGTAGCACTTCCCTCCCCTCATTTATTTATGGTTTAATAATGTTTTCATTGAGATTATGTATTTGTCAGATCTTGAAATGTTATTTTCAGGGCAAAATGGAGAATATGTAATTATGGAAACAAATTACAAAAATTTGAATAGGAAAAAAGCATAGTGGTTTTGAATGCTGCATTTTTCTAAATATAATCCAAAACAGTTTTTGTTGTTTTGGGTTTTTTTGTTTTGGTTTTTGTTTTGTTTAAGCCATACCAAAACATTAATTCCTACTTACTTGTGAAAATGTTTATATTCATCTTAGTATTCACTGAGATGTTCTTTCAATTATGACTAATTAATAAAAGCAAGGCCCCAATCCCACAAATTCTTACACAGCACCGTGTGCTGTGTAAGTGCTCCAAAACTAGATAAAAAAATTGTACAAGAAATGTGTGTTCAGTGAGAATATGGAGAAAAAAAGATGCCAGAAAATGAAATTAATAAAGATGGAATGTGAACTACTGCTATATTTCTTACAGTTTAAAAATAATTTTCAATAAAAGCATGATTTTCAGAATAAAAGAGTGAATTTATTTTTTTAATTTCCTTGCTCCTAAGCATTTCCCAATCAGAATTACTCAGAATAGTGAAAATTCCTACTGGAAATTCTGGCTTTCTTTTTAGCAGTTATATTTTCCTGTTGTATTCTTTGAATAACTTTATTCTAAATTAATAAAGCCTAACATGATTAGGCTTTTGAACATTAACCCAGTGCTTAGCAAACTATTAAATTTCAAGCCCTGTACGTAGTAGTTTTGCATGCTGGATTATAAACTAGTCTGTAGTGTTGTCTGTTGCACCCTGCTCTGCTTCATAATTAGTTGCTTTGGGAGGGGGAAAAAACCCAAAGTATTCTGAACTGGTGGTGTTACTACTGCTCTCTGTAAACCTGTAACGTGGTTGAGCTCTGACAATGGCATTAGCTACTGGAAGAGAAGATGAAACAGTAATCAATGCTTTCTGTTCTAGTTAGAGGTTTGTGTTAAGCATGCTTCAAGAAAGCACAGATGGAATTGTAGCTTTCTGCAGTTTTGAGCTGGTGAAGAGCATGCAACAGGGGATGCTGTTCAGTATGTTTTGTCAATTTTTCCCATTCTTGCATTTTATTTTTAATTTAAGAGAATCTCTTCTTTTCATGGCAAAAGACTACCATCGATAAAGGTAGAACAAGCATCTCCTTTCAGCATCTCTCTTTCCTTTTATTATTTCTTTCTTTATCAATTGAAAGGGGTTTTTTAGGCCACCTGCCTAGTAAGTCAAAATAACTCATCTAAGGCATCCCTGAAATGTTTTATGAGTATTTGGGCAATCTTGTTAAATGTTTTACATACACCTTTTTGCCTCTAGAAAGGGATACTGCATTTTCATGATTAGTGTTTGAGCAGCTCAGTTCTTTTTCTTTTGTATCATTAAAGCAATAATGTTTTATTTAAGGCTGCATTATGTTACAGGCATCAGGTGTGAAGAAAAAAAAAGAGGAAAAGTGACCATTCCTGAATAGGAGATAGTAAAGAAATAGCTTGTGGTGTATAAAATCAGTGAAGTTCCCCACAGCTTTTTGTCCTTGGTAATAGTACTAGTATAACTCTGTGAATGCCGGGTTCTTGCATTAAAGAACTTGTGATATATGACATTATACTTGATGATCTTGAGTATTTATAATCTTGAGTTCCAAACCACTGGTAGTGGACCTGATTTACATTAATCTGTACTAACATGTGTATTTGAATATATAATGCATTCCTTACTTGATCACTATTAAAAGTAATCAGGGAAGATGTCTATTTTAAATTGTGTGTGCTTAGCTCACTGTGAAGATTGCAGCAGTCTATTCACAGTATGTAGAACATACTCCCCTTGCAAGATTAATTTTCAAGATTTTTTGGCCTTGTGCCAGATTGTGCTGTGTCAGTAGGACAGCACCTAATTACTGGAGTATTAACCAGATATTATTTCTGCTGCTAGTGGTAGGTGAGCCCAAAATGAGAGTGAAATGAGGATAGTCATTACATACCTCTATAATGTATTGGGATTGTTTCCTCTGGGTTTGGTGGTGATCTCTACTTTTGAAGTGGAATTTAAAGGAGAAAAGAGAAAAGGAGATAAAACAATAACGAAAAACCCCTCCCCAAAACAAACAAAAGAACCCCCAGCAGTGTATTAAAAGAATTTACTTTGTTTTCTTTGAATGCAAGATCAGAGAAATAACATTCTGAATTCATTTATTAAAAAACGCAAACAAAACCCCCAGATATTACTTGTGCATTGATGATCTGTGTTTTGGAACAGAGTAGGGAATTATGTAATGTGTGATAAAATGCAAAAATCATTGTGACCTGTAACATAGTGCAGCTTTAATACACTGGCTTATCCTTAACTTAAGTTCAGACTTCATTTCATGCTTCCCAGCCTTCTGTCAAAATACTGCACTGTAACTGCAACTGTACAAGTTCTGAAGTTATTGGCAAGGCTTTTGGAATACTGTATCTGATCTCTGCCTTACAGCACAAGCAGCGCTGCCCTGTGCTGGAGGACCAGCTGGTGGATCTTGTGGTGTATGCCATGGAACGGTCTGAGACTGAGGAGAAGTTTGATGATGGTGGAACCAGTCAGCTTCTGTGGCAGCATCTCTCCAGCCAGCTCATTTTCTTTGTGCTCTTTCAGTTTGCAAGCTTTCCTCATATGGTCCTGTCACTCCATCAAAAGGTAAATTGTTTGTATCACTCGGTAACAGAGATTTAAAAACCTAAACAAAACAAGTTATATATGTAAAAAAAGGTCACTCCTGCAGGAAGTACCTTATGCGTAAAGACTAAATTTTCAACCGTTGTGCTCTGTAGAAGTCAAATTCTCAAGAAACATTGCTGTGAGTTAGGTCTATTTCCCGTGTATTCAGTTAGTTTCAGGTTGTTGCATTGTACTTAGATTAAAAATGTGCTAGTAACTAGAATAAGGAGATAACTGGCCTAATTCAGAAGACCTGTGCCATAGCATCAAATTTGTATTCAGAGGGAGCACCCGGTTCAGTTTGTGAGCGAAAGAAACATGCCGTGTGAGTGGATGCAAGAACTTTTTGTGTGTGTGTAATCAAAGCAATCTAATCAAAGATAATTTGTCCAATTACAGCAATATTGGCAATCACAGTCCAAAGTTACTTACACTTCCTAATGATAATTCTCTTTAAACTGATACACTTCCTAATATTTGCCCTTTACTCTAGTGCTCAGTGCCTCTCTGAATCCTAGGGTTGCTGGTGCCAATCCTCCATAAGAGAGGAGAAGGGGAGGGTGACAGTAAACCAGCTCTTTGCTGAGACAAAGTATGGTGTTGGTGATAGGAAAGGGGTGATCTTTCTTCTCATTAGACAGTTAGTTTGTGACTATCTAGATACGGTTTCTAACATGCACTACACATTGCTCCATCTTCATTTGTCCACAATTCTCTGTTGCGTCAAAGTTTACTATGTATCCTGTGTTTTACTTGTGGTAGATTGTAGTTCTCCTCTCTCTTTGGTATCTCTGAAATTAGTTTTAACAGGGTTGCATTCCTTTAATTACTGTTAATGAAGCATTGAAACAGTAGGCAGTGTACAACACAGTTGCACAAATCTAATCTGAAAGTAAAGCAAGCTAGGGAAGACTAGAGTTTAAGAGTAGAGTACTGGTTATTAGAGAATTGCTGTTATAGGTAAAGAAGTTAAATAATAAAAATCCACAACTTTTTGATTGGTCCAGATGAAGCAAGCCCAAGTTCTAGTTCAGAGACTTTATTTACAGACAGAGTTAGTATAAAACGCATGGCCTGCTGACAACAGTGGCAATACTGTACTTGGCTACAGGGCTAAAAGGTAGCAATTTAAGCCCAATCTTCCAGACTTACTAGTTTTTCAGAACAGTGATCCTCAAAAGCTAAATGCATTTTAAATCCTACCATGAATTGCTGTGGCCCTCCCAGACTCTGTGTTAACTTTAATGTGATTGTTTGCCATCTTTCTGAAAACATGATGTACATTTCTGCCGAAGTCCTACTAAAAAATTCCCAGTAGTCTTTGCTGGAACCATTTTAGTCTGCCCTTCTCCTTTCCTAGAAATCTTGGAGTGATTTTTTTTCTTCTGCATGCAGTGTATGTCAGTTACTGAGTGTTTTTGGCAGTTGGCAGGCCGTGGTCTCATTAAAGGAAGAGACCATCTCATGTGGGTACTACTCCAGTTCATCTCTGGCAGCATCCAGAAGAATGCACTGGCTGACTTCCTCCCAGTTATGAAGCTTTTTGACCTCCTGTATCCTGAGAAAGAAGTAAGTGTTCTCTCTGAAATTAAAAGTTTCCTTTTTCATTAAAAATGAAATGAGATTCATTAAATAAGACTTTCAAATGTGTCAATGTTACTGATGTTCTTGAGTCACTGTTCCAGCAGTGTGCTGCATAGTTGGAGAGAGATGTTTCATAAATTAGATGAAAATTTCCAGGATTTCCTAGCTATGTTTTTCCAGTAACCACATTTGTGCAGTGTTTTTAGGGGTGGAAAAGACTTCTATTAACTCATCTTTTTCTTGCGATTGGCTTGACCAAGGTTTAGAGAAGTGTGTTAAAGCACTGAGGATACTATTAAGGAATCATGTTGTGGAATTTTATTGTACATCTGGGCTGTAACAGAATAATACACCAAGAGACACTTTTAGGTGCAAAGAACTGAAGACAACACTGCATACAATTTGCATTAATGGTTACTTAAAATTCATTCTGCAGTAGTAAATAAAATCTTAGTCATGCTTTGTACATTCCTCTAGAATAAAAGTTCCTGAGGAAGGAGGAGTTAGGGAAAATTTGCAAACTTCTCTTGTGACAGCACTGTCAGCATGAATTCCTGATTACTTGCTCTTATTTTATTTTTCAGTGGCAGTAATATACTTGAAGCTGTAGCCTAAACCTTTTGAATTTTGGGCTTTATCTGTTCCTTTTCATAGGAAGTGTATTAATCTATAAGTGTAATGGTGATGCTAGACAAGTTAGATTTTTCAGAAAATATTGGTGAACCACTGAGTCCTACTGTGGAAGCACATGCCCATAGCTCATTTCTGAATGGTGTGAGGCTTAGAGTAAAAGTATATGCTTTGGAACTACATATTTCTTGAATTTGTATATTCTAAGCATGAACTACCATTTTCTGAGGTCCTGGATTATTTGTTTATTTTGGGGTTTTTTTTCAGAATAATTGCTAGATTTCAAGTCACATGCACAGATGAGGGTAGGACCTGTTTTTTAAAAATCTTCTTTATGGTGTTGCAAATCAGGAAAAGAAAAACTTGACCCTGTGAATGCTGAGTTATCTAAGATGTTTTTATGTACATCAATACATTCATTATATCACATTCATGTGTTCTTTCTTTAGTGTATTCCTGTGCCTGATATTAACAAACCCCAGTCAACTCATGCGTTTGCCATGACCTGTATTTGGATTCATCTGAATCGGAAGGCCCATAGTGACAACTCCAAGTTACAGATTCCCATTCCTCATTCTCTTAAACTTCACCACGAGTGAGTTTTTGGGGTTTTGTTATGTTTTGACTTGTGTCTAGACATAATGGAAGAGGAAGCTCCAAGTCTGTGTTCAGAAAGTATTGTGTGATGCTGTGTGAGGTGTATCAAAGGACTGAAGCAGGACTAAGAAGGAGCTCAAAGTCAAAAATATGCTGTTACCACACAACTAACAGAAAAAATACCTAACACATTGGGTTAATAAGTCTTTTTCATTGATGTACAAAGTAAAATTGATTATTTTGTTCTGCTGTGGTTTGGAAAGTGGAGTAAGCAGTACATTGGGTTAAATTTTGTACAAACGGGTAATTTTTAAAGTGTATTTTTCTCCTGAGCTTTTCTGAGTTAAGAAAATCATAACACAGTGAAACTGTGGCAGAAGTTATAGTCATTTTGGTGTGGTGCAATTAATAAATATTTTGTTTTTCTACTGTCTTATAGTGGATTTTTGACTGGGGTTATTTTGGTTGTCAGCCTGGAATGCATGTGTATTCTTCTGCTTGTTTCTTTCTGCTTAACATTTAATCTCTTTGTCATGCAGGTTTTTGCAACAGAGTTTAAGAAATAAAAGCTTACAGATGAATGACTACAAGATTGCCTTGTTGTGCAATGCTTATTCAACCAATTCAGAGTGTTTCACTTTGCCAATGGGTGTACTAGTTGAGACTATTTATGGAAATGGCAACATGAGGATACCTCTTCCAGGGACTAATTGCATGGCATCGGGGTCTATTACCCCATTGCCAATGAATCTCTTAGACTCACTCACAGTTCATGCCAAAATGAGGTACAGTATGCAGCTAGCTTTTTTTTAACATGTAAATCTGTGTGTAACTAATTCTCACCTGGACAGCTTTTCTGTGTCTAGACATGTAATGTATATATATGCTTATTTAACTTAATCAATTTCTTAACTTTCATGTCCTTGTTTTCAATTGAAAAATACTTTCTCTCTTTCCTCAGTCTGATCCATAGCATAGCTACCAGAGTAATTAAGTTGGCTCATGCAAAATCTAGTGTGGCCTTGGCTCCTGCTCTTGTGGAAACATATAGTCGCCTGTTGGTTTATATGGAAATTGAGTCCTTGGGCATCAAAGGCTTTATCAGTAAGAAGCAGCCCTTTTTATCCCCCTCTTCCTTTTGTTCAGTAGCATTTTATTTTAATAGCAATTAAAGATCATAGTAAAAACTAAAATCTAATGATACAGCATGTTGAATACACGTATAAACTATTCTAATATAAAAGAAATTGCGATAGCCTAGTGTTGCAGTAAAATTTCAGATTAGTGTGCTGCTTTCCCTTTATGCCATCAATTATATGGTCAAGACCTTCCTAGTTATGCTGCATTGTACAAAAATATGCTTAATGGAAAATCACAAGCCAAGTTACTGAAGTAGATGGAAATGATAATTAGTTGCACTCATTTGCATGTCTGCTCTGTATGTTCATGTAAAAGATTGAGCTCTATGCAGTTACAGCATCTTCAGACAGTGCTTGCACACACACTCTTTACAAGTATTACAATTTTCAAATTAAATACCTGACTTGAAGCTAAATGTAATGGTCTATCCACAGGGTAATATGTAGTTTCAGTTTTTTCTTGTACTTTGAAGTATAATCGCTTGGAAAACTTACTGTAAAAATTCTTTTTCATAAGGTCAGCTCCTGCCAACAGTGTTCAAGTCTCACGCATGGGGAATTTTACACACACTACTAGAAATGTTTAGCTATCGGATGCATCACATCCAGCCTCATTACAGAGTCCAGCTTCTCAGCCATCTTCATTCCTTGGCTGCTGTGCCACAGACTAGTCAGAACCAGCTTCATCTGTGGTGAGTGATGGTTACCATTTGTAACTGGAATCTGAGATTCCTCCATTATGTGTTGAAAGCTGTGTGAGAATTATGTTTTAAAGGGACATGAGTACTTCCGAAAGCTCTTAGTTCTGTAGCTAAACTGTTCTGTGAATCTCAGCGGGTCATGGTTCCAAAGTACAGTCAGATGTTAGCAGTAGTGCTCTGCAGAGCTGAATGAAGCAGCCTTTTGCAGAGACAAGGCAGCAGTGTTACAAGTCAAAACACAGCAACATGCACCAAACTGTTGTGTCAAGAAGTGTCAGGCAACTGTTGAGCTTGCACTGGAGATAAAGGGCAATGCCTGCTACTTCTAGTCTCAGTGATTTGCTTGTCTGCTAGTGGAATTGTACTTGCTTACTCCTGTAGAGGGTGTTTAATTCCATTACAAGAGTTAAGCTGATTCCACTTAATTCTTTAGTGAAGATAGTTTTCAGGCAGATCAGAGAAATAACCAGATCCATCCTGCAGCTCTACAGAAGTTGGTGCAAAGCTATGGTAGCTGTGCATGAACCTGAGTGGAGAAAAAAGTGTCACTTCCACTGTATGGTGTGTCTCAGTGTAAACCATGGCTAAATCAATAGCTAATTTGGATACAAAAAAAGAAGGAAAAGCTGGTTAAAGAAGCTCTAAAGTTGATAAGCAGCTAATTTGAGTGAACAGCTATGTGTTTAACTTATTATTGCAAAAAGTTGAAGGATATGAGATTCAATTTGTATGTGGAACCTGGGGTTTGTTTTAGAAAAGTTAGGAGTGTCCATTTGCTCTTAGAGTAGAGTACTTCTTGTGGATGTGACGGAGAAAGAGCAACCTCATTATCAGGTCATATAAAAGGAATCTAATTTCACAGTAGTTTCTTAGTCCAAATTCAAATTGCTCAGTTGTTTGTCCCCTATCAAGAATAAGGAGGACAAATGAAGACAAGTTTCTCCTTAAATTCAAGGTCTTGCTCTTCTTGTTCACCTAAATCTTGTTTTGTCATCTTAGTCTGTGAAATATGGATTTTACCCAGTCACTTTTGATAAGAACTGTGAAATTAGAATAGAGAAAATAACTTGTGGCTTTGGCATTTAATCTACCTGGTATGAACAGTGCTTCCAAGTAGAGTACTGGAAAATAGTGCTTTTAATCAAAAGCAGTACTTCCTCTTTCTTTCATGAGCATAATTTTGTACTGTTTCAAGGTGTTAGTTAGCTTTGAAACTTTCCATGCATTTATTCATGTCTTTTTATTCTGATTTTGCATGTATATATTTATGCATCCTTGTTTAGATGAGGTCTTCAGGCACTAACAAAAGGGGAGGGCTCTGAATTGGAGACTTGCACCTGGAATTTTCACTAAATCAAAGCTTGAGAGGTTTATTTGGAAATAAAGTGCTTAAATAGTTGATAAAAGATTTACTAAGCAGTGAAAAAATCAAGCTTTTCCAAAAGGTTAAGAACATAGCTTTCCAAACAAAAGTTTTTCTATATATTTGAAGCAGAAAATGGAGGATAAATAGGTAATTTTTGAATCTTAGAAGCAGCAGTATAAGCATTATTTGCTAACTGGACTGTTTTCTTTTTTCAGTGTCGAGAGTACTGCTCTAAGGCTAATCACAGCTCTGGGCAGCTCCGAAGTCCAACCACAGTTTACACGATTCCTCAGTGATCCCAAAACAGTTCTTTCAGCAGAATCTGAAGAACTGAACAGGGCTTTGATCTTAACTCTAGCAAGGGCAACACATGTGACAGGTAATAACAGTGCTGAGAGATAACATGAAAGTGAAAGCTTTTGTCAAGCTATTTATCTAAAGTACCATTTATCAGAACACTGTGGAAATTACAAAGTCATAATATGTATCCCATACACTTCTGGTTTTGAAAAAAAGAATAATTTTTAATTTCCAATTACTTTTTTTAGTCAAAAACCTATTATTAAAGCAGTACTCAAATTGGACATTGTTTACAAAGATACAGTGTGATGAATTTTTTTTTTACTGTCTTATTTTCACTTTCATTATTTTAAATTTAAATATTTGAATTACAAACCATTTAAAAAAAACACAAATGTTCACAGAAAGTATGATGCTCATGTAGAAGACACCCCCTCTACAGCTTACCTTTAAGAAAAAGTAGTGTGTGTTTTGGGTTTGCTTTCTTGGGGAAGAGAGAGAGGGAAGCTTTTATTGTGTGTTTTAATGTTTTAACAGTGTGCAATGACATGGGTCAGCTTTTTGTTAGCTGTGAGGGGAATGCCTTCTCTGTGTCCTTTTTTTATGGTTTAGTCTGGAGACTTGCTAGAGGGTTAGAACAACTGATTCCACAAAAACTGATGAAGGTGATTTGAAAGTGAAAGGGCTTCTTTATATTAGGTTTTTTATTTTTTTAACCTTTGCTCAACCTGTAATGTTAAATTAACACTGGGGTTTGCTGATAACACTAAGCTGGGAGGAGTGGCTGACACACCAGAAGGCTGTGCTACCATTCAGAGAGACTTAGGCTGGAGAGTTGGGCGGGGAGAAACCTGATGAAATTCAACAAGGGCAAGTGTAGAGTTTTGCATTTAGGGAAGAGAAACACCATGTACCAGTACAGGTTGGGGACTGACCTGCTGGAGAGCAGTGTAGGTGAAAGGGACCTGGGGGTCCTGGTGGACAGGAGGATGACCATGAGCCAGCAATGTGCCCTTGTGGCTAGGAAGGCTAATGGCATCCTGGGGTGCATTAGAAAGGGTGTGGTTAGTCGGTCAAGAGAGGTTCTCCTCCCCCTCTATTCTGCCTTGGTGAGGCCGCATCTGGAGTATTGTGTCCACTTCTGGGCCCCTCAGTTCAAGAAGGACAGGGAACTGCTTGAAAGAGTCCAGCGCAGAGCTACTAAGATGATTAAGGAAGTGGAACATCTCCCTTATGAGGAAAGGCCGAGGAAGCTGGGTCTCTTTAGCTTGGAGAAAAGGAGACTGAGGGGTGACCTCATCAATGTTTACAAATATGTAAGGGGTGAGTGTCAGAGAGATGGAGTTAGGCTTTTCTCAGTGATGACCAGTGATAGGACAAGGGTGCAAATTGGAGCATAGGAGGTTCAAGGTGAATATCCAAAAAAAATTTTTTACTGCAAGAGTTACAGAGCACTGGAACAGGCTGCCCAGGGAGGTTGTGGAGTCTCCTTCACTGGAGACATTCAAAACCCACCTGGATGCGTTCCTATGTGATGTACTCTAGGTGACCCTGCTCTGGCAGGGGGGTTGGACTAAATGATCTTTCGAGGTCCCTTCCAACCCCTAGGATTCTATGATTCTATGATTGGGAAGAATGAGAGATGTAACTGAACAGCTTAATTGGGAAAGGTACTGCTGAAAAGCCTTTTTAAAGCAATAGAAAATGGCATCTGGCAATTTCATCTTTCTCTTCCTCAGGTTTTTTTTTAAAGTCTAATCATTTAATCAGCAAAAGCTTGTCTTAGTGTCATTACAGGAAATTAAATGTAAAATCTTAAAATAATGATTGCTTTATTTCTAGCTCAAAACCTAAAAATAATGTTGTTATTGTCAATAGCATGAAATATATAACATCCAGCTTGTTCTGTTCACTAAATAAGATTCGAATATAGGGTTTGGGCTAAGCTGGCCAATAAAGCTGGCCTGTTGAACTACCAAAGCCTTGGTGTATGTGACTACAAAAGGAATATCAGTAAGAAATGTTATTTTATTTGAAATTCTAATATCATCAATCCATTTTCCAGACTTTTTCACAGGCTCTGATTCAATTCAGGGAACTTGGTGCAAGGATATATTGCAGACTATCATGAGTTTTACTCCACATAACTGGGCATCACATACACTAAGCTGTTTTCCAGCTCCTCTGCAGGTAATAGTTTCAAACTGATTATTTTATAATTGGAAATGCAGAAAATTTACTCTCTTAAAAAAAATGCTTTGCCTTCTGCTAGTTGATGAGTTTCTTACTGTATCCAGACTACATGAGTCTGAAGACCCTAAACAATGCAGCGTGATTGTAACTGATATTTCTTCAGAAATGCATTATCTTCTTCTGGAGTATTCTGAGGCCAGGTTTGGTCAACTGATACTTCCAGTGGAAGGTAAATCAATTCTTTTAAAAATGAAAAAATAAAACAAAAAGATGGAGAAGCCTTTTCTCTTGTGCTAATTTGCCACGTAGCTTTGTCAAGTAACAAAGCACTGTGGTGTCTTGGTGAAGCAACAACCCAACCTAGTAAGTTTGTAACGCACAAGGAAGAAGGTGCCAAGTCAGGCCAAAGTTTGCTTGTTCAGATGTTTTATTCTAGGCTCTCAGTCACAGCAAAACCTACTTTATTTCAGGTGTTCTTCAAGCAGAATAATGTACCTCAGGAAAGCCGTTTTAACCTGAAGAAGAATGTGGAAGAAGAATACCGGAAGTGGAAGTCTATGACCAATGAGAATGATATCATCACACACTTTTCTATACAAGGTTCACCCCCACTTTTCCTTTGTCTCCTATGGAAGATGTTGTTAGAGACTGATCACATTAATCAAATTGGCTACAGGTGAGTTTACAAGATGTGCTAATTCAAAGTCATTAGAGCAACATTGTCAGTTCTGAGGACATAGGCATTAACAGCTTGGTTTCTACCTTTTTAATTGATGCAAAGTGTGCAGAACGTGAAAAAAAGGAGTGGAGCTTAGGTGTTAGCAAGCATGTGGTAATAATTGTGCAGTGTTTAAGATTGGTTACACCACACAGTCATCTGCAATGCATATTCTCCCTGGTAGGAGACAAGGATGTGAGGGGTTTGAGGTAAGCAGTTAACTTGTAATGGCAGTGTTTCAGGCAGACTGAAATGGTAAACAGAAAAAGTGTTTATTTACTTAGCCTCTGGACATGAATAAAGGACAAACTTTTTTTTAAAAAAACAATTGTTGGATTAAGATGAAAATTTATTATAAAAGCAGTAGTCCTACTTTTGTTGTGTTTTTTTTAACTTGTTCTCAGTAGTAACAGCATCAGCTCCAGAAACAAAACTTATTTATTCCTTCTTAGGTCTGTTGAAACAGTTAATATTTATGATAGAATGTGCTAGTCTTCTGTGCAATAAGGAAATACCAGTATTTTAATGCTGTGCTTATACTAAATCACATACTGCAGCAAAATAAAGTTGAGTTGCAGAAGATTCCCCTAAGAGGTGTTTACCTAAAAATGTGTAACTAAAACATGGGTTCTAGGCAGAATACTATACATAAGAATTGCTGAATTTAAAGTATGTTTCTGATTAGTATTCAGACTTTGGAATTCCACTGCTCAAAGGTCTGGATTTTTTGCTTTGATTTGTGGTTATCTTCATTTAATAATTGGAGAGGTTTTTTTCTTTTTTTAAAGACAATTTTATTAATACCCAGTAACTCTTATACAGTAGACCAGTTAAAATGTATTAAGAACAATAACAAATGCTCGTTACTTCTTTTTTTGTTTCTTCTTTTCTTCTTCCCTGCTAGAGTGTTAGAAAGAATTGGGGCCAGAGCTCTGGTGGCACATGTCAGGACATTTGCAGATTTCTTGGTGTATGAATTCTCTACCTCTGCAGGAGGGCAGCAGCTCAATAAATGTATTGAGATTCTCAATGACATGGTGTGGAAATACAACATTGTAACACTGGATAGGTTGATACTGTGTTTGGTGAGTATGGCCATACCTGCTTTTTGTTGCAGAGTCGGCTTTGTGAGTGACTTTTGCAGGGGCAATCTTTTTAAAAATGCACTGTTTTTAAATAGTGACTATTTGCTCACCCAATAATCAAGTAAAATAATAGATTTCTTCTGTAAGAAGCATAAAGTTCAAAGTCTTACAGTTCTCTGAATCTTCAGGGGAAGCTTTTCTTGGTTATTTAATGGCAGCTATTGAATTGGTATTATTAAATATTGTTACTAGTGCTTTGGGTCTCTGACCTCAGAGCTATGTAATTATTTCTGCAGCTTGAAAAGGTAGAAGGGGTTTGGCATGCCAGGATTCAGGAGGAGGTGGAAAATCTTGTATCCACTGGACTATGTTTTCTTTTCTTAGAATTCAGCCTGTTGCATCAGAAAAGTAAGAGAGAAATGGCATTCTCTGCCTTTCCAGGTTGTCCCACAAAATAATGCGGAATTCACCTAGAGAGAGTTAATTCTCCTTCAGTGATTATCTTTTTATGATATTTTAAAATCTCATCTTTCATGTAAAGCTGCTTGTTTGAATTTTACGTTGGTTTTCAAACTGAAGTCCAAACATGTCAGAGTGGCTGAAAGTTTGAAGGAGTCTTAAACTAAAACTAATGCTTATGAAGTTATTTTCAGCAGGAGAACTGACAGCTTCCAGAGAGCTAGAATTCTTGTAGAATGTGTTATTTCTGAGGAGTTTGTAAGACTTCCTGCTTAGGGAATAAAAAAATGTGATGTATACTTTTCACAGGAGGTGACTGAACCTGTCTCTGTTCTGCATCTCCACTTGAAAAACAGAATTAAAAGACCAAATGTTCAGTGTGAATTTGTGTACAGTTATACCTAATAAGCAGGCAAATTTGCTATCTAATACGCAGGCAGCAGCATCAGCTGTAATTCCATGTTTTCTGCTCCATTTTTTTTTTAAGGCTATGCGTAGTCATGAAGGAAATGAAGCTCAAGTATGTTACTTCATAATTCAGTTACTCCTACTGAAGCCTAACGATTTCAGAAACAGAGTGAGTGATTTTGTGAAGGAGAATTCTCCAGAGCACTGGCTGCAGAATGACTGGCATACTAAGCATATGAATTATCACAAGGTATCAAAGCTAATAAAATTCTTTAATACTTTCTGTGGAGTCGAGATAAGCCAGATTTTGTCCTGAAAATGACAAGACAGCTCTGTCAATTTTTGGAGTTGTTTAGTAAGTTGCAATTTATTTGGGTGAGTATGAAAAAAAGATTTTTAAAATTGTGATGTTTATGTAATAACATTAAAATTATAATGCAGTGATAGTAAAAAACAAGAGCAGCTGAAGAGTTGGTTGGAGATTTATTCTTGCTCATCTAAATCCAATAATTTTTAATTCTTGGTTTTACAGAAACTCATTTAGAACAAAGTTTTTGTGCATCAGGGAGAAGGTATTTCCTCCTGGTGTTTTTATGGTTATAACAACAGTTAAATCTATGTTTTCTCCTAATTATTAAAGCTTCCTCCACCTCCTGTGTGGCAAGAACATGATGTCCTGATATGTTAGGGAAGAGAATTGCTGCTGTAAACACAGTGGCTGGCTTCTGCTGGCTGGGAAAGGATGTACCAGTGGAGTTTTCTGTCAAAAGATAAATCAACACTAAGATGAAATAAATACCAGCAATCTCTCACGCATCTAAATACATACAATCTAGTTCAGGTCCAGAAATTATTTGGTTTGTATTAACCCCTTGCTCTAGCCATATAGTGTCTTAACAGTGCCTAAAAGTGTAAGTGTAGCACAGAAGCAAGTTATATTAGCCTGGGAATTGTTCTGAAATGGCTGCATAGTTACTAGACTCAATCTGGCATATAGAAATTTCAGTTACAGGTAAATCATTGTAGATCAGCCTTCAGCTGTACTCATCTGGTATTATATATACTACTGGTATTATATATGCTACAGTTCTTTCCCAGGGAATTATTACATGCATATTATTTTAGTGTTCTGATTCAGTATATCATGCAGAAGCTTTCAGTAGTGCTGATTTCCCCTGG
This sequence comes from Chaetura pelagica, assembly GCF_000747805.2. Lineage (NCBI taxonomy): Eukaryota > Metazoa > Chordata > Aves > Apodiformes > Apodidae > Chaetura > Chaetura pelagica. Next base: position 5,997,435 of record NW_009953496.1, on the reverse strand, counting down.
GTTTTCTCTTAAAATATTTGACAGGGGACATGTAAGTGCTGGCTGCTTTCAGCTTTGCTTTGGGATTCTTAATGTTCTTTTATGCCCACTTTTCTGAAGAAGTTCGTATCTACTAATCTAATAACTAAATAATTTCACTCAGGGTTGAATTATCTTCAGTAAGCATTACACTGAAATCTTCTCACTGCATTCATATGTGATATTGACGGTTATGAAGTCTTTTTAAAGCAAAGTGGATGCTAAGTGTTTTATGCACTGCTTTTATAGGAAAAATCTTTTGGTTTTGTTGAATTTTTTTTCCCTCCAGAAATACCCTGAAAAGCTGTATTTTGAAGGCTTGGCAGAGCAAGTCAATCCCCCAGTTCAGATCCAGCCCCAGTACCTACCAATTTATTTTGGAAATGTATGCCTACGCTTTCTGCCGGTGTTTGACATTGTAATCCACAGATTTCTGGAATTGCTTCCAGTATCCAAATCACTAGAAACTTTACTGGATCATCTGGGAGGTTTATATAAATTCCATGGTAAGTTATCTGTGAATACATATTTTTACTTCTGTTGCAATAATTCTATTCTCTTTCATCTACTTCATAATTTTCATGTACTAGTACAACAGTGTTTTAATCCTTTCCTGTTCTGCAAGCCCTGTGTACATTTCCACAGATAAATAGAATCCCTATTTAGTGAATTTCAGCCTAGTAGAAGTGATCTTGTTTTTATTCAGGTAGCTCTTGTAATTCATGCTTCTTCACACCTTTCCCTTTCTCTCCCTTCTAGTAGTAAATACTTGGACCTATGTCCTAACAAACTTTGTGGCCAAGAGTAAAACAGCTAAAAAGGAGTTCCTCCATCTATCTTTGTTTAAGCTTCAAATAGCTGCAGCTGTTTTTTTTAACACACTTATAACTGCACTTCTTGGAAGTTGTTTTTGTATAATGTCATTGCTATGTAATGAACAGACAATTAACAATATTCTTTCTTTACTGTTACTTCATACCTAGATTCTTGCTATTTAATGTCTTTTATATGAAGATATTATTTAGACAGCTTGCTTATATGAGTATTATCATTAGGATATGAACTGTTGGTAATACTGACTTTCTTTGCTCAACTTCTACCCTCTGCACACACATTAAAGTGTATCTGCAAGAGGAAGAAAAATCAAGTGCAATAAAGAACGTGAATCAATTCCATATTTGTTGTTTTTAAATATATACAACTTGGTCTTGTAGAGATGTTGGTTTTAGTTTTATATTTGCCACCATCAACATAATAATGATGCTAGAATTTATTTCTGTTTATTTTTTTTTGTTTGTTTGTTTTCCTTCTCTTCTTGGCAGACCGTCCAGTGACTTATTTGTACAACACTCTTCACTATTATGAGACGCAGCTCAGAGAGCGCACGAACCTCAAGAGGAAACTTGTTCATGCCATAATTGGCTCTCTCAAAGATAATCGCCCACTAGGCTGGTGTCTAAGTGATACTTATCTCAAATGTGCTATGAATCCCCGAGAAGAAAATCCATGGGTTCCTGATGACACTTACTACTGCAAGCTCATTGGAAGACTAGTAGACAATATCCTTCCTAAAATTTGCATTACATAAGCTCTGCCAGTATCTTATATTTCATTTCATTGAAATATAAAGTTCAATTTCAGTCTGTTCAACTATGAAGTAAAGCTTGGATTCTTTATTTAGTTGTGTTTATCAGTCTAAATTAGTATTAGATTACTTCAGTGTATTTCTTAAATTATTATTCCACACAGGAACTGAGCTGCCCTAATAAAAACATATTGAAAGATATGGTGAAAACAAAGTACGGTGCAGCTGTATAAATGTTTCACTGGTTAATACATCACATACAAATACTGATGTTTATGCATTCCAAATTTAATTCTAATTGCCAGAAAAATCAGCTTGATACGAAGCATGAGTATTAAAAACATAATGTTTATAAAATAATGTTTTCTTTTAATGCCATTATCAATATTGCTAAGAATATTTTTTTGTAAGCAATGTCACTTTTAAGATGGCATATAACTGGCTGTATGTAGTTGAAGGCAGGTATATGTGTTGTTAGCAGCTGCTGAGAATCTGTTTTTTAGGAGGAGTTTTTAACAGAAACCTGTATTTTCTTAATTGCTGCCTTTTATTAGTTTTTAGAATTATTACTATAGCCAATTAAAATTTCTGTGGAAACAGCTGGTGACCCCGTGCAGCTGTGTTCTAGAGAACAGATCTGATGGGATCTCCCTGATAATATGTTCTCCCTGTGTCAGCTTTATGGGAGTCGACCAGTTTTCTGAATGTTACCTGTCTTGCTTCACTTCTCTTCTGGAACTTGACTTTCTTTTACGTGTTACTTGAAGGAAGTTTATTAGGTCTCTCTAAAAAAAGCTAAAATTACATAAACCCCTTTTTTAATGCAAATGTTAATGGTGTATTCAGAGATCTTTTCTTTATGTAGCTCAAATGAGTTAGTCTTGGTTGGGAAAGTGGAATATTTTCAGAGACTAAACAGGTGCTCATTTTGCATAAATTGTCACCTTAGAAGTGTGCTGGAAGATCTTAACACTGAAGCAAATCAGTGGTTTCAGAGTATTATTTCAGTAGAAAGTTCTTGTTACTTTCATTTTCTTGTCATTGAAGCAGGTGGTGAATGAGATAGTTGGTGCTGTTTTTTCCACCTCTTCATCAGGGAAGTTTATCCTCTGTATGACTTAGTGTCTGTGTTATATTTATAGCTATATATTCATGCAGTCCTTCACTGATTGAGTATCATTGCCTTATATTAATATTTTTGTCCTTACGTCTTATTCTTAGGAAATGTAGTTGCTTTATTTGTTCTCAGGAACTTACCTGGCTGTTCAACTTAGTTTGTAAGGTATACACGTACATTTTTAAGCAGTGTGCTGCTCACACCAGTCTGCGTTGGGGCAGCATTTTTTCCTTAATCATTGTCACCTATGGCAGGCAAATCACCTGGTCCATTTCCAAACTGTGACTGGAGATTCAACGAGTTTCCTAACCCAGCTGCCCATGCTCTCCATGTTACCTGTGTTGAGCTCATGGCTCTGGCTGTTTCAGGGAAGGATGTGGGCAATGCACTACTGAATGTTGTGCTGAAGAGGTATGTTGGCTCTCTGAAATCCTTTCTGGGATATATAATACATAATTAGATATTGCTAAGATAGTCAGATACTAATTTTCATCATTTAAAAATATTTTTTAAATTTATATGTAAAATCTGAAGTATTTATACTGAAGCATTTTTAGAGGACGAACAAGGCTTATAGGGATTAAGCAGAAAAATGGGGTTGGATTTCTGTGCTGCAGTGGGGGGTCTGTGCTTCAGGAACAGTTGATACAGCATAAAAGAGAGAGGTAGGACCTCAAAAAGGCCTCACAAAGACTAAGAGCTTACCCAGTGGGTTCAGTGGGCAGAGGCTGAAAAATGTCTGCTCTTTCAGCTGTGCTGGGAGGAGAATATTACATCAGTTAGTATCACAAGATCTTGGAATGCAGAGAAAGGGGCAGGAAGCACTGGTTGGACTCTGAATCCTCCTGATGCTAATGTAAAATTAGAGTTACTTTGGAACAGTGGTGTGCCAAGGCCAACCTGTTGTCACAAAGCACAGCTCTACCACTGTGTAAAGAACTGAAGTGAAAGAAAGGACCTCCTGTTCTTGCAGTGATTCAGATGCCATCTTTGAGCAATGACAAGCTGAAATGATCCCTTTTCAGCCTCATTCAGCTTAGTAATACCTTACTGTTAGCTGCACTTAGGGCACATGGAGGGAGTCAATAAAGGAACAATCAGCCCTTAAGCACTGCAGCCTGTTTGGTAGGAAGAACAGTGTGATAGCAGCCTTTGAAGAAAACAGGCTACAAATGCTTGAAAATATTCTTTGCAGAAGCACACTTTGTCTTTAGGTACACCAGAAGCACAAATGGCAATACTGAATTTGAGAGCTTCAGTTTTCTTTCTTTCTGTCTCTAGTCAGCCCCTGGTGCCAAGAGAGAATATCACAGCTTGGATGAATGCCATTGGACTGATTATCACAGCCCTACCGGTGAGTCACTGTGTCGGATTTTACAGTAAAAGAAAAAACAAATCTCTTCTTCTATGTAAGATTTATCATCTCACTAGAGTATGTTGTAAAAACTTAGAGCCAACATCTAGAAATTCTGCAGAGAGCTATTCAGAGGGCTGCTTGCATGTCTGAGAAGAGTCTGCTCCTCCAGCATGGAAATTTGACCAGGTTTTCTGTTTTTCTATTAAGTTTGAGGCTGGGATGAAAATAAGTAAATCACTTCTATTTGAAAAAGTATTAAAATGCCATGTGTGTAGTATTGACAGCTAGAGTTATGAAATAAGATCTGTAATGGTGTCATTTTCTATTAATGCAGCAATTGCTTTTCCTGTATCTCTTAAACAATGTAAATGAGATGTACTAAAACTGCAAAATCAAATGTATACAGTATTAGAATTCATGTATCAATAGTAACTTTGATCTTCAGAATATAATGACTCTTGATGCCTGACCAGGACAGCCTGAATAATTTTGATGTTGCTTACCTGTTGCTTGTATTTGCTACAGTTACCCTTCCTTAGGACTTCTCTTCCCTAAAAAAATGGTTCCTTTTCCTGAAAAAAAGCCAACATGGATTTAATCCTTCCTATTTTTAGAATAATTCTTCTTACTATTCTTTCAGTTCCATATCCTTGCATCTTCATCTGTATTTTTTTACTTTTTAGCCTTTTGTTTTTCATTTCCTGTTTCCATCTGGGATTTTTGGTCTGTTTGTGCCTCCACTCAGAAAATCAGAAGATTCGCAGCCTTCCTATGTTAAGGCTTTTTGCCTCTGCTCTGCTTATTTTGATAACCTTTATGTTAGCTAAGTAAATAGTACATGACCTGTGTCTTGATAATGCCACAACTTGTGTGTGCCTCATGTAGATACTTTCAGTTTGTGCTTCTTAACTGTCATGTTTCTCAGGCAAGGTTCTAAACTACCACATACTTTTAGAAAACGTTTTAGAAATGCAGTAGTAGTAGAAAGAGTTAAAGAAGCATTGTGGTAGATGGTGTTTTATTTGGAAGTAATTCTGACTTGTTTTTTCCAGGAGCCATACTGGATTGTTCTCCATGATCGCATTGTGAGCGTTATCAACAGTCCTAGCTTGACGTCCGAGACAGAGTGGGTTGGTTACCCATTCCAGCTCTTTGACTTCACAGCATGTCACCAGTCTTATTCTGAGATGAGCTGTAGCTACACTTTGGCTCTGGCACATGCTGTCTGGCATCATTCTAGCATTGGACAGCTTTCTCTCATTCCTAAGTAGGTGTAATGATATTTGATGATATAATTTGTCTTAAATTCCATGCATCTTGTGGATAACAAGCTGTATTCGTAGCATTTTTACCAGCATGTATGTACAGATCACAAGTTTTTTTCCACCTCCCTCTTCCACTGGCATAGCTCTTGTTACCTGTAATCTTTGAGGCTGTTACCTAGAGTGTGAGTGCCTTTAATGATCCTTTTTTTATCTTGATCAGCTTTTAGGCTTTTATTAATTTCAGTTTTTCTTAAACCACTGACTGTAGCATATTCCTAAAGTATCAACTGTAACTAGTAGTAATTAATAATAGCTTTTTTTGACTGTATGTTAGCGTTCTGCTGAGCTTAAAATTGTTGCCTGCTCTAGTCCAGTACTAATGCCTGGAAATGTTCTAGAACTTCACTCAAATCTTTCAAATATGAGTTATTCAAATATGAGTTAACTGATACTTGTAGAGATACATTGTGTTTTCTTAAATTAAGGCCTACATTTTTGAGAACATGATGTTTTACCTAGAATTTGGGGTATGGGAAAGAAGGAAAAAAAAAAATTCCAGTTGAAGTAGTAAGTGTCTTGAAATACTACAGGTTCCTCACGGAAGTATTGATACCCATTGTGAAAACAGAGTTCCAGTTACTCTACGTTTACCACCTTGTTGGTCCTTTTCTACAACGGTTCCAGCAGGAGAGGACACGATGCATGATAGAGGTAAAGTCTGGCTCTTGCTTTACTTTGCACAAGATACAGCTTTACAATTATATTACCAAAGCAGAATCTGATAGAGGTCTTTGATAAACATTCAGAATTAAATTCTATACAAATTTAACAGTATTTTCAAGGATCTGAATTGCTGAGTCGGTATTCAGCTACCCCGTTAACTGAAATCCTGTCAGCTTGGTTCAGGATAAAACACCTAGCTTTTTTTTTAAAAAAAAAAGAAAAAGCCATCACAAATGACAAACTAACAAAAACACAACCCTCAGAGTAGCAGAGGTTTTTTTTTTTACTCTCAGACTGCATACAAAATATGTGTCAGGCTTACTGCCTGTTTTAAAAGCTTCTCTGCAGGAGAGGGAGGTATGCAAGAGCTGAATTGTGAGGAAGGAGGAGCACAGGCTGGTTCTTAAGATCATATCAATGTGGGTAAGGGGAGGGGAGGAGAAAAGAGATGAAGCTGGCCACTAGGCAGATGAGCTGAAAAACGGCAGGTAGCAGAGGCCGTTCTAGAAAGAAATGTTTAACTTGGGAATCTGAAGTCTTTCAGTATCTGTGCTGTTGGTATATATACACACAAAGCCTTATGTGAAATATGCATCTTGTATTCCTCTAGGGTCTGACCAACACAACACAGAGGTCTGCCACTACTACTGATTTCTTTTTCAGTTACCAGTGTCTTTGCTGGGGATTTCACTCTTCACCTTCTTAGGTTTTTATTAGTTCCTGTGCTGCAGCTCTCCCCACCCCTCTCTCCCTAGCCCCAGTTCCTTCTAAAATGCTTTGTAACATATATTGTTTTTGAAGAAAGCAAAAAGCATAAGCATGCCTACACAGTGGGAGAAGAGTTTGGGTGTATTGTAGCACAGGATACTGTAAGAAACTATATCAGAAAGTTAGATAATCATATGGCAGTGTTTCTGTATACTTATTAACATATTTCCTTCAGTTTTGCCCCAAGTTACAGCCTTTTCTGATTATTTTTTAAGTTCACTTTGGAAGTATAAAACTAATACATAATTTTGTTGGAATGCATTTTTTTTTCCTTTTCTTAGATTGTGAAGGTACAATTAAAAGTTATCTTCAAAAAGTTTTTTCATAAAGCAGTGCTCAAGTTGAAGTACTTGACAGTGACAGAAAGTACTGTTCAGGCATGAATCAGTAGAATTTTATAGAATCCTGTGTAATACTATGAATAGCTTCTAAGTATTGCTTTGACTGGTTTCTTCCTTCCTCTGCCAGGAAGGAAGTTTTTTCTGCACCTGCATTCTCTGTGTTGAACCAAAAGACAGCAAAATTTAAAGAGCTGTCCTCTTTCC
>NW_009953496.1:5986823-5989933 GCF_000747805.2 Chaetura pelagica | reverse complement strand
TCTTTCCCTGCTTCTTCACATTCCCATACCACTCCTTTTTCTTTGTGAGGAGTTGATTTCCAGTATGAGGATACCGTGAGGAGGTGCTACCCTCAGAGCAAGCAGCAACCTGCTGGCTTAAATGAGCAAGCACAAAGTTCAAGTTTCACACACTGTCTTTAAATGTTGATAGGTGCGGGTGTGTTTGCACACAACACTTCCTTAATAAGTATGCTCAAACGCTCTCATTATAAACTCATTGTAGGGAGTTCTTGAACCGTCAAAATGCACTGCATGCATTTGCTGAAGACCTTGGAGTCTAGATACAATCAGAATGCTCTAAACTGTAATGTCTTCTCCAGAGAAGACTCAAATCTTGTGCTAAACTTATGCTAATTATTTACTGGGGTCTACTTTTGCAAATTTTGTAGGCTGTTACTCAAACCATATTGCAGTCAATGATATTTAAGCACTAATTATGTAGCATGTACCAAAATACCATTGTCGCGCTGGAAGCCAACTTGGGAAAATGCGATGAGTTAGCTCTGCCCGTTTATCAGTGTAAGAAAGCAAATAATTAGGAATGACAGCTACTTTATTTCTGCTCTAAAGCAGAAAAAGCCTTGTTTTCATTTGGTGTGTGTTTTGTCTCTGTGGAAACAGATTGGAGTGGCGTTCTATGAAATGCTCCTGAATGCAGACCGGTACAGCTCACACCTGAACTACATGGATCCTATATGTGACTTCTTGTATCATATGAAGTATATGTTCACAGGTGACAGTGTGAAAGACCAAGTAAGTAAACAGGAGTTATTCATACTTCAATTCTCTTTCTCTCCGTGTAGCAATTTAATCTTTTTTTTTAATGAATTACTTTCATAGGTAGCAGTGCAAGAAAATGCTTAACAGTCGACTAGTCTCTATATTCAAATTAGGAGGTTGGTGCACTTCTACACATTTAAAAATTTCAGATGCTGTAGACTAGGTATCTTAGATTTCATGATGAATGTCTGTAGTCTGAAACTTAAGATATAGCTTGAGGGTACTTTAAGTGCTATTTATTAAGGAAGTCACTAGAAATAAAGCTATTGGATGATTCATAACTGTTCCTCATTCCAATGTGTATCTTTTAAGTATTTACCTAGTTTCTGATTCATTAGTATAACTTGACATGTGACAAAAGCAAGAATGCTTTTGTCAGTGAAAAATTCTTCACCCAATTTAAGCTTAGTTTATAACAGTGTGCACATGTAAGTGTCAGTTATGTAAATTGTCTTGCAGAGCTTTGGTGTACAACTGTTAGACCAGGGAGGGTTTTTTAAAGGTTTAGTTAATCATAAGAGGTCCAAAAGTTAACCTGGTAAATAAATTATTGTCACACTTTGACTCAGGATTGGCAATTAAACCAGTGACAACAACACTCTCGATCCCCTCCCACCCTGGTAGGGAAGGAGAGAATGAGAGAGAGACTCTCTGGATTGAAAACTAAACTACACAGCTTTAATTTAACACTAACGATAAAAGAAAATATACACAATTATATACAAACATGTTCATCTATGTGCAAAAGCCTCTTGCCTCCCCCCACCCCCAGCAACTCCCACAGCATCTCCTGAGCTGTGAACAGTCCCAAAAAATCCTGGAGCTGCTGGAGAAAGCAGAGAGTGATGAGGGTCAGGAGAGCTCGAGTCTGGGGGTCGGTGGTGATGGAGGGACAGAGCCCCCCCTGGACCCCAGCCATGGATGGAAGAGAAGGGAAGAAGCAGAAAGGAAGTTGTCTTCTGTGATCTCTGACCTTCCTCTGAGCTTACATAGATACATGGAATGGAATATCTCTGGCCAGTTTTGCTGTCTAACTCAGCCTCCTACACGGGGGCACAGATCTCCCCGTAGTGTCTGAGCCGGCAGAGTAAAGATGTGACCTTGGAGTCCCAGCAGTTACAAAAGCATTCCAGCATTACCAGTCCTAGTTGGAATACTTTCTGCTAGTTAAAAGAGAGTTTGCTGAAGGAAAAAAAAAAAAAATTCGGTGAAAGGAAAAGTGGCATCATCCTGGCTCAAACCAGGACAATTATCAACATAAATACCACTATTTACAGTATCTTTTTCCTTTTTTCATTGTGCTGATGTGGTGTTTGGTTTTTTTAACAGGTTGAGAAGATAATTTGTAATTTAAGACCAGCTTTGAAACTTCGGTTACGCTTCATAACACACATCAGCAAAATGGAACCAGCTGCTGTTGCACAGCAGCCTCTCAGTAATGGGTCACCAGCACAACAGCCCAGTCAAGTGCCTGTTAATGTTGCTTTGCCAGTAACACAGTGACATGAAGTGTTTAGCTGGCCTTGGTGTGAAGGCATCTGTCTGTTACTGATCAAGGTGAAACATCTGATCTGAAATCTGGTATGCTGCATGAAAGAGAAGAGAACCATGTACAGATTTCTGCTTCATTTTCTTATGCATAATGAAGCTGTCTAACTGTCTGCATGCCAGTCTTCTTACCTATTTCTATTGGACACTAGATGAGGTGATTGTTACCTCTCTCTGGAAGCACTGAGTAAAGCTGTGCAAGCAAATACATGGATTTCAGAAGAGTTTACAAAAATTCTGCGCTCTATCATTTGAGTTGTCTGGATTTTTTCTTTCTGTCTATGTTATGAAAGGACATGTAGCCTGTTAGAAAATGGTCTTTTAAAATTTGATTTCTGCCTTACTAAAAGTTCCTATTCTTTTTGTCCACCAGAGGAAGTTCTTTTTGTCTTTTGGGCAGAAAAGTAAAGAACTTACACAGAAATGCTCCTATACAGAGAGGTTGCATCAATTATATGAAGTTAATTATAATATCTTTCCAAAGACTTAAAAATGGGCCTTTGAAAATATCTGTAAATTTTGTATGTACAATTTATATTTGACAGATGACTATAGGTTTGGTCTAGTATCAATTACTAGACTAGATGACTACCCAGAGGGTATCTCTAACAAGTCTGTCGAAAGCCTACATATTCAGTTTAAGCTGTGCTGGTTTTATCTTTCCTATTTGGGAAATGGTGTCGTTTTTATTAAGTCAATTATATGAATTTTATTAGTATCTTCTTGTATTCTAGATTTGTATAATATTCTGCTTTAAGTTT
>NW_009953496.1:5979607-5986650 GCF_000747805.2 Chaetura pelagica | reverse complement strand
CAGCAGGCTTTGATAAAATAATTGAAAGGCTTAATGTTTTGTAAATACTCATCTTGTTCAACAGACTTTTTTAATTAAAAAAAATTTAAAAGGCTGTGTTATTATTGTTAAGCTTACTTATTTTCTATATCCATTACCTTAAAAATAGAGGTTGACCATAGCAGGGACAGTTCTGTGTCCCAAGTTCTCTATCAACTTCACAATAATGCCAAATTAAACGTGGTACACGGAGTCCAGATTAGTAATGTCAGAACTGATTTTTATCTCTTGTAAAAATGTCGCAGCTATGAAAATAAGCTGTTGATTCAGTGAGTGGTAGGTTTTTTGTCTGTTTATTTTTGAAGGGCAGCAAACCTGGAGTGCTGGAAATTCCTGTCATTTGTATTGAACTTGATTCCTAAGTTCTGACAAGTGTAGCTGGATCTGTGAGTGCTCCTCAATGAGTTTGTAGTCTGATAGAAAAACATGTTTGCCCATCATATGCTGAATGTTTGGTTTAAAAGGTCTTGTATTCCATTCCAGAGACAAGTGACTCTGCTACCATTTGGCTTCATTTTGATAACAGGATGAACATAACTGATCTCCAAAAATGCCATGGACCCTTCTGTCCTGGCTTACCCATAGGCTTTCTGGGGCACATCTGAGAAGTAAAATTCTGATCATGGGTTTGCAAGTTTCTGTTTGCAGTGGAACTGTTAAGACTTACTCTCTTCCTAAACAGCTTTTGCAGCACATGAATTGAAAAGCCTGTAGAAACAGCATGGCTATTCTGTAGGCATGTTCTATCTGAGCTAATGCTAACACCACAGGCATCTTTCTGAACTGTCTTACTTCATATTGAAATAGTTATGGAGCTTGATGTGGGACCCAGAGTACCCATATTAATATTTAAACTAGCACCTTTTTTCAGTCACTGCAATTTCAGAGGTAGTGTTGAGAAGTCGGATAACCATATTCAGAAGGAAATCAGAAGAGCTGTTAGAATGCCTCAAAATTGTAGATGTTTTAGTTTTGTTTTTTTTCTTTCTCCTCTAGGTCTGGAAAACTAATCACAGAATCATAGGATGGTTTGGGTTAGAAGGGACCTTAAAGATCATCTAGATAGAACCCCCTATGCATGGGCAGGGACACCTCCCACTAGACCAGGTTGCTCCAAGCCCCATCCAACCTGGCCTTGGACACTTACAGGGAGGGGACCTCCACAGCTTCCCTGGGCAACAAGACAAAATTCGGTGTAGTTTCAGACATGTTTGTAATTGACTACGGCTGTTAAGTGGCTGGTTTTTAAAGTTCAAAATACTGTGTTTTGGCCACTGCTGGAACTCGGAGCAATTGTGAGTAGTGAGGGAACCTTAAGTCTGAGGTTTTGTGATTTGGGTTTTTTTGTATTCCAAGTTAAAGGGAGCCAGTGCGACTTGGACACAGTAGTACCAGGCTTCCCTCAGCTGATCTGACTTGTATAGAGAATATTTATTTAGTAAGACTTAAAGAGTCTATTGTAATATGGCTGGATGAGTCAACAGATGGAAAAAATTGAATTCCCTCTTTAGCCGCCAGAGGGAGATTTCTACAAAAAATGTAGTCTGCTCTTCGGCTGTTCTTTGTATAATGCAACAATTACAAGAGCTGATGAAAGATTTGTGTACTTAATAACCTGAAAAAAAAAAAGGCAAAAAAAAAAGGGCAATAGATAGCATTAAGACTTTTTAGGACATAGTGAATACCTGTGGCTTGGCAGACTGTGCCTGAAATCATGCAGCTTTTACAGAAGGTGCACCAAACAAGGAAAGTATCATTGCAAATGGCTGCTTTGACTGTTGAATTCCCTTATCCCTGTAACTCTGCACAAAACGGGCTTAGCCCCACCGTGCCTACTCTGGAAAGTAATCTTACAATAGGGAATGACTGAATGAAGTGATCACACAGTATTGAACTTGCAGTACCCTCTGCAACTCTAAAAGTTGGAGAATGTTTTTTTGTTTCCACTGTGCCTTTGTTCCTTCAGCAAATACAATCACAATAAGGCTCAAACTGGTTTAGGATCCAGAAACCTTGCATGAAAAATTCTACGTAACACTTCTGTTTCTTCACATGCACATCTGCTATTAGCAGTGGTCAGAGGGACACCACTGTGTTTCTGCATCCTTTCTTCTGATCATTTGAATTCAGAGAGGTGTTCTGTGGTTTGGTATATTTTCCCCCCATCTTCTTCCCCTCCCCCATGTCTGTTCTGTGTAAACTCTTGTGAATTGTAGTGCTGCTCAAGGTTTGGTCCTTCACCTCATTAGTGTTTCACACAGAGAGCACTCCCTGAGTTGGTGGTGTGCACTTGATATCAGATTTAATAGCAGTGAGTAGTTTCAAAGAAAAGTGGGCACCTTCTAATATTTTTTTCCTGTCTGTGTCCTGGTGAGAGAAATGCAGTGGATTCCTGTCAGCCATCAAAGGTAGAGGATCTTTAGTTCTGCCCTAACCCTGTTTCAGCACTGAATGGGCACAGGCTGCTTTGTAGTTGAACTTGTAATTAAAAAGCTGAAGTGCCCCCACACCAACTTGCACCATCAGTGCTGCATGGGAAATTTTTAAACACCCCAGATGTCTTTGAAGCAAATGCTGAGCTGCTTGAAGGAGAGACTGAGGGAGGCTGTGAAGGCACATGGAAAAACCCAGCATTATTAAATAGTTCCTAGGTACATAATTTCATCCACATTGTGCAGAGTTCTGATCCTTTCGTATCTGTGTTCTATAATTAAATTGGAAGTTTGGTGTTCAGATTTAAGCTGTGGCTCCAGTAATTATTTTTAACTCATGGAAAGAGCCATGTCAACTAGTATAAAGTTTTGGGCCAGACTTGATTAGTTGGTGAAGACTTGAGGGGATGGGATGTGTGTTGGGAAAGTGGAAGCAGAAAATACTGATGAGATAGTAAATTGCAGTTAGGCATCATTAGGATTCAAGAAAGAAATTTAAAAAAAAAAGAAGAATCATTTCACTATAGTAAACCTTCTGCTTTTTCTTCAAGGAGCACTTCTAAGCCCTGCCTGGGGACTTAAAACACAGCTGTGGTGCTGTAAGCCCATAAATGTGAAGGGATCCTCTTGCCATTGTAGGCTGTGCTGACTCAGATCAGCCTGCACATCAACAAAAGCCATCCTCGCAGTTACTGCCTCTCAGGTGCAATGTCTTCATCCCACATATGAACCAAGATTCAAATACTTTAAATTTTTATAGGCCTCGGGAGTGTGTATTTTGGACACCTGTGCCACTTTAATGCATGTCTCTATAGTGGAGGGTGTGTAGGAGGAGATAGGTGTTGGGAGAGGATAGACTAAGGCTTGCATTGCATTCCTTGGAAAATAGGAGACAAAGCAAGGCCATCTGTTCTTCCGCTCCAGTGCTGGACATAAGACACAAGGCAGATGAATGAGGTGGAGTTGGTTGGTTTGCAATCAGGAAGGTGAGTAATGTTGGGGTCCCTCTGATGCCAGAGGAGGTTGCAAGGCTCTGCTGTTTGGTTCTCCCTGGGAACTCACCTCTGGGAAGGAGCCTGACACCTTCCGTTGGCTGCACGTCATGCCAAGGGAGACTGGCTGGCCCAGCTAGGGTTGTATGAGAACCATCCAGTCCGGTGCTGGTAGGATACAGTACCTAGGAATCTTTAGGACTTGTTAAATTCCACAAAACAAGCAAGGAGGTGTTGGTGAGTTCCATGATTCACATAATTACAAATGGATAACTGATGGCCACGAACAGTGAAAAATGAGCAGTCAGGGAAGAGTCTGTCAGTCCTTTGTGTCAACACTTGTGCTGAGATACCAAATGTGCAGCAGTGGCCTGTTCCATGTGGGAAGAACATCTCTGTCATGAGATTTCCATTTTTGTTTGGATGCAGCGTGTTTTCCCAATGCTGCTCCAAAAGCAACATCAAGTACATTTAAAATGAGCGAAGTTCTACTTAAGTTTTATAAAATACAATTAGCATGTTCAGTGTGAAATGACAGCATAGCATTATCTGTATGACTGCACTGGAGTTGAGAGTCGGTGCTAATTCCCACTGCAGCTATAACTCAGGCAGGCCATTATTTATTAAATACTGTCAAAGAGCACAAAACAAGGTCCTGAATGACCCAGTGCCTGCACCAAAGAACCTACAACCTGCAAATGAAGGTGTGCGGGAAGATAAAAATGGTATAGTTGAGAAAAAAAGAAGAATAGCTTGTTGGGTTTGCACATTAGCATAATGGTTTTCCCATGAGTGCTGCAAAAGCAGGATGTATATGTGTTATCTTTGGCTGACTTTATGGAGGTGTTTGGCAAGTGGAGAAGGGCCTGAAGAGGTGAGGATGAGATAAACGGATGGGAACAGAACCTTGGAAACTTTTGATGTTCTCAGAAGAGTTGTGAGGCAGAATTCTGGAAGAAAATCCCCGTTGGCTCCTTCCCTTCTTGATGCTGTTTCTGCTAAGATGTGTTAGCAAAAGTTAGCAAAAAGGAGACTTGGTCCTATCTTGTCACATCACTATCTTTTCTGTTGCTTTTTCTTGTTTTGGTTTGTGGACTTTTTTGTATTATCAAACCCCAGCTGAACCAGCCTTTTAGGGCCCCCTACAGGAGTAAATCTTTTTATTACTTCCTTTTTTCAAATGGGTTAATGAAATGATTGACTCCACACACAGCAGTAAAGGTAGATTGTCATCTGTATTCAGCTGGCATGCAGCCTCTTTTAATCAATGGCAGCAGTTTGACTGTGGATAAAAGGAGAAGGCTGGAGAATGTATCCCCCCACCACCAGTGCAGAAGTCGCATTGCTCTGGGAGCAAAAGCCATGTTAAAATACATTATAAAAAGAATTCAGCAGCAATAATGGCTTCCACTTCTCACTTCCCACATTTCTACTTGTTCTTGCCCCCACTGACTCCCCTGCTCCCTAACTGCAGGACTGCCCTGTGAAAATAAATGGCTTTTCCCCTCCAGAAGTGGATCCCAGCTGGGACACAGCCTGGGAGAGGTTGTGGGAACCTTGGTGTGAGCATCTCTCAGCATGCAGGCTGTAGGGAGCTGATGCTACCTGGGGTGAACATGCTTGTGGAGGTTTATTAGCATGAAATGGAGTCATAAGTGTTGAATGGGTACTTTGGAGCTACTTAGTGGCTTCAGAAGCAGATCAGTGATGGGGCTCTTTAAGCTGGAAAGCAAGATTTGAGGTGCAGTTCTCACCTAACTAAGCCACCACGCAGAGTGTTGCTGCCAGTTGAATCGCAAAGGACCCAGCCATGCTGGTGATGGGTCTCTAGGCCTGCATGTGCCCACATTTTGGAAGCGCAGGTCACACAGCAGCCATGTCACCTCTTTTTTAATGACTTTCTGCTCACTTTCCTCATGAGAACTTGGCTGGAGAATCAGATTTTTCCAGAGAAGTGCCTTCTTTTGGAGACATTACAGCTTAAAGCAGCTGAACGCAGGGCTCTGATAGCCTCCTTCCCACCTATGATCTCAGATTAGGATGTGATGCTCTGGGAGTAACCCAGCCCTCCCAAGGACAGGATGAACAGAATTTCATCTCATCTGGTACCTTCTAGTGGTTGACCTATCCCTGGTTGTCCCTCAGAGGACCCTTGCTGTAGGTGCAGGGAGGGCACTGAGGGTTCACACATTGCAGGTCAAGCTGCATTTTGACAGTGTACAAATCCATGTGTATTGTAAGAGCTTTCTGAGCCTTTCACCTCTATAGTTAAAGGAACAACTGAGAGAAGTCTGAAAGGCACTCAGACATGGGCATTATAGCCTGGAGTCCTGTTAGCCTTAAATTTAATGTCAGAAGCACTGTGTGTGCTGTATCTAGCTGAAAATGTAGCCTTAGTTAAGTTTATTTTACTATGTTTAGGCAACAGTGTGCCAGTCCCTACTCTTTGAGATAGCGCGATGAGTAAAGCTCCCAGGCTACAGAGAGAACAATTACCCTCTTTTTCTTAATAAGAAGGCATCTCTTAATATTAAGACAGTTCTACTCATGTCAATACGTGTTTTTTGAGCTCTGCAAAGTCCAGGGTTCAGAGAAATAGGCCAAAAGAGGGTGGTGAGATGAGACATGGCTGAGAGGCCCAATCACTCTGAACACTGGAAACATTCACTTCTGATTTTCCCCAAACAATCTTTGTGTTAAGTTCAAAACAAAGACAAAAATGTCAATCGTGAAAGCAACATATATGAAAATTCCTTTTCTTCCCCAGTAGAAAAAATGAGGCTGTTTTCCGTGTTTTCCACACCACCCCTTCTTTTAAACAAGAGGAATGAACAGCCTTGAAGAAAGGTCACAGACAGTAGCAACATCATCCTTCACAGCCTCACAGGCTCTGAACAAAAGTGTTTCTAGATAGGTCTGACAAAAGCCAGAGATGCTGTTTACCTGTCCCTTTGAAAGAGGTGCTCCAATTATTCCAGCTCATGGCTTCAACTTGACCCTCATTCATGCTTCACCACTGGGGAATTGCACCAAGCAGGGCTGATCCTTTCCTTTGGATGATGGATTCTCACTGGTTTTCTTGACAAAAGTGACAGAAAACAGCCTCCCCCACCTGCGACAGGAATGAAGTTGCTCTATGGTGATTTGCTTTTCTTTCCATCCACAGGAAAAAGCCAATGCACTAGCCCAGCAGCAGCAGTTACTACTTTCTTGTCCTTGAGTCTGTCCTGGTTTTGGCTGTGATAGAATGTATTTTATTCCTAGTAGCTGCTATAATAACGTGTTTTGGATTTAGGATGAGGATAATGTTGATAACACAGTGATATTTCAGCTGTTTCTGAGAGGTGCTTACTGGAAATCAAGGGCTTTTCAGCTTCTTGTACTGCCATGCAAGCAAGGAGGCTGGGGGTGAACAAGAAGCTGGAAGGGGACATAGCTGGGACAGCCAACCCCAACTGGCCAAGGGGATACTCTGTAGCACATGACATCAAGAAGAACAATAAAGCTTGGGGAGTCGGCCAGGGGGCTGTGGTGGCTGCTTATGGACTGGCTGGGCCTTGTTCAGCCGGGGGGGGGGTCT
>NW_009953496.1:5972715-5978916 GCF_000747805.2 Chaetura pelagica | reverse complement strand
CAGCAGGTGGTGAGCTATTGCATTATGTGTCACTTGCTCTGTATATTCTTGAATCATTATTATTTTCCCTTCCCTTTGTATCTTAGTAAATTGCCTTTATCTCAACTCATGATTTTCACCTATTTTTCTTGTTCTCTCCCCCATCTCCCTAGGGGAGAATGAGCGAACGGCTGTGTAGTGTTCAGCTGTGTGCCAGGTTAAACCACAGCAGAGCCTCCTGGAAGGCATGACTTGTTTGACTCTTTTCCTAGACTGTTAATTTTTCAGTCTTTCATGTGACTAAAATGCCACTCTAGCAGTTCTTAAGAAATCTGTTTCCATGACTTACAATGCTGGGAAGCACCTCTGGGGTATCTTTGAAGGACAAAGCTTTCACAAAATGCATCCTGTCTCATGTTGCTATTTATAATTTAGATAAGTTCTCTTTTTTTCCCCTTCTTTTTTTGTTGTGTTTGTTTTGTTTTGCTTTTGTTTTTTATCAACAGTTTATTTTTTACTGTAGACAAAGGCATTTGCTTTAAAAGGATGGATAACCCTTGGCTGAGAATAGTTCTCACACCTCTGCACTCTGGCATCTATTTCAAATTCCCATTGAGATTTCCTTGGGGTTTTTTCTACCAGTTTTTATTTTTGTTCATCATTTCCTGAAGGAAAAAGCAGACAAATCAAGGTCAGAGGATTTTCATGATTCCTCACCATGCACTGCCGTATTTCAGAGAAAAAAAAATAAAATTGAAATTCCTGTGCTTCAGTGTTTGCAAGAAACTCTACCCCAGGCACAGACACAATTGGGCAAGCACTAAAGGGATCAGTCAGGCAAAGCAGGGACACAAGGCACCTTTCCACCCTCCATCCATGGGCTTGACTCCTGCACCCCTGAGCTCCCTCAGTGAGCAAATGGGGAGATTTCAGACCAGCCCAGGAAGGGTGGCCCCGTCAAGAGCAACAGTAATGCAGCTTCTTCATTTTCCACAGTTCCCATGTTGCCATTACCCTATTTCTGTTACTTTGCCGTGCTCCATTTCTCACTGCTGTCATCACAGCTTCCCTCTGCAGTTCCTCAGTGGCCTCTGGCCACAACTTCCACTCCCAGTTCTCGGCTCCTCACCCCTGGGAGCACATGAAGCAGCCAAGAGCTGAGCATGGGTATCACAAATAGAAGTAACCACTTGGTGAAGACATGAGAATTTTTGCCTTTAAAAGAGCACCAGAGAAATACTAATTGATAAAATCATAAGCACATTCACTATGATTTATCATTACTTTTTTTCAGAGGATAAATAAAAGAACACCTTGAAAATCTGGAAAATTAAATTAACCACATTCTCCACATAGATAGAAATTGGATAGAAATACTTTTTATGGTTGTGTGTTGTTTTTTTTCTCTCAATCTCCCTAACACATCAGAATCGTTAGGATATTTGCCACCTGCAAAAGAATGTCACTGGGTTATTTTATTTTATTTTCCATAGCCTTTTGAGAGATGGGCTGTCACATCAGCTGTGGCAACAGTCCAGCCTCCCAGCCTGCAAAGAGTTTTATTGAGCTTGTTGGTGGTGCTTTTGCCTCTCTCAGAGGCAGTCTGGGCCAGCACTTCCTTCTCTTCAAAATGAGCACTTTAGCCAAAACAAAAATAACAGGATGCTATAATTATATTCTCTTTTTCTCTTTGTTCATGAAATCAACACTCAGGAAGATGGTGTCTTGATAACATTTCCAGCCAGTGTGCAAGCAGAACCCGCAGTCCTACAAACCTGTGAAACAGATCTTTACATAGACATTTCGTGTCTGAGCCTTATGTCCATTAGAAACATATGTAACTTTATGTAGTGAAGTCAAGCTGTCACACACAAGAGGCTTTCCTAGTTTTGTATCCCAAAGCACCAGTACAGCCCTTAGGATAGTCCCTGCTATGGGCCCCTTCCCAGTGCTGTGCCTCATGTAGGAATGCCTTAAAACAGAGAGGTTGCTCAGACATGTTCCTTTGGGTCGTCTCTCAAATATTAAAAAAGCCCGGGGAACCTTCAGTTACTTCACTGGGATTTGGATCTGGGATTTGGCCTTCTTCTGGGACTAGCACCTGCAGCCCAGCCATCAGGTTTCCCTGGTGGGGCTGTTCAGCAGCCAGCCAGAAGTGAGCAATACCCTGAAGCAAGTTACATGACTCCAATGCTCCATTTAAAACTTTTCAAATGTGCATCACACCAGCCCTGAGCAGTCAACCCGTTGTGTCTATACCTATTTTTTTTAGATTCAGATGTCGGAATATATACGATTCAGCTAAATTGAAGAAGATGCAGGATGGGTAGATGTAGGAATTACAAATAGAGACAGCACTCTGGAGCACAAGCAAGGCTTCTGAAGTGACATCCTGTGTCAACCCTGTCAGAGAAAACAGTCCTTCAAAATGGATGGGACACCATAAAAAACTTCTGTGATGCATCAGCAAACTCCTTCTTCTGCCCCAGTAGATGACAAGGTGACAAAGCTCATTTTAAAGAACATTTTCAACATGATTAATAAATTATAAAAGGTAGCTTGCAAATGGCATATTTCATTTGCAGTGACATAAATCCCAAACAGATTTTCCAGTGGTGTTAAGAATTGCATAAAATGATTTATAGTTTCCTTGACATCTGTTGTCTGTCCTTTCTCCCTGAAATTAGACAAGCTAAAAGACAGAGAAGTAGGACAGCATTAAAAAAGCATTAGGATGAAACATTACAGAGTGGGAGTATTTGAAAAATTACAATATAAAATGCTAACAAACCACTAAGGAATGATGAACAAGAGTCTGTGATACAAGAAGGGGCTGCAAGAACAGAGATTCATTCTTCTTTTCTCACACAGTCTTCCCAAGTGTCCTTAGACAAAGCTCTGAGATTCACTGTAGCTTTATTGTCCATCAGTAAAATGTGGCCAGTAAGGCTCCTCTACCATCTGCTTGGGCCACGGAGACTGTGAAGTGCTTGTACATACATAGTGACAACCAGGACCACGTGACTGCCATAGGGAAATAAGAGGAAAAAATTATGAACTAAACTGCTAAAACACCCCTTCCCTTGAGCCTGATACTGTCTGCTTTGTCTTTTGCAGAGGTTCCCAAACTTGCCGTGCTCCTGTGCTGTCATCATTGTCACTGTCTTCAGCTCTACCCTGGTTTCTGTGTGTTTCAGGAAATTTTCCATTGCTTGGTGAGCAGCTGCGGGATCTGAAATAACAACTTATGCATCCCATGCCAGATCTGTCACTATTCAGAAATCCCAGGTCAAAGTATAGAATGGTTGTTAAGACGGAGGTTTGGTTTTCCCCAGAGAAAGGAGGGTAGAAAAAGAAGTTTCCAGTAGACATGTAAGCATTTAAGAGACAGAATCATGTTTATCTTGTAGATTTTTAAAATTTATTTTATTTTCTTAATGAGCCGTTCTGCATACCCATCACTTACCTGAGTGGGTGAGGTTTCCTCCCTGGACTTGGGCTGTGACAAGGAGCAAAAAGAGCAGCACGATGGCTTTTTTACTCTGATGTTCTTCATCCTGCAGCCAGGTGACAGAGGGAAGACAAAAGACATTAGTAAAGGTGTGGGAAGACTCTTGACAGCCCCCCTAGACCCAAACAATTACATTCATCCCTGTATTAACTTAGTCAAGCCCCTCCATTTGAAACTGTCAGAAGAGAACTAAGAGCTTGTTCATAGCAGAGCTTGTATAGTTCAGCCAGGCTTGTGTGCTAGAGTGGTGCAACTACCTAGTAGTATATCTAGTGGCCAGTTTGTGGTGCCCCTCACTAAACTATTTCACCTTCCAGCAAGGTTTCTGTGCTCATCCTTGCACATGTTGTGCCAAGACATTTTTAATCTTCTTTCATGTCCTTGTTTTTAAAATGGTGAATCAACACCACCAGGAAAAATTTGACATTCATCATTTGCTTGCCTGCATTTTCAGCTGTTTTTCCTGTAAACATCCCCCCTGTGGTGCTACCAGGAGACCAGTGAATAGGACAGAGGAGTGAGCAAATATGAACTGTGAGCATGGGCAGGTGGTGGCTTAGCACAGCTCTGTGAGCCCTGCCTGGCAACAAATGTGGGGACAGTGTGACATCTCCTGCTGCCACCAAATTGGGTACAAGAGGACGGCATAGACAGCTAGTTTTCTTTCAACAGGAAAATACACTTTTATTGATAATAATAGTCCTTCTTGTTTTGTCATCTTAAACATGCAATGTGGAAGAAGATATTACAGGGAATGAATTCTCCACCTGAACCTAAGGGGCAGGGAGGATCACTCTTTAGGTTACACTGTCCCTGTTTCTCAAACCAGGGGTTTTTTTCTGGACAAGTATTTCCCAGAAATTGAATGGAAAAACAGAAGGCAAACTTAGCCACCCCTTCCCTTTCCACTTCCGCTTCCCATTCCCCTTCCCTTTAGCTTTTCTATTCCCCTTCCCCCTCCACAGTACTCCATACAGGGGGTCAGGCCCTGGGCTGGACACTGATGGCTCCATCCTGGTGCTCGGGCAGCCAAAACAGCCGCCGCAGTGCTGCTTGCATTCCATGCACTGAATTTTGGGGTGCCCCTCTCTGTTGCCATCATCACCCTTGCCAGTCTGTCAGGCCTCATGCAGGGCCAGCAAGGGTGTGAGGAGGAGGGCAGGAGAGGGGTGCCTGTACTCACCCTTCCACCCTCCCTCCTCCCCCCCCTTGCAATTGGCAGCACTCTGAGGTCTTCTTTCAGCAGTCTGATACTCTGAGGAGAAAGCTATCCAGACAAATAGGTGACAGCAGGAACACAGCTGTGCCTTTTGTGGTCACAAGGAAGTTTTCATGCAATAAAATGAAAGCCGAGATATTTCGCCAGCCCTGGTAGGTCCCGAAAGAGCTGAAAGCAGTGCCCTACTGAGACATGGTTAACAGGCTTTCACTCAGAATCATAATGTAAACCCAGTTATCACAGGTTTTTGCAACAATGTGCCTTACTTAATGCTGTACAGCTAATCTCATTGCTTTCAGCACTTCAGATTAATATACTAGGTTTATGCAGCCATAACTGAGAATCAGAAGTGACAGTCATACCAGAGGCAGTAAAATTCAAACCCTTCAGGCAGCCAGAGCTTGAGCTTCTCCCACATGCAAATATGCAAGACCACAGTGTCCTGAAAGACTTCTCCTCTGATAGCACTAAGAAGTGGCACTTGATTTCCCAAGAGTTTGTGAATTGCCTTCTCATCTTACTGTTACTGGTTGTATAGAAATAGGTATCGGTAGGAATTTGTTGCGGCAGAAACTCTGGTGCAGAGAAACTCTCTTCTATCATGTTAACTCTCATCCTCTCCCTTCCACAACAAAGACACTCACATTATTTTTCTGAAATTTAGAAGAAGAGATTATTTGCTGAGCACAGCAGAGCCTTGCCAAAGTTACTACTTCCCAATCAGCAACTGTTTTTATCAGCAGACAGTGAAGGAAAAAAAATTTTGGGTAGTGTCATGAAAACTTCATGTTTGGGTATGTGTGAAGGACAGGTAACATACTGATGCTTTAGGACCCCAGTAGTCACACAGAAAAATTACACTCAGCTTTGCTATTCTCCTCAGTTCTCAAGTGAGATATTAAACTGTCTTTCAACTGATGCTTATACTAAAAGCAATCATTTTACGTTTGACAAATTCTCTACATATTTATTGTCTTTGTCTATTGTGTCTCATAATGTATGAGACCTGAAGTTCCCTAGGACAGAAACTCTCCTCCTTTTACTACATCTCAGTAACCTATAAAGCACAGCTTTAATTCACCTGAGTGGGGCTTTTAGGCACAGCTGTGCATTAGGTGCTTGGAACCCCCAGACCTTCCACAATGTAGAAACTTGCAGATTCTGACATTTACTCTTCCTTCAGATGTCTGCACAGCAACTCTCAAGAGCTTTGTTTGTCCTGCTGGGAATGCTGTGAAATAGTCCTCTGCTGTTCATCTTTTTGGCTGAGATCTTTGGAACCAATAAAATAAGTTTGGAAGAAACTTTTATAACTTCCTGTGGAGGGAGGACTAAATGCAGGGATTTATACTTGCATGACAAGCTTTATCATAAGTATAATGCTGCTACTTCAGTAAAAAGTCCTGACTTCCAAAGGAGCTGGATTTTGCCTCACTAAGAATATTTTCAAACAATTAAACTGGTTATGTGCTCCATTTCAGAATGCACACTC
>NW_009953496.1:5967621-5972505 GCF_000747805.2 Chaetura pelagica | reverse complement strand
CTCTTTCAAAGTGTCATGTTCTTGTCATATAAACTCCCAGCAGAGTATAAATGACAATTTACTACTGTTTTGATTTCCTATCTTCCAAATCTCACTCATCCAGGCTGGGTGTTCACCCTTTATACTGATTAGAGTTGTAGCTGTAGTATACCTTGATGTGATAGTGCTCCAAAACCACAAGGATCTGATTTTAGCAGAGCAGAAGTTCTGCAAGGTGTTTGGTAACATGCAGAACCGTAATTTTGAGCTTTAGAGTACATGAAAGAATTAAAAAAAACAGAAAAGTAACAAATGCAAGCCTAGAAATTGCTCAAACAACCCAATTGCAAAGGAAGAAAGTCAGAGGCATGTACTGAACAGCAGCCAAATGGTGACATAAATGCAAATCCTACATTAAAGAAAAGAAAGTGTCTCACACACAAGATTTCATACCCATCAGTTGTTTTTCTTGTTTGAAGTTTAGCAATAAAGATTAGTGACGTTCCTTCATTATTTGTCAGCCAGGGAAAGACTATTATCATTTTTTCACTTCCTAAAATGCTGTGGTAGCACAGTGGGGAATTCACAAGCACTTTGATTAGGACATAAAACTGCAAGGAAATTTAAAGGAAAAACGAAAGAAGACAAGCAGGAGGCAGCTCTTTGTAAGTGTGCTTTACACCACATAGCAATGAAGGTGAGGGTAAATCCAGTGTTTTCTCAGTGTGCAGAGACCTTCCTTGCGTTGGCTGGGGGTCAGGAGAGCAAGGTGAGCAGAGCAGACCTTGAATTGTGCTGGAGATGGTGTGGGTCACCCTGCAGCCCACCTGAGCAATGCCTGGTCTGCCCAGCTTAAATAACTCCAGAGACTCACAGTGCCTACCAGTCTCCCCCACCTAAAATTAGCACAGGGAGGTGGCATCAGGGGGGTCTAGGAACACCTCTCCACTGCCAACTCTGCCAGTTCTGCAGAATGTCTCACCAGTAAAAATAATAATAAAAAAAAGAGACATGGAAAAAAGTCTTAGTTGTAAAATGTCAAGATGCTTCACGTTATTGCTGTTGGACTAGAATGATTTGGTGTTGCATTCAGAACAACAGCACATTCCTACAGCCCTCGTCTTTGGCTGGTGGGCAATTGCAAATGTGGCACATGTGCTTGGACAGAAGAATTTATTTTGGCAAGTCTGCTTCCACAAGAGCCATTTTTAACAATGGTTTCTGTGCACTTCCCTCATCCAAGAAAGGTCAACCCTTCCTAACCTGCCTGTGGAGGTCATTTTACCATGCAACCTTCTCTACCATGCAAGATTTTTTCAGTAGAGGCTTTTGTTTAGATTTTGGCATGGCAAAGCAGGACTACAAAAGCACCAGTACCAGTTCAGCTTCAAAAAACTATGAGTAGGAATCTACCTTATCTTCATTCTTGAACAATTTAGATGACAAATAGAGAAAATTATGTCAACAAGCAGCAACCTAGTGAGTTTTTTAGTTTGAATTCATCAGCAGTCTTACTACCATAAGCCAGAGATGAGAATGAGTCTTCTATGCTATTGTAACACTCACAGCTTTTGCCTTAAATGAGAGAGCCTGCTTGCCTTGCCTGCACCACAGTCTGGCAGGCAAGGGTAGCTCTGAGGCTTTTAGGGCTGCCTGGGAATTGGCAAGTGCTTTGAGGATGTCATTCCTGTTTGAGCTGGAAAACCCAATGACTTCATGCACACAGGTAGAGGGGCAGGAGTCCACCTATTTGTTCATGAGGTCCAGCAAAAGCAGACAACACTGGAGCTGAGAGTGTGGAAATATCAACATGCCAGAGACACAAATGTTTAGTGATCTAAATGCTCCTATACATTCTGCACCTGAATAAAGATAAAGGAATTGACAAGGACTGTGTCCCACACACTCCTGATAAAGGCTCTTCCTTCTAAATTGGTATTTTTAACTATTCTAAAGTGACCCAATAATATATGGCTTGCTTTGTTGCAGGGAGCACATATGTGTATTCTTAAAGATTATTCAAAAGGCTCTACTTGTTTGAGAGACTGCTCAGTCAACAAGCCCTTTGGTGTTAGTTTTTGGGTTTTTTTAAATTTTGCGAGATTCAATAAGACTGAAAGATAGTTATGAAAAAGATTTTCTATGTAATTTCAGGCAGAATTGAGTGATAAAAAGTGATTTGCACTTTCTTACAAACAATAACTATATATATATATATATGTTTGTTTGCTCAGTATCCTTGAGATGATTGAGAAGAGATGTAAATTGCCTTCTCTCCTGAAAAACTTTAATTCTCTAGTGCCTTCTGTTGAAAATATCACAGAAGCTGGGAACCTTTATTGCATTAACCTTGCTTGCCTGAAATGCTAAGGATGTCCTTCAGTATCTGGGTGGTAAGGCTATTTCATGCTGTGTCTGTGGTGTGCATTTAAATGGCATCAAATCTGAAAGGAAGACAATAGCTTCACTGTAAAGCTTTTGTGCTACAGATAGGAGGAGGTGGATCATCCTGCATTAAGGCACTAGATCCAAACTCAGGGAAGAGATCTTACGTTGTTTACACTTTCTCTGAAGCTGTGATCTTGTCTCATACACCTTCACTCTGCAAGGGATTGTTAGGAGGGATGCTTTGAATGTTTGATCAGATACTGTATAAGCAGTTATTTACTGAGGAAAATTGTAACTTCAGCTAATGGTCTCAAAAAATTGAAGGGGATCTTCTTATAATCCTTCCCTTCACCTTCTACTCCAGGCCAACTAAAAATAATGAAAACAGACAAAACAAAGCTGGTGTGCTGATAATCTTTCAACTACCTCTTTCATTCCCTGTAGCAGAAGTGTTGAACATGATCTATTTTCACTACCTTTCTCTTTCCTTTATGTTAGCTAAATAGAGAGCTTCTGTCTTTATCATTGTCAAGGGAAGTGTTCAGTAAAGGCCCAGTCTGATCACTAATGAAGTTCACAGGAGCCTTTCCACTGACTGACAGGAGATAGTGATTGAAATTAAAAGCAGTCTCAGAAGTTTCTGTATCCTCCGGCCCAATGTCCTTACTCATGGGCAACCTGCCTTGCTGCCTCAGCTTGGGGTCAAGAAGGAGATTTTAATGGCAGAAGGCATGGGTTGGAAGTCCAGAACAAAGTGCTCAAATGAGCACTAATGAGTAATGAGCAGTATTCAGAATGGCAACTGTCTGGAGGCAAAGTAAACCAAGTCTGAAACTAATCCAGCCTGTTACAATATGCTGGATTTAATTTTCAAACTAGATTTACTTTTCTTATTTTAGGATTCAATTTTAAATGATTCAGAAAACACAAGAAAAAAGAAAGTACAACAGTTAGCATTTATACCTGATGTGCTTTCTGAGTACACTGGAAAAGCACTTCTCTGTCATTCTCGTGCATGCCTTACAAAGAGAAAGAGATGACGAGAGTATTTCCCAAATTGTTTTGTTTATGCCCTCCTTCCAGAGCAACAAGCAGTCTTTCCTCGCAAACATCACAGCTCTGAGTTACAAATGAAATTATTCCTACCCCAAACCTCCTGAATATGCTGCACCTCAAAGGGAGGAAGCAGGAAGTCTTGGTCAACCAGTCAGACCCTGGAGGTTACTTGAGGTCAAACTCCCTTTCTGGAGAGCCCTTTCTGGCTATCCAGAGCAGTGCTATGGGTACCATTTATTTGTGTTTTCTCCTTGATGCTGAGTGTCTCTGTACTTTCAGTGTTGCCCTCTGCTATCCATGGTTTCTTGTTGTCCTGGTTTGAGCCAGGATGAAAGTAATTTTCCTTTTACTGATTTTTTTTTTCCCTTCAGTAAGCTTTCTTTTAACTAGAGACAGTGTGTTCCAACTAAAGCTGATAAGACAGTGGAATGTTTCTCTAACTGCTGGGTCTTCAAGGTCACATCTTTGCCCTGCCGGCTCAGACACTATGGGGAGATCTATGACCCCCTGTAGGAGGCTGAGTTAGACAGACAGCAAAACTGGCCAGAGATATTCCATGTATCTACGTAGGCTCAGAGGAAGGTCAGAGATCACAGAAGACAACTTCCTTCCTGCTTCTTCTTCCCTCCTCTTCTGTCCGTGGCCGGTGTCCAGGGAGGACTCCGTAGATCCATCACCACCGACCCCCAGGCTCAAGCTCTCCTGACCCTCATCACTCTGTGCTTTCTCCAGCAGCAGCTCTGGGATTTTTGGGGACTGTTCCAGCTCAGGAGATGTTGTGTGAGTTGCTGGGGGTGGGGGAAGGCGAGAGGCTTTTGCACATACCTGAACATATTTGTATATAATTGTATATATTTTCTTTTACCATTGGTGTTTAATTAAAGCTGTGTAGTTTAGTTTTCAATCCAGCCAAGTCTCTTTTTCTCTCTCTCCTTCCCTACCTGGGTGGGAGGGGGAGGGGATTGAGAGCGTTGTTGTTGGACCTGAGTCAAATGGTGACACTTTCCAATCTACTTATAGAAATAAGAACAAGGAAAACAAATGGCAGAAATTCAGTCAGCTCTTCACTGATTTGTGGTTTTTTTCACATCCTCTGTCCACCTTGACTGTAAGACAAGGTGTCAGTACCTGTCAGTTTTCCCCACCACATTCTGCCAGAGGAAGAAAACTTCAAAATCGACAGGATGGTTATCTAAGCCTCTTGCAATGAGATACCAATATTCTTCAAATTTTTACAGAAGATAAGTTATTATAAAAATGGATACCTAAACTCTAGTTAAAAATGGAATGTATCAAGATCAGGATCCCAGTTCCAGCCATCAAAGTTTGACCATACTGATAAGTAAGTGAACAATTCCTCAAAAGTTTCTGCTGTCACCTATTTCCTTGTGTGCCCTATATAATCTGTAGATAAGTTATTCAACTGGTAACTTTTTATTTCCGCTTTATAGAGGGTTAGAC
>NW_009953496.1:5945813-5967344 GCF_000747805.2 Chaetura pelagica | reverse complement strand
CTTTCCCAACTGTGCAACTTTTCCCCTCTGCTGATGAGAAGAAAGCGCAGAGGAATTTATTATTTATGGAGAACAAATATGAATAGTTCATGATTAACTTGGTGTGGTGGTTGCAACAGAAAAGCATCTGGGTGAAAGAGCTGCCTTATGACACACCTTTTGTTGTGAAAGCTCTTGCTGCTGAACATTCACTGTGTCAATTATACTCGATGGGAGATGAGGAGGTTGGTTTCACTGACACCAGCAGTGACTGCTAATGCACTGATTAGCTAAAAGCAATGGCATCATTACTGAGTGAGTCATTAGCATCCTCAGAGAAAAAGCATTAATGAGGAGGGAAAAAAAACCCAATTGCTTAGAAAAAAGCACGAAGCACATGATGGAGTATTTTAATTTGTTCAAAAATAGCTACTGCTCCCCTGCTCCTGTAAATAAGGTTTTATTAATTTAGGATGGGAACAGATGACAGCATGAAGCTCTGTGTGTCTGCATCAGCTTGGGCACGGCTCATAGCCCCAAAGAGAGACCCCAGAAAATCACAGACACCATGGTCACTTTCAGTAGGAGAGGTTCCTTCATGGTAGAGACTGTGGAAGAAATGAGCACCATCTGTTTCTGTATTCATGCCTACTTCTGTGCCAGCTTTTTATAGCATGCCCTTATTCTCAATGACCAGATCTCAAAAGTCTTACTGTTTGATCATGTGCAGTATAATTTATTTTCTGTAGACTCCTAACAACAGCCTACAAGTACCAGGCAAAAGAGGCAAAATCCTATGCCTCTGCATGTCAATGGGAATGGGTATTGGAGTATAATCAGGAGTTCAACCATAATGTAATGATCTCCCAACATTACACTGAGTATATCTGTGATGAAATAATCTCCAGAAAGTCCTCAGGCAAAAATACAATGAAATAAAGGATAAACCAAATGTATTGCAATTAATGAGGTCTGTATCAGGCTGAAAGTCTGGGGCTGGTAAAAGGAAACTTTTTTTCAAAAAGTCTGGGTTGATATTCTCAGGTTCTTTGCAAAAGGACTGTACAGTGGTTCTGAAATACAGATTTTCCTGGTTAATACCACTCAGCATATTTAAAAGAAATAAAGCATGACAGTTTCTAGATTGTCCACCTGTATGTGCAGATGCTGAAAATGACTTGCATGTTCAACATTCCTAGAGAGGGGTCATAACTATTAGTGAGCAAAGACTGAGCTCATCTCTGCCAGGTTCTGTGTTTCTTCAATCACAGATTGAGAAAATCACAGACTAATTTAGGTGGGAAGGCATCTCCTGAGGTCCCATGTTCTCCAACCTTCTGCTCAGAGCAGATCTAATCAGAGCACTTTTGTCAGGGCTGTGTCCAATCAGACTTCCAAGGAAGGACATTTCCCAACCTCCCTGGGCTCTGTTCTAGCATTGGACTACCCTCAAGGGGAAAAATATCTAATAAGAATTTCTTATGTCTTCTGTCTTCTCAGATCCTCTGATCAGGCAGATGCAGACAGCCATAACATCTCCTTCAAGCCTTCTCTTGTCGTTGGCTTTAAAAGAAAAGCAAACTGCAGATAGCTACAGGTTCAGGCTCTGCACTGCTGCCTAATGTCAGGCAGTGATCCTTAATGTAAGTAGCCAGATGCAACATCACTCATTTCTACCCACTTTTCTCCTCTGTTTGCACCACCTTTTTCAGAAATACTATTTTAAGGGAATCATGACTCTTAATCTGGTTGCTGGCACACCTCCCACTACCCACAGGAAAGCAAAGCAGCAACTGAGACAAGCACAGCAGAGCTGTGCCTGCTGTTCTCATCCTGGGTTCCCCAGTGTGATGGTAGTTGGTCCCTGTGCACGTGGAGTTAACCTCTGCAGAAAGATTCCTGTGAACCAAAATCAGGTTTGAGCCCAGCACTTTAGGCACAGATTTGAGAAGCCTAAAATCCACATCAGTCCCCAGCACAAGAGTTTCCTATTGGCTCATTCTGCATCATCAGGGCAAATAGTAGGCATGGCTAAAAAGGAGTGATTTAGGATTTTGGTATTCTTGCAGATAGGGCTTGTTATGGGCTGTCTTGTTCTGTTCAGTGTTGGGCTATGTATTTTAGCAGCCAGAAATGGCAATGATTTGGGTAAAATACCAAAATTCCGGCATGTTAACTACCATGAGAGTCCACATATGTTGAAATCTCAGCACTGAGGATGTATTAAAATGCTTTTTAGGATGCAACACAAAACAAAAATGAGAGGAAAAAAGAAAAGAACAGTGGAATATCTGGAGGCTTATAACTGTGCAACCCACTCAGTATTTTGTGTTCTCTTTACTAAATAACAGCTGGAGCCCAATAGTTGAACAACCTAACTATTCCCTCATTGATCTTTAATATTAATATATTTTTAACCATTATTGTATTCCATTATAATTCTTTAATACCAATTTCAAGGTGTCTTGCAGGTAAGTCCAGGTAGGTCCAGAGGTCATTTTAGGGCCTGTGGGGCCTTACTTTTTGAGGGCAGTGGGATTCATACAGACTACCCAGGTGGGACACAGAATAGAAGTATCAGTTCAACACTTCAGGCCTAGGGCAACAAAGCTGCACTGAGTGTCTACTCCATGTGACTCCAGCAGCAACTGGCAGTCCTCCAGGCTTCCCTGTGCTTTAGGATCTTCTTCCTGGTGATAGCATTGAGATTACACTACAAGTAGCTAAGTTTTGTGCAGGAGATTGGACCAGATGACCCCCAACCTATATTTTTCTGTGACTCTGTGAATTGCCAGGATAAATTTAGAGACTTTTCCCTGCCCTTCAGTTGAGGTTTCCCACAACACAGCATGGCAAGGGCTGAAAATTCAAAGATGTGGAAAGAATGTTTGAGGTTGAACCCTTCCTGAAGTTCTCCTAGGTTTTCATGTCTGATCCAGCATCCAGATACATGTAGCTCTCATCAGCCTTTTTGGAAAGCAACTTTTAACAGCTCTGTGTAAATAGCCAGGACATGGGCACCTACAAGTATTCCTGGACAACAGGACATTGCAATATCTAATATTTAGATATGTTCCCCTTTAAGCCATTTGTCCTGAACCGATGATGCCACTAGTGGGTCACCATTCTCCACACCACTAAATGCCTAAGGCCTAATTCAGTAAAATCCAGCAAGTATGAAGAGTGCAATTTTGAACAGCTAACAAGTCACACCTCTCATTCTTTATCCCATGCAAAACGGTACTGAACGTGAAGGCTTGAGGAACCTTACTCCAGAGTATCTCACAGCTGCATTATCCATGAGTACTCTGGAAATATGGGTCTAACACCATGAAAACAGCAAAGAAAATAACTCCTGTTTTCCTCTTTCTGGTGAGCCCCCTCTTAAGTAGCTAAGTCAGGAAACAGGACAGGATGCCAGCTGTGCCATCACTTGTGTTTGCCAGACTAGACAAGGTAATGGATATTCTGTACCAACCTCAACAGCATCCATAACAGGAGCAGGGAGGGAATGACATCACTGAAACGAGGGCTCTGTGGAACTTAGATGCCACAAGCAAGATTTCTTGAAGCGTGTTAGAGGAAACATGAAGGCCAGGAATGTGAGGTACTTTGACATTTCCGATGCTGAAGGTATTTAAGAGCATATACATTTTGGGGACAAGTAGGTAGATAAGTCCATCTTTGAAGTCAGTCTTGTTGGAAATGGGCCTTCTTTGTACAGATAAGTAAACAGACTATTATTCTTAAATTGCTCTGCAGAACACGCAGTGCTTCAGGAGAGAAAAGAATAACCTATCTTGTAGTCTTTCAAACTTGTGTAATTTTTGTTGAATCATTTTTGAAATCCATTAATCATTTAATTGTTTGATTGTCTTTTAAACTGATGGATATTTTCCAACATGTCATGTAGTACTTTTCTATATATTTGATGTAAGAAAAAAACCTTTAAGTGCTGAGAGCAATGATTTTTGAGAGTGAAAGAAAGTAGAAACATCTCATAATTTCTCTTCCTGAATAGAAAAGTAGCTCAAACTGATTATAATTTTTTTCTGAAAGTGTTACAGACTTCTTGTTGCTGTGAACCTGGGAAACCCTGTGCATTTGCACTTCAGCTTAGCAAACAGAAGCCTTGCTGTTCTCTTTGTTCAGAAAGGTTCAGTTCAGAACTAACAAGCTGATAAATTATTTTGCTCTAAATTGTTATAAGAATCTATGACATTGCTATGTTGTCATGGTGATGAGAAGTGCAAATGTCAAATGCAAACTAGAAAATGGTATCTGTGATGGTTTGATTTCGAAAAAAGATTTTACTAAAGCAGGTTTCAGAGAGCTCAGATGTTCTTTCTTCCAACAGATCACACAGACTTCAGCAGCTAGAGGCCCAGTCCAGAAACCACCACACACTGTTACGCTCAGGTTTCTGTGAACTGTGGACATGGCCATTAGGAAGGTATTGATGTGGGGCAAATGCACTTGTTTTCTCTTTGCACAGCAACAAATCCTTCCTACAGACTGAGGCCCTACAGTTTTGGGCACCTCAATTCAAGAGAGATCTCGAGGCGCTGGAGCGGTTACAGAGGAGGGCAACAAAGCAGGTGAAGGGCCTAGAGAATAAATCTTACGAAGAATGCTTGAAGGAGCCAGGAGTGTTTAGTCTGAGAAAGAGGAGGTGGAGGGGAGACCTCATCAGTCTCTACAACTACCTGAAAGGTCATTGTAGAGAGGTTGGTGCTGGTCTCTTCTCACAGGTAATTAGTGACAGAACAAGAGGGAAGAGCTTCAAGCTGCAACAGGGGAGGTTTAGACTGGACACTAGGAAAATTTTTTCAGCAGAAAGAGTGGTTAGACACTGGAATAGGCTGCCCAGGGAGGTGGTGAAGTCACCATCCCTGGATGTGTTTAAGGGTCATTTGGATGTGGATCTGGTTTAGGGCAGAACTTCGTAGAGTAGGGATGATGGTTGGACTCAGTGATCCCAAGGGTCTTTTTCAACCTGAATGGTTCTATGATTCTATGATTATTTCCAGATAATTAGAAATCAAATTCATTTCCAAGACAGAAACAAATAATTTGGTAGAATGGCAAAGATAGTTTTAAAATAAACTACTTAACTCTAAGTACTCTGAGGACAGTATTAAAAATATAGTTTGCTGACAATCTGAGTTAACTTCTCTGTACAAACAATAACATGTTGCTTCATCCAAATGTTGCCTTTAGTAATCTGGCTTTTTGACTAGCCCTTTTAGATTATATTTGTTCAGAAGCCTTAAATGAAATTACGATCACAGGGATTTCAGTTTAAATCTTTTCACGATGTAGGGGATAGCAGTGAATGCTATAATTATTTTCAGCTGGTGGGTGGTGCTCAGCTTCCAAAATGAAGGGAAATCTTCAGCTGAGAGTACAGGCTGTGCAGTGGAATTAGCAGTGATGTGGCCTCCATTTTCTGTAGCAGTCACAGTAGCTACCACTATTATGATCAGTATTCCATTAGGATCTAATGCTCCCAATGTGGAAG
The DNA here is from genome assembly GCF_000747805.2 of Chaetura pelagica. Classification (NCBI taxonomy): domain Eukaryota; kingdom Metazoa; phylum Chordata; class Aves; order Apodiformes; family Apodidae; genus Chaetura; species Chaetura pelagica. The sequence continues at coordinate 5,961,844 of NW_009953496.1, read as the reverse complement.
AAAAGGAAGGAGGCTGATCACTTGATGATGGCTTAACTGCAGAGACTTGTTTAGTGGCCATAAGCTCAGCTGCAGCTCTGATACACATGCTGCTGGATGAAATAATTGTTCAGTCACTCGTATATTTTAATGGTTTGTGTGTAAAAGAGGTGGTGTTCAAGCCTGTTCTGCAGTGGTTTTTTGCACATTTTCCACATTTTAGGATTCAACACCTTTGTCAGAATGATTAGCAGAAATGAAAATGAAGATGTGCTAAAAGCCAAACTCTGGAAGTTGCAAGAAATTTCACTGATTTCAGGAGAAATCTAAAGCAGCAAATACTTCAGCTTCTCTGAGTGAAACCACCAAGGTCCTGGGCCTTTACCTTCTCCAGGGTGGAATTTTGCTACTTGCTAGGTCCAAGTTCAGGAAATGGAACATCTCCCTTATGAGGAAAGGCTCAGGGAGCTGGGTCTCTTTAGTTTGGAGAAAAGGAGACTGAGGGGTGACCTCATCAATGTTTACAAATATGTAAAGGGTGAGTCTCAGAAAGATGGAGTTAAGCTTTTTTCAGTGATGACCAGTGATAGGACAAGGGGTAATGGGTTCAAATTGGAGCATAGGAGGTTCAAGGTGAATATCAGAATTATTTTTTTTTACTGTGAGAGTGACAGAGCACTGGAACAGGCTGCCCAGGGAGGTTGTGGAGTCTCCTTCACTGGAGACATTCAAAACCCACCTGGACACGTTCCTGTGTGATGTGCTCTGGGTGATCCTGCTCTGGCAGGGGGGTTGGACTAGATGATCTTTCAAGGTCCCTTCCAACCCCTAGGATTCTATGATTCTATGATTCTATGAACTGGATGTCATTCACAGCCACAAGCTTCACTAGTAATACCAAGAAGAGTTCAGAGTGGCTAAGGAAATTATTAAAGGTAAAGAGAATCAGAGGACTTCACAAGGAAGAATACAATGCTCTTCCAGGAGTCCAACACATATAGAGTCTCCATATAAAGTCAGATAAATCTCCTTAAGTGTAACAACAGTCCAGATATGCCTGTCCCATCTGCAAGAAGCAGGCTGCATTGACACAGGGTCCCCTCCTTCCCCTGTACTGATCCTCCCGTGTCTGACACTGGTGCCCTCCCATCTCTTAAAAGATTTAGGTCTCCTTTGATCCTGGAATTACCCCTGGGTAGTGTATTCTGTCCTAGCCTGGCAAGAGGCAGTTATTGGTATCTTAACACCTTTGAACCTGTTTGCCTGAGATCAAATTTCCTAACTTCTTTTTCCTTCTTTCTTCTCCAGCTTTTCACAGTTCTGTGGACTTAGTTCTAGGCATTCAGTCAGGCAATGGTGCAAAATTAAGGAAGAAAACAGAACCATAAGTATATTCAGACAAATATGCTGTAGAACTGCCAATCTGACACCCACCATTTGCTGCTTCTGTGACTACTAAGGGTTTATAAAGTATGAAGAATTTGAAGCTTTTGGGGATTTGGTGAGCAGAAAACTAGGTGAGCAGAAAACTGAAGAGCCGGAGAAAGTAAAGGCCACTGAAGGTCTTCCAAAAGAAGGCAAGTTGAGACAACAAACATTGTCTTCTTCTGCATTCAGTCTACAAAGATACCTCCTGATCCTTTTCTGAGGCTCCAGCAGAAGTTGCTGGGCCTGCACCTGCACTTCCCAGAGAAGATCATGGCACTGCCACAAGCCTAGTCTACACTCATGAGCTGGAAATCTCCTGCCTGCAGATCAGTCACTTGTGTCTAATACTGTTCCATGGAGATCCACATGCAAGACATTGCAGTCTGGTATTCAATGCCACACAGGTTGCTACAAATATGTTATACATTCTTCTGCCTCCACCTTTTGTTACTGAAAAAAAACCCAAAACTCTTGTCTTTACTGTCACATTAGATATTTTGTGGACAACTGCTGATCTTTCAGTTCATCAGTTTTACAGAAGGCCATGACGGGAGAGGTGTCAACATCATGACCTTCTGCAGACCACAACCCATAAAGATCACTGCATTTCCCTCCAAGGAGCTCAGAGGCATGATCTGATACTTCAGTCTTTCAAAAATAAAGTGGTATGTGCAAAGCTGAGAGCCAGAGAGACCAGATGGTATCAGTGCCCAGAGGCACCTACCAGTGCAGGGCTTCACTGTGTCCAGAGCTCCCGCAGCCAAGCGTGCCAGGCTGCAGAGATTCACTCTGTCAGTCTGATCTAGGGAAAAACGTGACACTACAGCCATCAGCAGCAGTTTGTACGTAAGGATGGGTTTTCGTGCCTCACCTGAGAGAGCTTGTCCACACAAGCACTTTCTCTTCTAGTCAGTGCACATTTGCTGTTGCTTTGACAGCAGAGTTGCCATGTGTGAGCTGCGCTGCAGAAACGTGTGCTGTGCAGTGGGATGTGGGCAGGGGGGTCACAGCTAACTGTAGTCAGACAGCTCCAAAGAAGGATGCTCCTCTCTCAGAAATCAACGATTTCTCAAAAACATTGTGCACTGCATTGATTTCAACAAAAAGAATAGATATTATTCACCATCAATTTGTTTTTTTCCTTTTGAAATTAGTTTTTGTTACAGTTTTTTTAAATACCGTACACTTGTTAGACAAAATCAAACTGAAATGTTTGGTTAAAACCAAACCAAAACCACTAATAACCTTAGTTTTAAAGTTAGTTCATTGGGAAATTTTGATTGCTTGGATTTTACACTACTTCAATCATATTTGTGCTCTTCTTTTGTGGTAATCTTTGTGAAATGGGAAATCCATTTACTATCCATCCTTAAACTGACCAGCTGGCCAGGCTTTATTCCTGGTTTGTCTATAAAATTAACCTGGTAGGTTTCTGTACTTTTAAAAAAAATCACATTAATTTTATTTCTGAAAGGTAGAACTTTGATGTGATCCTACTGTTGGTTTTATATTTGCAAAACTAGCAAAACCATGTATTTCAGAATTCTTTTGTGTTATTTTAAAATTACTTCCAAGAAAAAGAGGAAAATCACTGGCTCCATGCCGAGTTACTATTTTCATTTGGATAACAGTATGAGTGAATCAAAAGTCATGATGTAATTGGGGTGAAATGTTTAGGGAAGTACCAGAAGCTAAGGAAGCATGGAGGTGTGACTTTAGGTGTGATGATTCTGTCTTTGGCAATGGTTGTATTGAAAAGATTGACTTTTCCCACCATTCAAGTAATACATGCAGGCTAGATTTTTAAATTAAATTACTGCATCTCTTGCTCAAGACCTACTCTTCCTTTTCTGAGAGCTGACAAAGCTGTGCTTGGTGAGCTAGCTAAGGTTTAGAAACAAATCTTCAAGAAGGTTAGATGTTTCAAATATGGAATCAAGACGGTGGGATGACTTGGAGTGTCTTCGTACAGGGGCAATTTTGTCAAAAGACATGATGATGGGAATATGCAGTGTGTCCTGAGAGAAAAAATGAGCTCTCAGAGTGTATTCCCATTTTTCTTTGTAGTGCTTCTTTTCTCTTTGAATCTATTTTGGGAGCCTCAGTGCACAGTTGTGACAGCAAAGGAGTCTTCGTGTGGTTTAGGCTAGAACAGACTGCAGTGTAGGAGGACACTGGATTACCGTAGCCTCATATTACCAGCAAATTTAGCACTTGCTTTAAAAGCCAACATAAGAAATAACATCAATAATAGCATAACAACAACAAAAAAAAAGCCTAAAAATGTAAATCTGAGGCTTATTTTATTCTAAGACCATATCTAAGTGAAGAGAAAGAGACTGGGAATGAAGGAAAGAGCACACCATTACAATTGTAGGAAAAAAGGTTAACCCAAATGAGTGATTTCTATTCTGGTGCACAATCTATTACATTAATAAGACCATTGATTCATTTTTAACTAAATCCTCTTCTGCCTTTGTTTTTATTTTAAGCTATTTTTAAAGTTCAATGGATGAGGTTAGCCAAATTAACACATAGCAGACAGCGGGGTGAAGAAAGGTTTCAGACATTATTTCTGGCTATTATGAATATCAGAGTTCTGGTAAGGGCTTAGAGGTTGGAGAGGTGTTTAATCCTTTCCTCTCCCTGACATGATCCAGCTAATTGTTAATGCAGTTAAAGTAATTTCCCCAGTGACCCATAAGTCTCCAGTAACTTCCAGTTTGTCTATGAATGAGCAACCTCTACTGAAAGAATAAGAAAAGCAAATGCTGCCTTTGTCATTCAGTAGATGGTGCTCTTCCCTTCTCATGAAGTTATGCCTCACAATGCTGATGTGCCATGCTTCAGAAGTAATTTAAGTCTATAGTTCTACTTCTGGTGCCACCACTGCTTCCTCTGTGTTTTGCAAAGATTTGAATGTTAACCCCTGTGCCCAGACCAAGTCAGATTTTATCTTTTTAGCTTCATTTATCTAAAACATCCCACCTTCTCACCTGACAAGGTTAAAAATATGTGAGGTTTGGGTCTGCTAATATTATGCTGCCAGTCCCCAGTAAAAAAACAGTGTGTGCACTGATATCTCCCCGTAAGTGGAGATTCTGATTTTCCATAGAGATGCAACACTGTTCTGAAGTGTCTCCCACTCAAGCACCCATACAGAATTTTCTCAGCCAACTGGATTTTACAGGACCTACACCTATACTGGTGGACACTAAAGAGTCCAAAAGGGTGAGTAGCCATGTCTTGGCATACAGCTTGACTAACCTTATTCCTGACCTGTCGTGAAGCAAGAACTGGGCATCCATCAGCCACCCTGCAGCTTGGTTCCCATCAGAAGAAAACCTGACTGTAGCTGTTCCTGTCAAGGCCTTGATTTGGATTTTGCAGAAATGCTGAGATGATGCAAGAGCATGCATCTCCTGCTCAGTCTGGAGACAACTTGAGGGTTAAGATTTTAAAAGTCAGAAAAGCTACAACAAAAACACCAAGCTGGAAGATTAAACTCAAGATCAAGATGTGGCTTCTATTGCTTCCCAGTAGAACAGGATGGACAGGGTGGATTCCTAGAAGACCTTTTTGAAAATACAAAGAGACATTTACTTGTTGTGGACGGAAATTTTGCTTGTTATACTGTGAGCTCATTTAGTTTTGGAACATATTTCTGGGCACGTGAAGGAGAAGATGACTGGGAAAAGCCAGGATGGATTTACCAGTAATAAATCATGCCTGAGCAACGTGATTGCCTTGCAGATGAGGCAAGAGCAGTGAATGTCATTCACAATAATATTAGTAAGACTTTCAACTCTGTCTCCCACATTGGCCTTGCATCCAACTTAGATTATAGGCGTCTGGATGGGCAGACAACTAACTGAGCAAAAAAGTAGTTGGCTGATTGTAGGAGGTAACAGGTCATGTTTTACTTGGAGACAGGGTACGAATGGAGATTTGCAGAAGTTGATTCTGGGACCTGTCCTGTTAATCATCTTTAACACCTGGAAGAGGTGACTGAGTGAAATCTCATCAAATCTGCAGACAAACTCAGTCTGCAGGCACCATCAATGCCCACAAGGAGAGGGCTGCCACTCAGAGACACTGGGACAGGCAGAAGTAACAGGCTGACAGGAGCCTTGTGAAATTCATCAAGGACAAAGGCAAAGTTCTGGACCTGGAAAGGAGGAGCCCTTGGCAATGATGTAGCATCAGGACAGACTGTCTGGAGTGCAGCTCTGTGGGGAAGGCCCTGGGGTCCTGGCAGTGAACTCAGCACAAGTGACCAGTGTGGTCTGGCAGGAAGGCAGGTTGAGAGAAGGGTTTAGCTCCCTCCACTCAGCACTCACTGAACCACCTCTACATACAGTGTCCAGTTTTGGACCTGTGTTGTCAAGAAACACATCATTAAACTGGACTGAATTCACTGGGGGTGACCCCAAGGTGGTTGGGTTTTCAACACTTGGGTTGGGTGGAGAAGGTGAGGGATGGGGCTGGTTAAGCCTGAGGAATAGATGACTTTTGAGGGGCATCTAACAGCAGCCCTCCCAGTACTTATAAGGGGTGGGCAAGAGGAAGGATCCAAGCTGTGCCTAGTGGTGCATGGCAAGAGCTTGAGAGAAAAGGGGCATATGCTGAAAACAGTTTTCACCATGAGGACAGGCATGAAGGGCTGCAGGTTGCTCAGAGAGGCTGGAGGCTGGACCAGAGACCTCTTGTGGTCCCCTCTAGTTTTAATTGTCCTGTGACCCTATGTTATCATAATACCCTGTTACCTTACGGTTTGCTTTACGAGCAGAAACAATCCTGAAAGATTACTGTAGCTATTAGTGTCTGAAGGTGGGATTTATTTCAGTCTACTTTAAAGAGTCAGGAGATGCTCAGAGAGATGTGCACGTGGTTGCCTGATCATTAGCTCTCTGCTGGGGCAGAAAAAGCCTGGTGACTTGCATATGGGTTGGGGGTGGGCACCACGTGGGGAAGAGGGAACCTGAGAGACCTCCCTTGTTCACAGCTTAGCCAAGGCTTCTTTTGGTTTTGTTGTATTACTGTGAGATGCAAGGATCCATCACTGAATTCATCATGAAGATGAAAGACAGGTGCATCAGGGGAAGGAGAAAGATCAGTCTGGGTTTATTCCAACTTCAGCAGTAGACCCAGAGTTTTCCTTTCAGAAGCCTTTACATATCATGTAGTTGGAAGAAGGGTATACCATAGAAACTGAAAATAGCTGCAAGTATATACAGTGTTAATGGGATGCTTCAGCTGTGAGCAAATGCTGCTGGATGCTCATTTTCAAAAAATAAAAAAGGCTGCACCTTGTAATAAGGAAGCAATTATGAATATTCAAATTGTGAGCAAAGTTCCTAAAGTACGGAGAAACAAGTCTGATAAAAGGAATCTTATCTCCCTGTCAGTTTGTTATAAATTAATATAATCTCTGTTTTGGCAGAGAATTGGGTACCGCTCCATTACACATGACAATGTCACACCATCATGAAATGGATGGTTTAATAATTACCAAGTGTGTTTTAGCAGTATTCCTAGCAAATTAAACTTGTGCTCATGCTTGTAAAAATGCAAAATCTATTAGGTTAGCTTGATTTAAAGTTACTAAGAAAGAGTGGCTAATTTTACCTTCCCACTGGATTCCCCAGCTTGCTGCTGATTTCTGCCACAGAGTTTCTGCTAGTGGCACCTACTTCTGGCTGGACCTGCAGAAATGTTTCTGACATACACTTGTTATCTGTCACAATCTGTTTGGGATTTGCACAGCAACCCAAGTGCAGGTCCCCCAGTCTGCACTGCAGGAAACAAGCAGAAAATCTGTGACAATAATTTTTGAGCAATTGCCTTGAAAAAGTCATAGTGGAGTGAGGTATTTGAACTCCTCTGACTTTCATGAACTGCATAATAATGCTGTAAAAGAGAAAAATCATGCTGAAGGTGGGATGCCTCCAACACCACTACAGATGAGACAATAGGTGCTAACTAACCCATCTCAGTCTCCTAAAGGCATATCTACACACTTAACACACCCTGCAGTACCAGCTAGATTACAGTCAGAGGGCATGTCTTTATTGTACCATAGCACACCCTTAGTGAAAGAGCTACCATGCAGGAAGAGACTTGGATCTATTTTATATGGGGACTAATCCAGAAGCTCCCGTGGAGACTGGAGTTCAGACTTTCAGGCTGGATGCAGTCTGGGTTTCATCCTGTAAATGAGCAAGGATTGAGAGAATGATTGGAGCAGCAAATACATCTGTTTTCCAAGCTGGTTTGCTCATCCCAATTCAGAGGTGAACATTGGATACAGTTCTCAGTGTAGCAAAAATAGTCATCAAAATCAATATTCATTATGAGCTATTTCATACTCAAAACAAAAAGCAGTGTTGATTTTCAATTTATTCCTTAAATTAATCGCTTTTATTTTGATTTTCTCTTTCTCTCTTTTTTGATTTAATCACTTTTATTTTTATTTACTCTTTGTCTCTTTTTTGATATGTACTATACCATTCTTTACTGGTTGGATTTTACTGAACAGAATTTTAAAGAACTCTGACTAATCTTTATAGTATGGGAAAAAAATCTTCTATGAACAAGGGGAAAGCAAGCAGCACTAATTATCTCCAGCACAGAAGAACTCTATGTCAAAGAAATACAAGCTTTGAAATACATTTTCCTGTCAAAGGCTGGCTCATTAATATGCTTATCAGTCAAAGTATATGTCACATATTACAAATATGAATGTGTCAGAGTCATGTGGATGAAATATATAATCCTTTTAAAAAAATTATTTAATTAAGAGCCTTTTCAGAAATGTATTTCTGCTGTGGTGTGGTTGTTGTTCTCTGCATCTCTCTCTCCTGCCAAGCCAGCAAATGGGGGAGGGCTTCCTGGGCACTATGAGGTTCTGGCTTTTCCAGCAGGAAAACTTAATCATCCAATTTTTTTGATCCTGAGCTCAAAGTTCAATAAGGGCTGATGTTCCTCTGTATGAACAAAAATCCATTACATTAAAGTGTTTCTCCTTTTTTCCCTTTTCCTCCCTTGCTTTTTCATGTCAATGTTCAAAAATCAGACAACATAAACCATCTCAGAAGCCCAGCCATTTGAAATGAGTAATTTCTTAATGTGTATACGTCTGCCAGCTGGGTACACTTTTGGGCAGAGCCTTTGCTGCAGGCTGGGCCAGGGCCACCTACACAGTCCTGCAGCAAATCAGGAACATGTGTTTTGCCTGCGGGTCTCTGACTTTCATCTTTTTCTCTTCCTGCTCCAGAACAGCGAGGGCTGATGTAGCTGAGTATGTGACTGTGGCTGGCAAGCTGTCCTGTCGCTGGGTGGGCAGGCATGCGCATGTCCAACACATTTCCCATGTGCTCTGAAGGGGTTGATGCTCTGAAGACCATGGCAATAGGAAAGGGTCTTGGACTGCTGGAAGTAAGAGTCCCCCCTTGCTTCATATCTGCTACCAGGTCCTCCACAGGCACACCCCAAACAGCATATATAGAGGAAACCTTTTCCTCTAAGAGCAACAAACCAGGCTCTTAGTACCATCAGCAAGGTTTTGGGCAGATGGAGGACACTGATTCCTCTTTTACAGCTGAAGAAAATGAACAGTTCTGCTTGGTATTTTTTAAAGGACAGCAACATGATTAATAATCTTTTTCTTTATGATCTCTTTGCCAGGCCCCATACATAATGGCCATCTAAATGCCCTACGTGATGGCATCTGGTAGTTTGTACAAAAAGGAGTGAAGTTATGCCTGATGCCACCAAGATTCTTCCAGCTGGTCTTGCAGCTGTGGGTCACCAAATGCATATGGCAAAGATGCTGAACAGGAAATGCAGGTGTGTGCAGACCAAGTCATGTCTGTCCCAGAGGGTGGAGCTACCAGGACAATTTTCCTGAAGCCTCCTGCTCCTAAAGTGTTCCTTGCACTGGGCAAGGGAACTTACTTCATAGAACTAAAAAGGAAAAATGTATTTTCTCCTATGCTTGTTCTCACGGCGCCATTGAAAGCCATCCAACAATCAAAGGTCAGGATTACTTGAAATTACCGCAAAAGCAGATCCTTTAGCTTTTGAATAGATTTAGTAAAAAGGTAATTGAAGTCATCCTCATATAAACAGCAGTAGATTAGTCTCCTCTCTTCTGGATTCTTACAGTGAAGGAGGGAAGTCAATATTGAAAATACTGTGGGGTTTTTTAAACAAAAATACATCAAGCTGCAGCACCTTATTTCAACATTGCAAGCTTTCTCCAAATGTATATAATTTTGTCACTGTGGAGCAATTTATCTTCATGTTGAAAGAAGAAGGCATGTTCGTCTGGGCCTGAACTTCTGTAAACCTATGACTTGTATCTTCTAACTTCTAGCTCCTTGGTTTTAACCTCCACACTCTGGCTAAAGCATTTCCGGTGTAAAGGCTGGTGACATCTTCCACCCTCCTCAAGGCCTATCCATCTACACTGCTTTCTGTCAAGTCCTCAAACCTAAAGCAGACTCTTCTGTTGCCCTGACAACTCATTTCTGGTTTAGGGCTTTTTTTTTTTTGTCCTCCTTGTTGTTATAGTTACTCACCAGAACACATATGTACTCCTTGCTGCTGCCTGAACAGGTATAATTTCCCGTCAAGGGCAGTGTCTACACTGAGAGTATAAAGGTTACACATTTTTAATTAAACACTATTTAAAAATACGTTATGAGCCACAAAAGACAATGTTACATCACCAGTAGACATTTGTTGATTATGTTCACCCTTGTGGCCCACCTGACTGATGTACTTTTTAGTGGTTTAGGTGGCTAATATAAAAACCTAAAGCAGAACTCACTTACTTAAAATACATAGAATCTGATTTTTCTGATGTGAGCAAATTCTAATCCAGTAGTTTATAAGGGTTTGTGTAACAGAACTGTTCTTCCATCATTTCTGATCCTGAATATTCAATTGCCAAACTACTTGAAGTTGAAATCTTCTGATATTCAGGCTTTCAAGACCAAACATCACCATTGTTACTATTATTTTCATCAAGATACATCAGTTTACAAGGGACTTACTGATAAACTTCATACCTTCCTAAACTCCTGACTTCTCAATATAAAATAAATCCGGCTGAAGTTTTTGTTTGGATTAAAATATTGACATACACATACTGTGTATTTTTCACACCTGTCTTTCACACTTTAGCCTTCAGCAGTGCAGTCCTACTTTCTTTTAATTCCCTGGATATGTACACAAGGAAACCCCTTCTTTCCACATTTAGCCTAAACGCTGGCAGTGCTGCTTTCCTGTCCTTGCCACACAAGTCACACAGTTTTTCATCACCTGGGCTATTTCTACCTTTAATTACCCCAAGTAATAGCACATGTGTCACGGTTTGACTCAGGATCAGCAATTAACACTGAGAGGTGACAGGGATGGTTTTGTCATTATTATTTGTTATTTGTATTTAGTTCTAAAAATGTTTCTTAAGGCACTGTCAAAGCAGAAGTCAAACTCTAGATAATGTTGTGTTTCCTTTGAATCCAGAGAGAAAAAACGTTGCAGCCATTTAAGCTCACAGTTTGAAACCTATCAGTTATGAGCTTAGGTCAAGACAGATATGTAAATGTCTATAGAAAGGTTAAATTAACACCATTTCAGAATATACCAGAGAAGGTTTTTTTTCTTGTGATTGGTTTGGATGATACAGAGATCGCTTTGTGAAGTTAGGTTGTTTTGTTTGCTTTGGTCTGGTTTCGGTTTTTTTAATACCCATTGGCTTAAGCACATCTTGCAGAATCCAGCCCTGTGTCCTACCAAGTTAAACTGCTGATCCTTCAGAAAGAGAAAATGATACAAATAGCTGCCAGGAGTGCAGGGCAGATAAGTGTGATACCTGGTTTTTCCACAGATCCTAATGTCAGGCCAATCCTCTGGCACTGACTCAAGGGTGTCAAAATGACACTGGTGTCAAAATTATTTTTTACTCAGTAAGGTCTAGTCTGACTGTATTTTTAAATCTGTGAAATAAGCTTAATGGTCAAAGAAGGGAAAAAAAGGCAAAACAAAAAACCCACCCAGTTTCAAAGACCTGGAAGTGATAACCAGTTTTATGCCTCTCACTCTGACAAAATCCATGCAGGGTTTTATGCAAAGATGTCCTTAAATCTGATGTCTTATGACAAATTCCTAAACCAGAAGGACTGGGGGAAGGGTACAACAGAGGCATCAGTGATGGACTTTGAGGCCAAAGAAGTTCTCTGCTTATCATTTGTGACTAGATTGCAATGTCCCTGGCACCCCTGGAGTGATGCAGTTTAAAATTTCTATTTTACTACAGCAAAGATGAATGGTTGTCAGGCAAGAAACCCTCGTTATTACATAGTTTAGTTCCTCTTAGTCCACATTCTAAACTCATGTTTGATTTGATCTTCAATATGCAATTCTGCATCCAAAAAGAGTGGAGGTCACCATGAGTTGTTGACCATTAACAGTACTGGGGTTTTAGTCACAAGTTCTGCTTGCAAGTTCTCCTTGCTTAACGAATATACTTGTTTCCTGATGATGTATTTCAAATGAAAAACTGGAAACCAAAATGGGGCCATAGGTTTTGCACTGGAAATCTAAAGTCTTCATTTTCTTTGGTGAAGAGATAGTTGTTGTTGTTCATTTATTTTGTGAGAGTTTGATACATTTCTGTGTCCTGATGATTCTTGCGGAGATCTTTTGAGTTTGCTTCCTACTACACTCATGCTTCCTTCTTCTCTGTATCTGATGTTTCTTAATTTTCAGCTTTGCTGCTGCTGTTACTGGTAGGGAGATTTTGAAAGGGCACATCCATATGGTCCTCTACTGCAGATACAAGGATAGAGGCAATACCAACAGACACAAAGAGAGGGATACAATGTCTATGAAATCCTCAGATTGTAAGAGGAATGCAAATAAAGTAAGAAGAGAAAAATTCCCATGTTCAGGTGGAGGAGTCTTAATAAAATAGGGCATAACATTGTAAGATTCCATACGGCATTTTAAGCTAATTGTGTCTATTTTTGAGGTGTCTTACTGTGGAAGCATTGATAGAACTCTCATCCCTCAGTACCTAAATGTCACTCCTGTTATTCAACTACACAAATTTAAAGCTGACAATATAGGTTTCCACTGCAAGTTATCATTATCGAAACCAAGACCTGGGTGCATTCATTACTCATGGCTATGATATATCAACATGATATAGCCATTAAAGGAGTTACTGAAGCTAAAAAACAGCACTGTCACAATAATATATAAATAGGAACCAGCCATTTATAACCATGACCTGGAAACTAGGAGGTTTCTAAGCATCAAAGCTGTGAAGTGTTGCTATGCCTTCCTTCAGAACAATGAGGGATAAAACTCACTTACAGTGAGGGATAAAATTCCACTTACAGACAGCACTTGAATACTATGAGAAAGGCATTGCACAGGAGTAGCAGGACCTACAGCCTATGGCCCAGGAAGATCCTCATGTCGTAGGCAGCTTGGACAAGGAGAGACCAAAGTCCACAGGACATAGGACACAGACACCAGATTCCTGCTTCTTTTTCACAGAATCAATCACAGAATGGTGAGTGTTGGAAGGGACCTCTGGAGATCATCAAGTCCAACCTCCCTGCTAGAGCAGGATCCCCTAGAGCAGATTACACAGGAAAACATCCAGGTGGGTTTGGAATGTCTGCAAGCCTCCCTAGGAAGCTTGTTCCAGTGCTCTGCCACCCTCACAGTAAAGATCTTCTCACATTTCAGGTTAAACCTCCTGTGTTGCTATTTGGGACCACTGCCTCTGGTTCTGTCACTGGACACCACTGAGAAGAGTTTGGCCTCATCCTCCTGACACCCGCCCTGTAGATATTTATAAGCATTAATGGCTCCCTCAGCCTCCTTTTCTCCAAGCTGAACAGCTCCAGCTCTCTCAGCCTTTCCTCATGTGGTAGGAGCTCCAGTCCCTTGATCATCTTAGTGGTCCTGTGCTGGACTGTCTCCAGTAGTTCCTTGTCCTTCTTCATTTTGGGGATGGTGAGACACTGGAACAGGTTGCCCAGAGAAGCTGTGAAGTCCTCATCTTCTCACTCACCCTGGAAGTGTTCACAGACAGGCTGATTGGGACCTGGAGCAACCTGGGCTAGTGTGAGGTATCCCTGCCCATGGCAGGGGGTTAAAACTAGGTGATCTTTGAAGTCTCTTCTAACCTAAACCATTCTATGATTCTATTACTATGATTCATCAAGGGCTGTACCTTAGTGTTCTTGGTGATTACTTTTAATTGTTTCAGCTTCTAAGATCAGCGGGTTGAGTTTTTAATTTTTTCTTCTCACAACTATACTAAGAAAGCACGAATCCCTTTCTGTCATTGCAGTTATCCTTCCCCTCCAAGAAAGCAAGACTTTTTCTCCTCCTGCAAAAACTTAACTAAAATTCTCTGTGAAAAATGGTCACAGAAATGTCTGCGGGAGTAATCCTCTCTTCCAGCTTTGGCTGTAGATGCAGTCCTTGAATCACAGAATCACAGAGTCACAGAATCACAGTCACAGTTGGAAAAGACCTCTAAGATCATCTAGTCCAACCACCTCCCCAGGGTGGGGGGAAACAATACAACCCACCCAAACAAGCAACAACAACAACAACAAAACCACCACAAGCACTCACCCTATAAAATGAGCAACATGTAAGCCACAAAAAACCCACCATGCAAACTAGAGCATGTCCTGAAGTGGCACATCCACAAGTTTCCTGAATACCTTCAGGGATAGTAATTCCACCACCTCCCTGGGCAGCCTGTACCAGTGCCTGACTACTCTTTCAGTAAATAAATTCTTCCTAATACCCTGTCTAAACCTTCTCTGGTGTAACTTCAGGCCATTTTTCTAGTCCTGCCACTATTTACTTGAGAGAAGAGCTCAACACCCACCTCATTACAACCTCCTTTCAGGGAGCTGTGGAGAGCAACAACATCTTCCCTCAGCCTTCTCTTCTCCAAACTGAACAATCCTAATTCCCTCAGCCTCTCCTCACAGATTTGTTCTCCAGCCTCTTCACCAGCTTGGTTGCTCTCCTCTGGACTCACTCCACCAACACAATGTCTTTCTTGTCATGAGGGGCCCAGAACTGCACATGGACAACTGGAAGCAGTGGCAGAAGATTTCACAGACTTTGCTGTAACTCCTTACACAAAAATTTTGCTATGAGGACATCAATGTAATTTTCTCCCACTCCTGTTCTGATCTGTCAAAAACTCAGGCCTTGCCTTTGCACACCAGCAGTAGGTTGCATTTATGGATCGCATGGCGTGATGTGCCTGGACATCTGGCACAGTGACATGCCCCAGAGTGCATCCAAAGCAGCAACCACTGTGGCATTCAGCCACACACTGCACTGGAGCTGGGTTCTCTCTTCTCTTTCTTCCCTGGGTGGCAAGGAGCCATGCCCCACCACAGTGCCCTCATTGTTGAAACATAAAGAACAAACCACGATGTTTAGCCTGATCACTACTGGAACAAATCGCTGGTACTTATCAGATTGCAAGGCGTTTTCTGGGAACAGAATTTTGGAGCCCTCAGAAATGCGAGAAAAAAAACCCACAACAACCCTCAAAGGAAAAAGCAACAGTCTGGAAAGTCAAAATACCAGGAGATAGCTCCACCTCTGAGGCACAGTGTTTCACCAGTAGCTCATTCGTGTAACTAAGCATCATAGAGCTGGAGTGGCACTTACACATCCAGAGATCCAAACTGGAGGAAAGCAACTTTTTTGTCATTACATGATTTCCTGAAATACAAATTCTTTCTGGCTATATACAGATATGAACTAAAAAAATAATAGAAATTGCAACCCAGGACAGGACTAGCCCAGTGTCCTCTCTTGCAGCATTTAATGCCTGAGAAGCTGCCAAAAGTCCACTTGTGAGTAATTACTCATTCAGAGTTTCTTCCCCTCCCAGCACTTCAGCTGGTGCCACATACTTTAAGACAAGGGTATTACTCTAGCATGTCAAACTGACACAGAAAAGAATCAAATATATATGACCTGTGTAAATGGTTGTTATTTAAGATTTGCCTGACAGGGAATGGCCAAAGTGATTGTTAGTCCTGAACCTAACTAGGTGTAAAACAAAGCATCTGAGAGGAGGATCATCTGATGCAATTGCTGGGATCTGTGGTTTAGTGACCTTGGTAGTCTCCTTCAGTTTTGTATTATTTCCAGGTCTCTGCAAATAGCTGTTTGATTGTTACTAACCATCTTCTGCATTTCTAAGTAAGTTATTGTATTTTTTTCCCCCTGGGTTTTAGTAATATTGAGTTTGGTGCCAGAGAGCCCTCAAGGTCAGAGATCAGTCCCGCTTGTCCAAACAACATTTTGTTTTTCTTGGAGTATAGTTTATGTAGTATAACAAGTTTCCTAAAGTGAGTGGAATGAAGACTTGACAGCCTTCTTCCTAACATTGTCTTTGTAATACTGTCTTTCCCAGACCAAACCCTTCCTTCCTTCCTTCCTTCCTTCCTTCCTTCCTTCCTTCCTTCCTTCCTTCCTTCCTTCCTTCCTTCCTTCCTTCCTTCCTTCCTTCCTTCCTTCCTTCTCTCCTTCCTGCCTTCCTTCCTGCCTGCCTT
>NW_009953496.1:5916901-5945499 GCF_000747805.2 Chaetura pelagica | reverse complement strand
TTCATTCCTGCCTTCCTTCTTTCCTTCCTTCCTTCCTTCCTTCCTTCCTTCCTTCCTTCCTTCCTTCCTTCCTTCCTTCCCTCTCTCCCTCTCTCCCTCTCTCCCTCTCTCCCTCTCTCCCTCTCTCCCTCTCTCTCCATTTTTTCCATCCAAAATATTATTTAAATGGTTCAATGCTGTTAATTCCACAAAAACAGCTTAGGGAAGTTACTAAATGTGACAAATAATATTTCTTTGGAGGTCATCTCATTCCCAGCAGCTGGACAATTGGAAAATGAGAGCTGAGAGGATATAGAAATGCTGTTTACTATAGCCTGAAAGTTTTAGTATTGTTTTTATAGGATTTTGTAACCTATGTATCTCAGTCAGACAGAATGACGTAGGGCCCTAAAAGCTGCTCTGTTTTTGTAGATGTGTCTAAAAATACTAAGAAGTACAATCTGATTAAATTAATTCCCATGATCATCTTCTTCTTTCTCCCCGTCTTTTTCCTAAAGGCTCTTCTGTGATTCACACTGGTAAAACAGCACCATGTCCTTGACCATGCAGTCCCTTGACTGCATCCATGTAGGACATGAGGTGTGTGGAGCATTGAGACATCTGGGATATTGATGGATCAAAATGTTGGGGGTGAATGACACAGACAGTGAGACTGACTATGTTTAGTGTCTGAAAGCCAGGAAAACAAAAAAGTGTTTGGGCAGTTTGATGGAAAAGCCAGGGATGACAGTAAGAGCACTATGCTGTAGTAAGGGAATTGGTGAAAGAAATGTGACCTGGCAGCAGTGTTTGCCCTTTAGAACTGAGGGAACCAGAGAAACTGGGATGGAAGAGCTGAAAAGGAAAAGGACCAGATTAAGAAAGAAAGGAAGCAAGAAGAGTTAGTAAAATTACTAGTAAAATTACTTAGTAAAATTACTGGGACAAACACTGAAAAAAAATGGGGCACAGCTAGTCTATACAAGGTCTACCAAGCAATGGGAAAGGTTCAAAAATGGACTTTTTGTACTGGTTAAGGAAACATTAGGCATGGTTATTTTGTCAACAGTGAAGATTTGCAACTCCGGAAAAAGATTTATTTTTACCTTCTGCTAACTGATGTTCATTTTACTGTGTCAAGATCTCCCTTGACAAAAGCAGTTAATTTCATTATCTATGAGTCACCTGAGGTTAATGGTCCCTTTAGAGCCAGAGGTAGTGGTGAGGGCACAGGAAGGCAATATCCAAGCTCAGGCATGGGCTAAAGGGCAAGTGTTGAGAGAAAAGAGATCCAGTAATTCTCACAATCCAGGCTCTTTTTCTATTTTTCCTTGGACTTTTGTGCTAATGGTGTCACTATTTGATTTGAGTGTCCAGGGTGAGGATTGTGCCTAAATTCTTCAGCTGTAGCAACAAATTCTGCTCCCTACTAACCTGATTCATGTTTGAACCAGTAACCCAGAGCTGGGAGGCTGCCTAGCTCATTAAAAATTCCCTGAGCGAGTTTTCTGACCCACTTCCAAAACAACAGAGAAAGCTTTTTAAGTTGGTTTTAGAATTCATGTCATGAAAGATTCAGGCAACATATGGATTATTTATTCACATAAGGGATTAAAAATTGCAGCTTTATTTTTAAAAAAGGCCTGGGATTTCCAGTACTGTCTTTGTTTTACAGCTATTCAGGTGGCTACTAAAGGAGTGGGTGAAGGGGAAAAAGGGGGAAACTGGGACAAGGTCTTAGGCACAGCTACAAGGGCCCAACAAATCCAGTTCTAATGCCAAACTGTTTTAACAAAAGAGCTGATTTTACTTTCTACTTGTCTGTGAAGGGCAAAAGGGCACATTTATTACCTCAGCTATTTTATTTGATTCTTTCTATGTAAAGGACCTGCCCTGTTCTCCATGTATTTTGGAGTAAGCAGAAAAAAATAATTTCTCCCATATTTGCTCGTGCAGCATGTTCTTCATTTCAGAGTCAGACCCACAACAGATGCCACCAGGGACAGGTCCATTGAAGACACACCAGCTGCCCTGAGTCCTACCAGCTTCAGCTCTATTCCACACTCTGTTAATGAAAATGAATACAGGCTTGCAACTTCACCAAAGATACTGTTTTTAGCTTCAGGTTCTAGTTAGAAGCTCTCTCCTACTGCAGTTATGTTGCACAGCAAAATCCTCTTGAGGAAACCAAAGGTAAAAATAGAAAAGCAACGTTGTCATTGCTGACAGATCTCAAGCAGGCAACAGCTTCTCTCCATGACCTTAAGGCAGAGGAAGGGGTTTTTTCAGGAAATCTGAGTAGCACTTGAACTCTTTGGCAGATGGAAGGTCTCCTTCTTAGGGTCAGAGTAAGAAATTGAGGTACAGTCAGATGTAGTTTTTATCCCATCCAGCATTAGTTAATGAAAAACTAAGGTGGGACACAAAGGAACAGAGTATAGAGATAACACAGGATATTTACACTCCCTAAGAGGTCAGAAGCACAAAGGACAGAGTCTCAGAGAAGCAGCAGTGATGAGCACAACATAAGGAATTTGGCCCCTGTGCAGGGACCCCAAAAGTGATGGTGCCACTCTGGGGCCCCTGCACCCTCACATGCTCTCCCCCTGTTCCCCTGCCATCAGGCCACAGGTTCCTCCCACTCCTTTCCTTTGGTTAAGACTTGTCTGACCTTGGAAGATGAAATGTTCACTTTCTAAAATTTTCAACCCTAGAAAAGTGAAGGAGCTGTGCACTGGACCAGAACCCAGCAGATTCCCAGCTGACAAAAAGGCTGGTGTCTCATGCACTTATCTTGTAGTTCAAAGATTCCTGAAACAGTCCATCTGAGGTCACAATATAACTTGGATAAATATCTATTGCTGCACCTGTGGAAAAAAGCAAGTAATCAGTCATATCTTGCCAATCTTTTCAAGCCAGACAAATAAAAGTCCATTTAATTACAAGCCTGATAGCTTGAAACTAATCCCAGGTAGAATATCTTATAGCTGATCTGAAAGTCAACTAATAAAAAAATTAAAAGGAAGCAGTATATTTAATATTGAACAAAGTGCAATTCTGAAAAAGTAAGTTGTTATCTGTTGATAATGTTATGAGATTCGTTGTAAAAAGTAACTGTGGTTGTTGTAATAGACTCTGCAGGGTGTGTGATGGCATTTTGCTTAAGAGGCAAAGTGGATTAAAAACTGGCTGGTAGGTCTCAAAATGCAATGGGAATTTTTGTTTTAATGGTTGTATTTCTACAGGTTCCCACAGAGATCAATGTTTAAAATTATGCCATTTAAAACTCTTAGGAGGCTAGACAAATGCAGTCATTTGCAAATGTTAAAAAAGGGTACTAATTTTGAAGCAAACGGGTCTCTGATACAGAGCAAAATGTCTGTCAGTAAATGAGATGGAAGTAAGCAATATATATTTGTGTGGCCTATAATGAAAGTATGTCCCACAAAGACTGCAAGCTAAGTCCTGGAGAGGACAGGAGTGGAGGCTGGAGGTCCTGCTACATCATCTACTGAACATGAGCTTCAGGATGATGATGGCAAAACCACTTGATGTCATCTTTGCTAGATCCTGATTGTAAAAGCACAAAAGGAAGAGAGTTTTGTGTCATGCTCACAGGAAGGCTGCTGCTGATGCCTCCAAATATAGGGAAGATACTGATGAAACTGGAGAAGATTCAAGGAAGAGCCACAGAAATTACCCCCATTGGCTCAGACTAGATTTTTCTAGAAGCCTGACAAAGAGTGTAACAAAGACTGAATCAGAGCTGTCCTGTGAGTTGTGTATTACAGCAGATCAGGCTGGTAGCCTTTCTGGTCTTACAGTCTCTGAATCCATGAACATTTGACTCATAAAAGCCAGTGAAGTAAAATGAAAAAAAGCCATAAACCAACAGTCAGCTTTTCCAAGACCATGTCAGAGAGCAAAGAGGACTTTAAATGTCCTACTCCAGTTTAATAAGTGCCTCTGGGTCCAACTGTATCCTGCTCTTCGCAAGGATAGCTCAGAGCAATGTGAGTGGGGCTACCAGGGAGATCAGAGAGGCAGCCATGGCATTGTATCATCTGCAGAAGAGTTTAGCTGAGGTGCATTTGATTTATCTTTAACATTTCCCTTGCAGAGCAGTCTCCACAGGAGGAAGGCAGACTGTGGGGTTTGCTGGTGAGGAATGGAGTCCCACTGGGTGCTCTCCATCTGGGTGCCCACAGCCTTTGAGAGGAGCAGTGTGTCAGTTTGCAGAACCTCCCTCACCAGGGAATGGTATTCAGCACTTGCTCATACCACGCTGAGAGTTAATTTAAGACTGTGACTGACAGATTTATTCTTATTTCATTTTCAGATAAGCACTTGGTAAATAGGAATCACGGCACTGGGGCTGTTGTTGTTGCAGTGACAGACTGGATTTATTTGAGTACACATGAATGACCCGTGTTCAGGCCAGACACCCAAACAGCTGCCTTTAAAGTAGTGTATGACCTCATAAGTCTTCAGCCTTAGAAATGGGAAAGCTATTGGTTTGAGTGGGCCTTTTCTTCCATCTCCTAGCCAGAGCAATACATGGGAATTCAAAGGTATTCCCTGATGTGATGAGGCTTTACTCTAGGTGATGATGGGAAAAATTGGACAACGCAGGTATTGCTGTTTCTGAATTCAAGGTGACACCTACACTGTTGCCATTCACAACCCAGTGTTTTATGGCTCCACAAGGAGAAGCAGCTTATACCCTGGTTGTCCAGTCACCTTCCCAGAAGACACAGTCCTAGGTAAATTGGTGCAGCACTAGCCCAGGGAAGCAAACTATCAGATTATGCTCAGATTAAGACATAAATTGTCCAGTTTTGTGTGGCATGGCACCACTGCTCATAAGGCTGTCCTTACTCCCAGCTCCTGAGTGAAAAAACAGCTGAGCCTTGGAAAACAGCAAAGTCATTTTGTATGACCCATTTTCTTGAATATATGGTGGACATTGGGCATAATTCATTCATGAACTAGGAGCCCTGCAAAAGTTGTCCAAGCTGTCCAGACCTAAAAAGGGCTACTGGCTCTTCCTGAAGAATCTGCAGTTCACAAGGCCTCCCACCAGCCTAGGAAACATAAGATAGAGTCCAGAGTTTTTTTGTGCAAGAAGGGAAAGATGTTTACAAGGTTTCTTGTTCCAGAGAAGAAAGGAAAAAGCTCTGGGGGATGGCGCTGGAGAGATCTCTAAACACTGGAAAAGGTTTTAATAACAGTATATTTACCTGAGTCAACCAATAGTGTTACAGAGTTAAATATCATACTAACTTCCTTCATATATTTCTTGGTCTGGTTCTGACCTTTACTGTTCCATCTCTGCTATCTGCCTTCTGTGTTTCCTACCTTATTTCACTTTCTGAGCTCGTTCTGCCTTCCCTGGCTGATGCCCACATGTTCTCCAGCAGTAAATACCAGCTGCTCATGGGAAGTCAGTGGTGGACTTGCGGGGGGGGGGGGGAAGCTGAAGCCAAATTTTCTGTAGTTGTTAAAAGGCACTAAACCCAACCCTGGAGACTCAACCAGTTTGAAACTCCAGGGCACTCTTGTTAAAACTTTTGGTCAAAAAAAAAAAGGCTGGTGGTCTGCACATTGTTCACAGCCAGGGTGGCACCAGGCAGCTTTTCTGTGAATTGAACAAAGCAGGAGGCAGAACCAAAGTTTTGCTCTGCTTTTCTCTGGGAGCTAGAAAGAAGTGAAGACTTGCTTTGAAAGCAGTTGTCCTTCCCAAAGGACTCGTCTGTTTCTGCCTTGGGAGGTGTGTTAGTGAGGGATGGGACTGGGCCTCCCAACTCCTTGCCTAAATTTACATCAGATAAACAATGTGGCCTTATGATTTTCCATAGCTTGAGCAGTACAATGTCTGCAATTGGCCTCAGAAGGGCTTTGGGGAGGAGGCTTTGATGAGGATTAAACCATGTAACATAAAAAGTTACTCTTCACTTAGGCAGCTTGGACAACCTTAGCAGGTATTCCACTCAGCAAGTCCTGACAGCATTTAAGGATTCAGATATTCAACTGGGATTTATTATTTAGTAAACAGCAGAAACAAAATCAGCAAAGACAAAAGAGAATTTACAACAGGTATGTGTAAGTCTCTATCAAATACACTTTTTGCTCAGAGCTTAACCTACAAATGTGCCATGTAGTCCTCCTTTTCATTGCAGAACAAGTGTGTGGTGTCTTTATAGTGACATATTTTTTTATAGCTTAAGAATAAAGTCTTTTTTGCATTCACCTTCAATCACACTGGGGTAAACATGCAGAGGAATCTTTAACTGTGCAGTACATGAAGAGCTAAGAAAACTGCCATGCGTGCGCTTCTTCCTCTACTCCCAGGGCCTGTGAGTCAATCACAGCTGAATATGCATAGAAAATCCCAGATAACCTTGCTGGAATTTCATTACAGACACCATGTAAAAATTGTGCAGAAGTTCAGGCAGTAAATAGAAACATGGAATGGGTCACGTTGGAAGAGACCTTAAAGATCATCCAGTTCCAACCCTCCTGCATGGGCAGGGACACCCCCCACTAGACCAGGTTGCTCAGAGCCCCATCCAACCTGGCCTTGAACACTGCCAGAGATGAGGCCTCCACAACTCCTCTGGGCAACCTGTTCCAGTGTCTCACCACCCACATAGCAAAGAATTTCCTCCTAGTTTCTCACTCAAATCTCCCCTCTTCCAGTTTCAAGCCATTATAGAAATTGTAATACAATATTTTAAATGTTTTTTAACTGCCAGTAAATACAAAGGAGTTCCCTAGCCAACATTCATTAGCATAAAAGACAGTTATGTTTTCTTCTGTTATTACCACAAGGTTTTGCTTTTCCATCTTCATTTCCTCTAATAGCTTCAGTTTTAAACATAACACCAGTGTTAGCAAACTAGTCTTCCCTTGCCATCCTAAGGGCTCTCACTGAGTGTGGTCCCTGATACCTGCCACTCATCAGTCCATAGGAGTGATGGTCTCCTTGGGCTCCCCAGCCCCTCTGGGTGCTGCTCACCTTCTCTTTCCAAGCTGTGTTGCCTCAGGCCCCCCTGGGTGCTTTTGCACCCTCCCATGATGGAGACAAATGTGTAAAATCATGTCGTGGCAAAAAATGGGAAGGCAATGACTCAGGTCATGGCTTCACCTTCTTCAGAGTGGAAAGATGTACATGGGAAAAGGCAGCAAGTGGTGAGTCAGCCCTTTGCTCAGCTGCTCTGGAGGTGTGTGGTGACTGCCCTGAGCTGCAACCAAACATAAAGGCAGCCAGAAAGCTTGGATAATTTTGTCTTTTTCCCTTTTTCTTAGTGCTAAATACCAACCCTAAATAGATTAATGAAGCAAAGCCCATAAACTCTGCTATTAATTTAGCTGAAAAACATGCCAGCTTGACAAGCTAATAGTACATTAATTGAATAAGTTATTTGGATAGCAAGGCACGTGGATAAATAGATTTATTACCGAGCAAGAATTTAGAAGGTATATTAATCATTATGTTCTGCTCATAGATATTTCTTCTAGCTTGTTATCAACACAGATATGTCTATATATATTTTAGGTAATATATATTTTTATATTTGTCAAGATGCATATGCATTTGGAGAAAACAAATTCATTTTTAAGATGTTAAGTATGCACTCACTGTAGGTATTCTGCAACACCTTTTCCATGAAAAGTATGTTTATTTTACATGCTCACAGCTGGAAAGGCATGAGTCTTTGGCCTACAGTTTTCTGTTCTTGAATAGCCCAATCCAGAATATTGTTCTTGAAGGAATAAATAACATTTCCTGAGATTTTTTAATTGATCATAGAAAAATAAAAGCTCGACATTTTCTGTCTTTGCTCTTTAGACCTTAGATACTGAAAAGCAAAAATTGGCAAAGATACTATTTAATAACTTACAGAAGACTGAGATGTGAAAAATATATCATGATAATAATAATAATAGCAAGAGTAGTAGTAGTAAATAACAGTAAGAATAATGACAATATTAATAAATAATGCAGAGAGCCTGGGTACCCTGGGTTGCCCTGCAGTGCAGTGAAGGGTGCTGGATCTCACTGCCAGTGGCCAGCATCTGTTGTTGTGTGGCTGCTCTGCAGGGAAGACTGTGGCAGTCTGCTTTGCCAGGCTTCCTCCTGCAACTTTATCTTTGGAAGAAAAGTTTCGCCTCTTACAATTTCTGGTTAATCTCAGTGGGTTTCAGACAAGCCACGAGATTTGTACCTTGGAATGTCCATTTTCACACCGCTGCTTCTAGCAGGGGTGTAAACCTGACCCTGCCGTGGCACTTTCATAGGCTGATCCAGGATTTTACTCCTTAATTTTTAAATTTTCAGATCTTGACATTATAGAAAACAACCCAGCACAGGCCATGACTCTGAAGGGGGAAGCCCTGTGACTGTGCTGATGCTGCTTGACTCAAGGTCCTGCACTGCCGTCTCTTAAATACGATTTAAGGGCAGACTAGTGTCCAAAGAAGTGGCCTTATCTTCCTTCAGTCATCTTTCAGCCTGCCATTGGCCACATGTTCTTGTGGTGTCCCTCAAACAGGTGCCAGTGTTTGCATGGCCATGCAACAAGCTGGATCCCACAGTTTGTCTGAATCACAGCTAGTCTTTACTTAGCCATTGCTGGCTGGGCAAAGGCAGCGTTGGCTCAAAGGAAGCAGGAAGTGTAGCGAGGAGAAGATAGTGATGTCTACTGGACCAACCATTTTAGGAGAAAAAAACAGACCACATATTGAATCTAAGTGATAAAGACACAATAACACTCTTGCAGAGCATGGCTTGCAATAGGTAGTACTGCTACAGGGCGTTTCCTCCCCTCCTCTCTGTCAAATTTGCACCTGTAAATTATGCTGTTCCATGGACACCAAATAAACTATAAAATCATCAAGTCTGTTTTTCTTCACTGTTCTTTGATTCTCAAATAAAGCACAAAGAGGAGGCAGTGAGGGAATTAAGGAAAAGAAAGGGAAGATAAGGGAATTTAAAAATGGGTCCCTGACCTGCAAAGCAGTGATGAGAATTTTCTCTTTTAGTTTATGGAAATTACTGTCTGTTGCCTAGATAGAGATAACTCTGCAGTGCAACTTCATTCTTGCTGAGCTCTTCTTTCTTTTAATCTCACTGACTAGAAACAGTCTATTTCTGTACTATAAGCATCATCTACTTCAACTGAAAATCCTTAATTCAGTTTTTCTAGACAGGACTGTTAGCTGTATCTGTGGTTGCTATTATGAACAGAGAAAAAAAGCTAGGTAAATACTATTTGTTTCTTAAATTAAATATAGTGACTGAATATGTAAATTCTATGAAATTTGGCAACATATTTTTTTTATTTTCCTGTACCATCTTGAGAGATTCATACATGTGACTACTGTTTTTAGGCTCCATAGAGAGAATAAAATGCCTAAATAAGGAACTGAAGTTCATCTGCATTTACTCTGCTGGGCAAGGGGGAATAAAAGAGGGAGCCCTTGTGGAGATTCATGTGATAACAAAAATATAAATGAGATGCTGCTTGTGTGGCAGCAGCAGCTGTAAGATGGGGACTGCAACGTGAAGTGCAAAAATGTTTAGGGAACTCA
This sequence comes from Chaetura pelagica, assembly GCF_000747805.2. Taxonomy (NCBI): domain Eukaryota; kingdom Metazoa; phylum Chordata; class Aves; order Apodiformes; family Apodidae; genus Chaetura; species Chaetura pelagica. The sequence continues at coordinate 5,935,926 of NW_009953496.1, read as the reverse complement.
TGAACTAGTCATAGCTGGCTTAATTTAACTGAAGTTTCTGAAATTGTGGTCATTTGTTCTATTTTCCAGCTGAAGAGTAGAAAAGTGAAGAGCTTTCAACAGAAACAGTGTAAACATGTATTTCACGGAGACATAAATATTGGGCTGGTGGACAAGAAAGAGGCAAAATAGAAGTCTGTAGTTATTTTTTCTCATTTGGGAGAGAATTATTGACTCAGACTAACACACGCCAGACAACTGAATTACTCCCCTCAGTACCATGGTAGGAAAAGGTGGAGGAACTGCTGAAAGAGCTGGCAAGACAAAATGTGGCAATGCTGCAAGAAGTACTTCATGATGCAGCCCTACTGCCATGGTCATCCACACAAATAGAACAAGTTGTTTTCCCACTGGCACCATGGCTCTCTGGTCCCTAAGTGGGTCCCAGCAGCCAGGCTGTCCCCATTGCAGCTCCCATGGCTGCAGTTAGTCTGCATCCATCCCCTGCAGAAATATGCCCTGCCTCCTCAGTGAAACATTTATCAGATTTTAATCTCCGGTGTTGAATTTTTGTCAAATGCCTTTCAAATTTTCAGGTGTGGTTTATGTTGTTCTGGTTGTCTTTCCTGTGTTCCTCGTGTCCAGGCAGAGTCCCTTCCTTCCCTCTCTGCAGCACCTGGTGCAGAGCTTTCAGAGGGTGTAAATCATGGCAATAGTGACTAGTTGCAATATCAGTTATGGATATCATAGATTTGTCAACAGCAGGCCAACTGGCTGCTTCTGTAACATTTGTTGTAAATTATGGATGCTGCTCACACCATTGCAGGTGCCTCGTATTTTATGTTTGCTGTCAGGGTTGTTCCTATGAGTGAGAAAACAGAGCAGCCAGACAGGAGCTCTTGCCTGTGCCCACGCCACAAAGTGGGGGAGCCTCATGGGGGAACTGAGCAGAAAATTGTGTCCTCTTTTTAGGTCATTTGTAAACTTTCACATGCAATGAAACAGAAGGTGATATCTTAAGAAAAGCCACTTCACAAGAAGCAGAGTGGTAACTGCAACCTCAGCAGCAAGCTAGGACTCAAAGACGTGGATTTCTGTCTTGCATAAGCTAATGTAAAAACTACCTTTTTTCCCTAGTATTCTTTGGTGGAAAATTAGACCAGTGGTGTCCAAACGTTTTTGACCATGCAGTAAAAAACTTTTGAGCACACCCCCCCAATGTATGTGTATTTCTTTATTTATAAATTCTATACATGTATGACTACAGAAATATAGCAGGAACATTATAAAACATACAAAAATATAAATTTAAATATGATGAGACAAAGGTGAAGCAAATGCTATTTTTATTTTATTGAAAAATTCAATGTATTAACATTACAAAAAGTATTTTCTTCCCACACCCCAGTGGCTTGTCTCACACACCTCCGGTGTGTGCACACCCTGTTTTGGAGGCCACTGGTTTTGCCAGTCCCCATGCCCCAGGTACCCTGAAACCCTCTCCAAAAAGCAATGCCTCCTCATTCTCCACAGAAGTCCATGGTTGTTTGCCTTGTGTCTGGCCACCTTCTCCTTCCCACTTGCCCAGCTCAGCACAGAGCTGTCTGCACTCCTGCACCTCCCGCTGCTCCTGACAAGCATTGCCTGCAGAAATCCCCTGCCCTGGGCACCCCTGGTAACCACTCTGATGTTGCATGTATCAGATTAGTACAATCACTTTAGCAGCAGGTGCTGAGCTTTTAATTACACCCAGGGTATGTTCAGTTTGCACAGCATACAGATGTGTTATTTTTCTACTCAATGCAGCCATCAGTTCTAATTATTCCCAAGCAGTGGAGTCAGAATAGTGCAAAAATGGCAAGGTACACTCTTTTGACTCCATGTTATTACTAGTGTTCAGGCAGGAACCCTTGGGTCCAGCAATAGCAGATTTCTGCATTGTTCACTTTATCCTGAAGAAGCAGAACACCCCTCTCTTCTTCCTACCTTAAGCCTGATTGTCACCCCTAGTCAAAGCTCAGCCACAACCTGCAGATACTTTCCCCAAATTCAAGCAACCAAAAGGCCAACACTAACACGTCCATGTACCTTCTTCACTCTCTCCAGTTCTGCAGCCCTTGGAGAGAATTGCTTTAGTTGTCCTCCCAAGTCTAGGAAGCTGGTCTTTCCTATGAGGTGTGCAAACCCCTTGGCTCTCATCAACCCCAGCTTTCTCCTGACATTACCTTACATCCTTCTGCAGTTCTTCCATCTCCTAACCCTAACCTTAAGACCACCTCAAACCTCAAAGACAGTCTGGGCAGACCAGATGCCTGACCATGGCCCAACTTCCTGTGTCATCTGCCCTTCTCTTTGTTCTTGGGAAGATCTTTTGAATAGGCTTCAAGGGTAACCCAACAGTTACTCCCTCTGGAAGATGCTAAAGATGTTTGGCTCAGCTCTGTGCTCAGGCTGCACCGCACCCACCAGGCCCAGAGGAGGCAGCTCCCACCATGGCTTGGGCTGCAGTGTCCCAAGTCCAGGAGGTAGGAAGCAGATGGATATCCTAAGGGGCAATGGCTTTGCTTTTCTTTCTCAAAAGAGCTGGTGCTAAGTTACGGTTTCTGTGAGGGTTAAAAAATACTGGTGCAAAGCCCAGAAATTTTGCATTAATTTAGTAGGATTTTGCCACCAGGAGTGTGTCTGATGGTGGTAACTGAGGGTCTTTGTTGCAGGTGCCCTTGGGTGGGTCTGTGGGCTGTCATTCAGCTTAGGGTTAGGGTTTTATCTGGTGATTGAGTTAAGCAATCCAAAGGTTCCTGCCCCGCAGCTGGGAATCTCACTATGCAGGAGGCTGAGCTAGGAAGGCTGGCACAGCTTGGGTCCACAGCCTTTGTTCACATTTGCAGCCTCGGGGGTGTCTCTGTAAGCTGAACACAAGTTTAGCATTGAAAGCCATGGGGAAAGAGGACTAATGGCCTCTCCAAATATTCACACCTGCATTCTCTATAGCTGTTCATGGCATGTTCATCTGAAAACTAACCAAGGATGTTGGCTGCAGCACCTTAGGGGTTCTGAAGGTGGCTGCCTTCAATTACAGCCCATCTTTTCTCTCTTTATTTTCTCAAGTGTAATTCTCTGCCTGCATGGACTCAGGGGCAGGGTACTGATTAGTGCTGGAAAATCAATAGGCTCAAGAATGATAGTTATTGCTGGCATTTAGATAAACTGGAGTTTACAGGAGGAAAGAAGCTGGCAGAATTAGCCAAGGTTTTTTTATTTCTTCCTTTTTTGCTGTTCGTCATTATGTTGCTCAGGCTAAGTTAAGATTTCTTCTAACCAAGAGTAAGAAAACCTGCATCCCTGGGAAGCCAGATTGCTCCTGGGCAGGGCTGCCCTGGGGAAGATTCCAAATGCTACTTTGCTGGAGAAAGAATCCTTCATCTGATGGAGCAAGGACCAATTCCCTCTTTAATTATTCCAGGTTAGTGTTGGAGTTATTTATGTTTTGCCCTCATGTAAAACAAACCTGGAAACAATACAGAACACGTAAGTCCTCCCTACATGACCTCTTAAAACAATTTCTCTACCAAGACAAGCTTAAAGTCTCTGTCACTCAGTCTGTTAGAAAACAACACGGCCAGGCAGGAACACTGCTGGTCATTTTGAGGTTCAGGAAACATGCTTTGAAACAATAAAAAAAAACCCCAAACCTCATTTTTTTCTTACTGAGAAGTCTTTATGGTAGGAATTAAATTTGTAAGAAAGAAAAACGTTGTTCTCTGGCAGATTCTTTCAGTATCTTAGACAAGTATTTTCAGGAGATGACATTTCTATAACAGAGCATTTTGTCTGGTTACTTTCCTGAGTACTTGTCTTAATTTCTTGGTCATGACAGTTAGATGATAAACTTTGTCACTATTACACAAGGAGCAGGCATATTTCAGTCTCTTTGGGCTTTTGAGGTAGTCAGAAGAGAGCAAACTCTTTATGTTTCACAGCTTTTATGGTTGGTCTTATTTTAATAGCTTTATCCCTGAAGAGGGTGGGGTTTTTTTCTGGTTTCCAGGTGAAAATATCAAACTGAAATTCTCTCAATATATGCTATTTGACCTCTGCTTATAGCATTTTTATGGCACACATTAATAATTCATAAGGGAAAAATAATTGTGGTTAAAATTCTACTCCAAGCTGCATAAAAGCAGTTTACTAACCTTTCTAAAGGCTTTTATTTCAATTTCTTATTGGCTTATCCATACATTTTGTTGAAAGTTGAGCTTCAGAGGTTCCTGATGCAAAGCACAACTTCTTGTTTGTATGATTCTGGATAACCTTGAAGTGCCTTGAGCCAACTGAAAATTCAGGAGGAAGAAAACAGAAACAGCAAATTGAATGGCTCATCATTTCTCAGCTGCATAGAATGTGTCTGGACCAGCAAATTGCATCGTACACAGCGCGGTGTGCTCTGCTATCAAGGATGTTTTGGGACCATTCCCATTATGCCAGCCACTGGAAAAAAGGCTGAGCACTGACTGGGTCAAGACAGAAATTTTCAGTGGGACCTTACATCCATAATGCACAGATACCTCGTGTGCTTCAGTTCTTACAGTACTACTGTGAAGTAGCAATATTCTACCTAGCTGCACATAAAAGTGGGTAAACTGAGGCATCAAAGAGGTTCCTTGTCTTACACTAAAGCCATTGCCCTGAGTCCTTTGCTCTGAATTTTTATTTCTGCTCACATCTTAAGGTATCAAAAATGTAAATGAAAAGACAGCTTGTAGGCACATAAACAGCATCGTGTTTTTGACAGCTGCCACGTGCTGCCCAGCACACAAACTGATGCATTTTGACCTACCTGATGTGAATGACACACTGCCAGCTTTGCAGATGTGCTCCTGAAGTCTAGCACTAGTTTTACAGTAATGGATTATGTGGGACAACGTATGGGGACACAAGCATCAGAAATCTCAACTTTTTTTGGGAATGGAAGATGAGAAGAAGGGACAACAAAGCAGTGATAACCTGGAAAATTTTTCCCTTGAACTTTCTGCATCCTGTGTGATCTAATGTCATTTTCAACACTGCATCCAGACTTAATTGTGTTGATGGTAAACAGGGACATTCTGTCTCTTTTTTTCTCTTCTTTGCTTTGGCCTATGCCTTAAGAATGGAACAGTTAATGGGCTGACTGTGTGGAACTGAAGCCTAGGAAAAACGTGATTTTTTTCCAGAAAACATCTAACTCCACTTCCACATTAGCATTCAGCCCTTATGATTGAAATGCAGCCTGCAGTAAACAAGAACTTGATGTAAAGTAATCAATATTCTGTTCTATCTGGGTCTAGAGGAAGAATAGGTTCTGATGAGCCCTTAATATCTGAGCTGCCAGCAGAATTTACACTATCTGATCATCTGTCTTCTACAGTCTGCTCTCAGCACTGTTTTATTTCTTATCCTTCCTTTCATTTCCCATGTTATTGAAGTCTTTCTTGGAAGAGGTCCAGCTCTCCCCCGGGGAAGTCAGCTTTATTGTACCAGATACACCAAGACAGGCTTCAGGCTGCTGTGGATTTGAGTTTTGCAAGTAATGAAGCTTCTTCCAGTGTTGCATTCATAACACATAGTGAGGGATGTGGGTTAACAAGGATCCCACTGGCCATACTGGCTGCAAGCTGCTCACACCTGGAGAATAAATAAAAGCTCTTTGTGCCTCCTCAGTCTACAGGTTCAACCAGTTGTTTTCATCACATTCAGCATCTCTCATTAAAAAAAATAATCACACACACACACACTGCTCCAGGGAATTCAGTTTCATTTGTAAGTCTGGGGATTAGCCCACTGTAAATACACCAGGCACAGCAGTCAAGCTAAATGCTGAAAGGCAGTGCTGTACCATCACTGCATTAATTCCCCAGGCTCATCAGTATCTTAATCACAAAATCCAGGTCACTTTTCTGAGCCGTGGGATTATTAAAGCACAGTGGGATTTCTTATATCTCTTGCTGCTTTATTCAGGAAGCAAATATTCTGCAGCAACAATAGATTTACTACCTCCAGCTGTCAAATGTTGCCAGCAATACATACTAATACTACTCTTCCTAGCCAGAGCATGTCAGACCACAAGGTCACAGCTGCAATGGACAACTTGGATCCATAGCCCACAGGCTTGCAAGGCAGAGAAGTACATTCTAAGAAATTTAAAACAAAGTCATGTTTTCTCATGGCCTGGAAAAAAACCACAATCTCCATAGCTCCGATTCAGGTAGCAGCAGCCTCTCTTTGCACCAAACCTGGCAGCTGAAACCAGTCGGTTTAGCACAAGAAGATGGGGAGGAAAGGGACAAGCCAGGTCTGTGTGGCCAGCTGCACCCACCTGCTGCTCAGTGCCTCAGCACCGCAGCATCTGACGGCACTTATGAACCCTCAGACTGAGGACAACAGTGAAGATGCTCTGGGGTACCAATATTACATGGTGGCTTGTCCAAGCCCTGAGCTACAGGACCACCAAGGCAGGGTAAAACACAATATCATGCTGCACGTCACATGGACAAAGCTATGGGAAAAGGCAAGGTGCAGCTGAGGGCAAATGATCTACAACAACAGAAGATTTTACCTAGTCCTTTTTAGATTCAGATCAATTAACCTGTTGCAAAGAAGGGTTGTGGACTCAATCACACTTTAGAATAGAATGCCACTTTGGTGACATTTCTCATTTACCTTCAACAAGAAAAATGAATGTCTGACTTGCCTAAAAACTAAAAAGTCCAAAAACATTTCCTCTCCTACTCTGTTCTTGGTATTAACATATTCCATTTTCTACAAGTTTAATATCCAGAAATCTATTTTTTTCTTTTTTTGCAGATTTTTTGGCTGCCCTGAAATTTCTCAAATTACTTGAGTTTGTTTAGAAGTAGAGAAGCTGAAAACTGGTTATTTTATTTCTCTCTTCTGGCACCAAGAATGCCTCCTTAAAATTCTAACCTCATCATTACCATGATATTCATCTTGGGCTTTAAAGTGGTGCAAGGCAAAGTCCATCAAAGGAGTACTCGGAATCCTACTGTGATCGTCAGCATCACAGTTTCTCAGCAGAGGGGGCTGTACTGTGAGAAGGCATAGGCAAACAGTTACGGTGGTGGTCCTTGCACAAAGGGGGAAAGAGAAGCCAAAAGACAACTTAGCTTCCAGAAAACACTAATGGGAAGGTGCAGCCAGCAGCAGTGAGTGGCAGCCGGGAAGGTTGCTCCAGCATCTGAGCACTGTAAAAGGGCTTTATAGTTATAATATAGTTCTAGTTATAGTATAGAACTATTTATATTGTTTCAACTATACATTTGAATGCATGTCATGCTTTTTTCTTCCCACTCACCCATGCTACATGGAAAGCCCTCAGAGTCATTCTGCATTGCAAGGTTTGTGGCAGCAGCACCTTCTCAAACTTCCAGAAACCAAGGCAGAGAAAGGCAGAGGGGAAGGAGAGGTGTAAGTGCTGCATAATCATTATGGTAAAAAATGTCTAAGAGAAAACTGTAGAAGTAACTTTTAAAAATTGTTTTTTCTGACCTGTTTTAAAAACAATGGGGAATTGAGCTCCTGCTATTGCTTCTGCCCCACTCTAATCCCTCCAAGCGCTGAAGAAGCCTCCATAGGGTGGATGCCATTGTTCCACACACCTGTTTCCAGAGCAAGGCAGGAGAAAGCAAAATAACACCATGGTTCTGCTTGGGCATCTTGCTGCACCCCAAGATTATGTCAGATCATGAATCTGATTTCTTTTAATGTGGACTTTTTCATTTAATTTGTGTAGACAAAGCTGTACTGGCCTCAGTCTATTCAGTCTGCCAATATAAGCCAAAGTAATTGTCCTGAGACAAATTGATTAAAGAAATACCCATTATTGCTTTCATAAAGCCTGCTGCTGCTTTAGAAATTCTCCATTGGAAATAAGTTTTTGTAGAAGAGAAACCCATTCTCCCTGTTTCACAGCTGGGCACAATCTGCCATACAATTCTAGGAGTCTAGAAATATCTGACAGCTGCCGTAAATAACTTCAATTTATGGAAAGGCTTGAAATGAAAAAGAAATAATTCAGTCATCATTTCCCTCTACTCTTTTTATTGAGCTGAGAACATTAATTAAAGTATCAAACTTATTTTAAATTTGTGTAGATGTTAAAAAACTTGGCAGTTTGTTAACAACGAAGAGTTTGTGAGTTTCAGTCAAAATATTGTTTTAAAAAGGAAGGAAGCAGTAAGACACAGAGTGAAAAATTTTCACTTCACTCCACAAAAATCTGGTGACTTTCAGTCAAGAACATTTTACAGAAGAGTCATGAGAAGAAGTTCACTTTTAGGCATGTTGATAAGACAAGTTTTCTAGCTAAAGCTGACCTTTTTACCGAATGAAGTAGCTTAGCTGGAAAAAAACCCTGTGGGTTTGGACACAATAAACCAGTCTCTGAAGAATCTGGAGATTGGAGGATTATTGTTTAATATGTTGGTATCTATTATTTTCGAGACTTGTCAGAGAAGCTCCCAGACTGCCTCCTGTACTTAAGATGCTTCAGCTTGAAAATTCAGAAACTCATTTGGAAAACTGCATTGTGGAAGATAGAAAATAGGCACAGTAAAATGGATTAGCCATCTAAACAGCATAGTTAGAAAGACTCCATTAAGCTAAATTGTATCTTCTTTAATTTCATGGTTTTTATTAACTTCTGAACAAGCTTGGCAAATATATCCAAGGGCATGGTTCTGGTTTTGAAGTGTAAATTGAGTCCCCCTCATCCCAGCTGAAAGCTCCAGCGTATCAATTTGCAAAACCTAAGAGTATTTTTTTTTTCACACTACCCTGGTTAATATATTCCACAAATTGCATCCACAGTGCCAGTGTGGTTACTACTGACAAGGCAGGCATCCGTGTGCTGGAGGTGAGACCCATTCCCTTGAATTCAGTGGAAAACACTTCAGAAATTCACCATGAATTTTGGTGGAATCTGTGGAAGGTGGGATGAAAAACATCTAGAAATATCCTTGGTGCCCAAGGGACTAATAAGGGCTATTGCTTTTGCAATTGCCACTTCATTAGACATGAAATGCTTTCATGCCTGGGGACTTTGAAGGAACAACATAGCAAATCCACATGCAAGCACACACTTCCTTGGCTCGTTTCTGGTAAACTGTATGTCCTGACTGCATTTTGAATAGTTGGAGGATTAATAATAATGTCTCTAGTTTATTGAAAGAAATACAACACCTCCACTACTGAATCTTTTCTCTGCAGCAATCTGCACTTGAAGCTGTGTGGATGAACATGCTTCAGCATTATAATAACTTCCTTGTGATCATTTATAAAAAAACCCTTCTATGCTCCTCTGAAAAAGAACTGGGTGGGAAATGGAGACCAAAAAAATCTCTCTCTGCTTAATTCTAATCCTGTTAAAAGGAAAAGCTCTTGAAGAACCTCTTACAACTATTTGAAAATACAGAACTGAAAAAAAAAGACAGAGGTTTATATTATTGCCTCCTACAGTGGGAAAAGAAACACCAAACATCCAAGCATACCTAAAGCTTCAGCACCTGCAGTTATCTAAGCTTTTGAGATCATTGATATTCAGTAGTTTTGCTTTTCTTTCCTTTGGGCTGCTCTCAGCTCACCACAGGCCACCAGCTCTGTCCACCATCCTCTTAGGTTGGTTTGGCCAAGCAAGAGGGAGGGGACACGTGCCTGGCCAGTGTGAGCAGCAGAGCTCTCTCTGCAAAGCCCAAACAGTATTTTTGCTGTAGGAATCAGCAGCAAGGCACACACTCAGCAGCCACCTCTGCATGTCAGCTCGCATCTACTTGGAGCAGCAGGACTTGCAATGTAGGAGGACAAAGGGCATTTAAGAGACTGAAGGGAATACAGTGTACCATGCAGAGCACAGCAGCACTTTGATATCCTTGGATAAAAGCATGAAATGCTTTCTGACACATCCTGAGTAGGTCAAGGTGGGGTTAGTCTTGTTTCTCAAAAAGACAACTTGTTACATTTTGATGTTGTGAAAACGACTTTCAAAATCCACAGATTTTTCTGAATACAGATATGTCACTGAGCTTTCCTTACCATTAGCATTTTTCAGACTGAAACAGTGTCTTATTTGTCTTATTTTTACTCCCTGGATGAAACCCAGAATAACCCATAAAGCTCCTAATAGCAAGGAAAATAATCCATGCTCAGTGACCCCCTGATTGACTTTTTGGGGTAGATGGCAGAAAAAGGAGTGGAGAATGGGAGATGGGGACAGGGATGCCTTCCTTCTTCCAGGAGACATGAAGCAAGGTTCAATTAGAAGATGCTGAAAACCTTGCAGCCAGCAAGGTGGTTTTTTTTTTCTCAGCTGATGCTGGTGTCAGCACACCGTAAGTCCCTGAGGCTGAAGCAGAGTAAGAAAGAACTGAGCCAGGCTGGCTGCTTTTGTCTCCTTGCAACCTAATTACATGGAAATATTTTGGGAACACACAGCTGCTATTACACATGGCACTGGTCTGTATTTGAAAGCAGGCAGAAATGGCTGTTTAACCAATCCCAGGACTCCTGTGTGCCTGTGGGAAGATGTGCTTTTTCTAACCCCAGTCGACAAGCCCTTGGTAATTTATCCATCCACAGCAGCCATCTGTTTTGGTAAGGACCATCTGCATCCAAGGACAGGTGGGACCCTAAATCTGTATGGCAAAGCTAATATTTAAGTTCTGTCTTTTAAGACAGAGAGCTCCCAAGTGATACCTCTGCCATCTTTTAATGAGAAGCAGTGATTGCTGGGGGTGCTTTGGGAGCCCAGTTAACATCTGGCCTGTTCTGCCCCCAAAACAGCCCTGCTGCTCGTCAGCAAAACTCTGCTCTTTGGGACTTGTCCTGCTGCCTTCTCCAGTTGTCTGTGTTGCTCCCAGCCCAGAAACACCCCCCTCCATCAGCACTATGCAGCCCGAAGTGCCAGGCACTTGCCAGCCGTGTGGCCGTGCTGGCAGCTCATCTGCCCTCATGCCCCTGGGAGGCAGAGCAGGGGCTCCGGGCCATGCCTGACCCTCGGCATCTCTTGCTCAGTGGTTTGCCTCTTCAGGGAGAGGTTACTTAGCTCACATTGCTTTATTTCTTGGGTCTGTTTGTATTCAGCTTGTTCTGAATTTTCTCTGTGAAGTTCCCACCAAGGCACTTCAGCAGCAGTGCCCCTTTCCCACAGCCTGTCTGGAAAAGACACTGGGATTAAGGTGGTGAAAATGTAGCCCTGATTTTCTCCAGACAGCTAAGCACACTGTTACTTGGGAGAGACAGAGCAGTTGCTGGCTGCATGAAAATTTAATTGTGAGGCTTTTTAATGGATTTAAATGGGTTTAGCTATTCCAAAGCAGCTTTCATACATGTCTCTCAGCTGCAGAGTGTTTAGACCTCCATGAAGAATTTGACTTCTCATATACTAGCTTTGTTGGTTTGTTTATGCAAGGATGTAGGCATTTTGACTATTAAAGAAGCTTTAAAACATTATTGGCTGCAAAGCAGAAGGACCTGGTTGTCAGGCCTGGGCAAAGGCAATAGCGGATCCCTCTGATAAGAAAGGTTAATTAAAAATTAAATCGGTCACACTTCAGGCTTATCACAAAAAGTGCTCTCCCTTATCATCTCCTAAATCCAAAGGAAGGCCTGTTCCTCAGGATAAAACCTTTGTGCAGAAATTAAGTACCTTTTATATGGAGGCAGAGAACGATTAGATCATGGCCTGCCCCAAGATCTTAATCCAGTTCAGTCCCCTAAAGAGCTGCAGGGAAATTGCCCTTTGAATTGCAGCCACGGCCTAAGAGATGCACATGCTGCATAGCCCCTGTGAATTGCTGTTTTACACTGGCTGCTCCATTTTCTTCCCAGGATAGAATCTCACTGGATTTACCTGAGAGAATCATGTTATCTGTGTATAACTCCAACAGATTTTTCAAACCAGCCTTATCACTTGCAGACACACAGAGTTTGGTTGCTGCCTTGACCTTCGATACATCTGGTTTTGGTCACCACTGAGGTAGCCCTGTAAATTTGCACAATGTTTAACAAACATAAATACACTGTTCCTGTTCCAAGGAAGGATTGCATTTGTTTAAGTACTGCTTTGCTAGGAGAATAGTCAGATCAAGGTTAATGAGTATGATCAGAGGGAAGACACGTGTTAGGGCGTAGGTGATTTTATTGATCTCAGCCTGGCAGAGCTCAAACTAATGCCACTCTCACCTGGTATCACCAGAAATAAAAGCCAGTTCAACACTTGAAATGGCAGTGGTGAAATGCTGAAGCAGCAGAGCATTCAACACCAGATGTTTTCTGGCTCTGTTATCCTTCCTGCAATAAAACCTGGCTTTGGATGAGGGAGGCTGCATGAGACATGAAAGCAGCATGGACAGAAACAGCGATGCCAAGAGAGGCACCTTCCACAGCATTTGCAGCTGAGCAAATTGGTCAGAATTCTTGTGTTGCTTCAGTCCTTTGGGACAAGTGAACACACACACCCATTGCTGCTACCTGCTCTTCTCACTCCACGCCTCCTCTTGTATCACAGAGGGGTGGCTGCGGAGAAGAAAGGAGATCAATAGAGAGAGAAAATCTCTCCAATGTCTTCCAGTTGTATGTAGGAGATGCTGAAACCATGAGACCTAGTCTGAGCCAGCCCACAAGAGAAGAGCTGAATCTACTATTTTTTTTGATCTTTGGAATAATAGTAGAAGAAGCTGCTTGGAGACACTGGTGCCCATTTGTTCTTCCTCATACTTTTTTCTGAGCAGAACCATGAGCGTCCTGGTCTGAGACCTTTCTATCCTCTATCTGCAGTTCTAGCATTTGCAGGGTTTTGCTTCAGGTTTCAGAAGCATGTAGTTTTCCTGTGAATATTGAACAACCTGTAGTGCACAATTATCAACAAATTGCCACTGGATGGATGTTGATTACAGTAAATAAGAACTGAAGAGATTGTACAGAAGCAACTTGAAAGCAACAAAAATGAAGCTCATTTATGTTTTCTCAGCCTGCTTTCTGTAGCTTTGTTGCGTATACACCACATTTTCTACCCTGATTGAAATTCAAATTACTTTCTGTGTGGGAAGGGCTAGTGAGAACTAAGGATACCCTTCATCTGCAGATTTGGGAATCTTGTCTTGAAAATGTGTTTTTTAGCCAAAAGGCAGGTTGTCAAGCCAAAAAGCCTGCCCTGAGCAAACAAAAGTGAAGTACTTCACTGGAAGGAAAACTTCACTGCAGGGTTTGGGCAGAGTGAGACCCTTATCCCCATCCCATCTGCGTCTTCACGCAAATCCCTGTTGGGATGGACTAGGCAACTCAGCAAGGAAGAGAGAGAAAGGCACAAGAAATGAGTCTCAAGTTCAGCATGTGTAACTCAGCAGGCCACTCATCTGCAATTAGCCTTTTTATAGCACCAAGACTGCAGACCCTGCATATGAACTGAGAGACACTTACACATTTTTTTTTCTCAGTTGTTTGCTGTGAAGTTGTATGGTCACATGGTATGAGGCTGGATAGGGAAGGAAAGGGCTGGTGTCACCACTGAAGGCACCGAGGTGTGTTTTTGAAAGAGGATGAAATTTTACACTTCCAAAGGAGAGGAGGCAAGAGATAAAAAAGGCAACAGCTCCCACCACCTGCTCCCACTTACACAGTAAGGGATATTGGGAGTGAATGGATGCTTTTTGATATTTACAGTGCCATATGTGAGAGAAGAGAAAGTCCATTAGCTTTTTGCTCTGTATCACGCTCCCAGTTAGCACCAGGGGAAATGAGAAGCTCCCTCTGCATTCTGAAATGCAGAGACTGTGTTTCAGAAGCCACTCAACCCTGAAGAGTGCTCACACAACCCCAGCTGAAGTCACTTCTTCAGAAAGTACTCCATTTTCTGACATTGAGATGGTCTCTGGAGGTAATAACCAAATTTTTGGGTCTGTCTTCACTGTTCATTTGTCAGCAGATCACTTGACTCTTGCAGTGAAGGGTGATGACTTGCAACATGAGGTCCTGCACTTGTGTCACAACAACTCTATGCTGCAGGCTTGGGGAAGAGTGGCTGGAAAGTTGCCCAGCAGAAAAGGACCTGGGGCTGTTCACTGACAGCCAGCTGAATATGAGCCAGCAGTGTGCCCAGGTAGCCAAGGAGGCCAACAGCATCCTAACTTGTATCAGAACTAGTGAAGCCAGCAGGAGTAGAGAAGGGATTGTCCTCTCATACTCAGTACAAGTGAGGCCGCATCTTGAATACTGTGTTCAGTTCTGGAACTGTTACTACAAGAAGGACATTGAGGGGCTGGAGTGTGTTCAAAGAAGGGCAATGGAGAACAAGTCTTATGAGGAGCAGCTGAGGGAACTGGGGTTGTTTAGATTGGAGGAGGCTGAAGGGAGACCTCCTTGCTCTCTACAACTACCTGAAAGGAGGTTGTAGTGAGGTGGGGGTCAGTCTTTTCTCCCAGGTTATCCAGATTGGATATTAGGAAAAAATTATGTACTGAAAAGGTTGTCAGGCACTGGAACAGGCTGCCCAGGGAAGTGGTGGAGTCATCACCCCTGGAGGGATTTAAAAGATGTGTAGATGAGGCACTTAGGGATGTGGCTTAGTGGTGGATCTGGCAGTGTTAGGTTAGCAGCTGGGACTCAATGATTTTATAGGTCTTTTCCAACTTAAATGATTCAGTATTTCCATATTTTTGTTTTCAGAACATGCTGGCTTTGTTCTCCTTCTGATGCAGCACGAACAAAAGCCATAACATGTGGCACTCTAGACAAGAACCAGCAAAATAATAATCTCACAGGTTCTTGTCTGGTTGCCTTCTCTCCTCTTGAAAACGCTTCCGGCTCAACCTAGGCTGGAGCAGCAGCACTATTAGAGAGCAATGGTGAGAGGCTGGATCTGTACAGTTCAATACCTCCTCACTTGCAGAAAAAAGCTGTATTTTTTTCTCCCTTTCACCCTTTGGTTTTAGACGATGGATGCAATGCATTAGCAATAATTAGCCCCAGTAGGTCTGCATTCCTCAGCAGCCTGTAATTAGTGCTGTGGCACCCTGTGCAGGCAGCCTGCCCAGCCCCAGTGCTGCGTGAGATGCCTCCTCACCACCATCCTCCCTACCACACTGGCTCTGGCAGCCGTGCCTTTCCCTTCAGGAGGAGGACACACAACAGGGACCACCTCTCCGGTGCCTCAGCAGGGCTCTCTTTGTGTCAGAGCTTACAGCTGTGGCTGCTGTCCCCAGCCAGGGAACTACAGCAGCTCCCTGGGACCTGCTCTCTCCTCCCACCTCCTCCTCAGGCACAGCTGCTTGAGCCACCCTGGTGGGGAGAGGAAATACGGAAAAGGTGAGGAAACAGAAGACAGTCACAGACATCTTTGAGCAAAAAAGCCTCTGAAGGCTGTAGATGTGTCTTGGCGAATGTTAATTCACTTTACTGATAACCCAAATTTAAAGTGACAGTTTTTAAGACAGCTTGAAGATCTGATTTTCAAGGAGGCCTGAGCCATGTTATTTTCCCTTTAGGCCATGACAGAGGCAGCAGCAATCTGGTGAACATGAACATCAATCCTGACTCATGCTCCAGAGCATGGTCACAGTAGATAAGAACCTATTAACAAAGCTGAAGCTGCGCAAGGTGTCTGCCTATAGATATTCCTGCCTTTCTTCTGAGGGTGAGTAGATGATCATGTATATGAACTAGGGATTTCTTTTTTATCATGATCACTGTCCTAGACCATAAGTGCCCTGGGAACCTGCAGCTTCTGAAGAAAAGACTTTTGTGCACTCTTTTTCACTAGGAACACTCCTCTCTCTTAGGTTTAGGGCAGAAGAGAGTGGAAGTCATATCACCCCATAGGTAGGGCTCTACAAAATACCCTTTAGCATTTCTTATTTGTCAGGTTGAGATTTATTATTTTGCTACTCTCACACCTGGGTTTTATCCTATGAATAGGGCTGTTGTTCCATAGGTATGAAGATACTTTTCTCCAGCTCAGTTGCAGCTCTGATTTCTTCTTTGCTAATCCTGCTGTCAGGATCGATTTATTCCCAACTCGTGTTGGGTACATGCACTTCTCTCTCGGGGCCTTCTGCTGTTAATGATTAATAAAGTTTATACTACCCAGCATTAACAGTACTGCAAGCGCTAGACAGCTGCTGTTGGTCCCTGTCACACCTAATGCTAACAAAAAGCCAAGTACTGCAGCAAGGACTTCCCTTGTGCCACTATATGCCATACATGAGGATGAGGTGATTTCAAGCCAGATGGATAGAGCTGTGCAGCAGTGCTTTCTTGTGCTACATCAGTCCACTGGCAAGGCATCAGCTGGAGTCAGCCAGGGATAGGAAGCCCAGACCTCAACTGGCTACAACAGCCACCCTTTTATAAAAGGGCTCTTCCCACAATTTTTCTTTAGGAGGTCAGCCATGTAATGCTGATCATTACTTCATCTGAGTATTGTTTTGTGAATTTCATGGTTTTCAGGCATCAGGAAAAAAGTTCCACCCACTCCTAGCATCCTTTAAGACAGCTATGTCTTTGATGCAAGTAAACGGTGTATTCAGAACGTAAGAGTTCCACCCAGCATTTGGTTTTGCAAAGTATCATAATCATAGCTAACACCCACAAAATATTCCTGAGGTGTTGTGACTGATGGGAAAGTTTGAATATCTCATAATAAGGTAGAGAACAGATCTGCAGCCTAACTAGAAGTCTTTGGACACCAGTATTTGGAAATGCTCTCCAGCTCTTGAAAAGCTAAATAGGTGATCAGCAAGCTCTTTACTCATTCACAATGATTTAATATGGGGTTGCAGAGGGCATAATACTTTTATTGCTGTCCCACAGCACTGATCTTGTTACTGCTTTCAAAAAATACAGATATTTTTTCAGTCTAACAGCATCAGTTTTGTTGTGTTGGTTTTCTTTTTTTTTTCCCTGCAAAATATAAGGTTTGAAGATCAAATGGTCTTCATTATTAAATCCCAAAATCCCAGTGAACACCATGGGTACTGTATGACTGCATCTTTGCAGCATACAGCTGGAGTGTCCAGGAAAAAGAGCTGGTCAGCAAATCCCAGCCTGGGAGGGGCCATAGCAGCAGGCTTCAGTATGGTCAAAGGGACTGATGTAACTGGGGTGGAGGAAGAAAATCCCAGGGTGCTGGGCAATGCCCCCAAACTCCTCAGGAGTCTGCAGGGTCTCAGAAGCAAGCTCAAAGGATTATTTTTTTTACCTCTGTAAACAAATGCTTTGCCATCCAAACATGGGGCGCTGTCCCTGTAGCCTCTCTCCCCTCACATCACATCCACACACAGGTGCCCTGCCCAGGACAAGAAGAGATGTCATTTTCCTTGGCTCCCAAGCTGGGACATGCCACCACACTCAACTGCCACAGCCTCCTCAGGGCTACCACCAAGGTGGTTTTCTTTACAAGAGACACCATTGAATTAGTAACAGGAGGAATCCTGTCAGAGCAGACTCTTTTAACTGTTATGTTTATGGCTCTGTAATGATGGCAGTAAGGCAGAAATAACCTGACCGATCCTTGGCTAATTCAATAATCTGAAGCACTTTAGAAAACTGACCCAGCTGATCTAATCATGCTGTGGGGGCAGACTAATGAACCAGCAGAGGTCAACTGGAAAAACAGCAACTGGCATCTCTTTTTCCCCCAGTCCCACTGCCTAACAGAGATGCCAGATGTGGCATCTTGCCCCTGTTCCTGGCATCCCCTCTCCACTTGCCAAGAGAGCAGGTGTCTTTGCTCTGTCTGCTGGATTTATGGGACTCTGGTGTGTCTCTTCTTCAGGCTTTGAACCTTACACATTTTTCAGAGGCATAAAAACTATGTATCTAGCAGAACGGACAGCACGGAAGGAGGTTTCTAATTATAGGACTTCTCCTTAGAAGTTCTGAGCATTTTCTGTGTCTTTGATATCACCTGCTCACAGAAAGAGTTGGGAGCACTCCCAGCAAAATGTGTTTTCTTTTCATATTCAGGATAGAAACCATGTTAGTGAAAGATAACAAAAATCTGCCTGCTAAGTATTTAAATTACCTATAACAACTGAAAAGGCTTCTCTTCCTGAACATAGAGTCTTCATATTACTTGCACGTGCTATTCACCTATACAATTGTGTAAATACTGGGCAAACCTTGCATAGATTTTCTAATGTGTAAAACAGACCAGAGGAAAAAATATCCAAAGGCAGCCATTAGCAAAGTGTTTCTCTAACTGAATCGTGCTTGCAGGATTTTTCTTCCAATGCTCAAAGCAATGGTTTAGTCTAACAGAGATATGCACATTCAAAGATCTGTTTCTCCTTTGATGTTGTTAAATATAATCTTAAAATATATCAGTGAAATTGTTTAAAGCCTGATTAATTTTTATTGCCTATAGTATCTCTTCATTTTATCAGTCCTCACATTGGCTCCAGATTCCTATTATTATCAAAAAAACAGGCTGGATTAATGAATGATGCAAAAAGACATTCTGGTTTAGATCTTTGCCATTAAAGGCAAAAGAAACCAGCTTCAGTCCAGATAAGTGACTGAAGCAAAACTGAGACAGCACACTGAAGTTCTGTGTTAATGGACAAATCTGTGTGCTTATTTTATGTTTATGTTCTAGACTGATAGGACACAAGTCACCTCCAGGCCAGAAGCTGCAGAGCTCTGCCTGAACAAATGAGTCACAAAACCAGATTTGTTTACATGGTACCCAGACTGGACCTGGCCCACATTCAGCCAAGCTGGAGCGCTCAGGGTGGGCTTTGTCTGTAATCACACATCCCTCTGTGTGCTCTTGTGAATAAGTTATAAAATAATCTTGCCAATTTTGAAGTATTTTTTGTTCTAAAAGAAAATTGATTATAAATAGATTAATTTTCTAAATTAAAAATGTATTGCAGACACAATACAAAGTAACAGTTCTAGAGACTGGCTGTGCTCTTTCTGTCTTAATTTCTTCCCTTCCCTTCCCTTCCCTTCCCTTCCCTTCCCTTCCCTTCCCTTCCCTTCCCTTCCCTTCCCTT
>NW_009953496.1:5881817-5916496 GCF_000747805.2 Chaetura pelagica | reverse complement strand
CCTTCCCTTCCCTTCCCTTCCCTTCCCTTATTCTTGCCTATTTTCATTCTTTCTCTCTGATTTTTTAATTATTTTTTCAAACAGATTTTAGCCATACAAGATTGCTTCTTCTTTATGCACTCCCCTCCCATACAGTGTAACCACCTGGCTGAGGCCACCCAAGGAGGTTTTCTCCTGCCAGGGCAGCTCCCTTGCCAAGCCAGAGAACACACAGGTGCCTCCTATGGGACAGCACCCTCAGCTTTGCTGTTGACACACCTGGTAGGACCACTCATACACCCTGAAGTGTGTTCCCCAGGGGGAGGGTAACTCACACATTCAGTTTTGGTTTTTTAAGGCCACAGTTTTTTCCTTACAGGATTTTCTGTGTCCATTTTATTTTTTTTAGCCACCTGAAGTCCAGTGACCACAGCCAGGCTGCACTGCACCCTTTGGTTTGGTGACCTTGCCTTCCTTTTCGTGCAAACAACTCATACTTCCTTCTAAGGAGATTCCCCTCCCCCTTTTATGCTGTCCTTAAAACATACTTCCCATAGCAACCACCACATCAATAGCCATGGATATCATCTCACATAGTGCTGCTGGTTACGAGATCTCCCAGAGTGTTCTTCCTGCAGCTAAAAACCAGCAGACATCTCTCACTAACTAATGTTTCTCATGTCATTCATAGCTGGCCTCTCCCCATAGGTGATCCTTCTGACATTTGATGCATCCTTCTGACCTAGTTGCTGCAATTCAGCAGTCACAGCAGGACTACTTGGCTGGCAAGAGCTGCTGCCCACAGGTCGGTGACATAAGCCAGACCTCCCAGAGGAATGTGTCTGTAAACGGGTTCTTCTCTCTTCTAAGCATTTTGTGCTGATGACCCTTAGGCTTTCTCAGCCACAGGAGCATCATTTCTGCTTGGTCTCCCATGTGTTGGCTCTGTTGCTCTGACACAAATCCATTGATGGTGTTCAGTAAGACTAGTGATTTTTAAACTTTCTGGCTGCTGTTGTTATTTCCACCTAATACCAAAAAACAAGGGATCTATTAACAAAAGGTTTTGAATATACCTGTGAATCCCATTGATAGTTAATCAACTGTTTCATTTCTGTGAATAATTTAAAAAATCTTAGATGTTCAATACAATTTGGGTTTTTTCATATTTGAAAATAGGTTAAGCTACCTGCATACCTATTAGGATGTCACTACAAACTCTTAAGGAGTTTAAGCAAATTCAGGGAATAAATTAAATTCAGTAGATGTAGATCTATTCCCAACTCCTAAAAGAGTCTGCTAAGAAGGCTTTTCCCCAGTAACAGCACAGAAGTTCTAGGTGGCATGGAAGAGGGATAATATAATATAAGATGATATTTTTGTGATCCTCAAGGTCTCTTCCAATCCAAATCATGATATGATTAAATCATGATATGATTCTATGGTGCCAATGGTTTTTAAAAGACTACCAGTGTGAACAATGCAATGTATGTATACAGCAGCCTGCCACAAATCCTAGGAAAAAAAAAAAAAGATGGAAAATAAAAATGGAGAATCCCTGCTGATAGAATTTGTTTGGTCTCTTTCAGTTATCTGGTGGTAACTGCAGTGATATCAATGGTCTGATAGCAGCACATTTGTGTCTTTCTACTTGGAAATTAAGAGATACAAAGAGCTTCTTTAATCTATCAGAAAAAATAAGAATGAAAAAAACCTTCCTGGAATGTAAATCCAGAGAAATTCAATTAGCAATTAGAATCACAATCTTACCAGCAAGAGCACTTAGTAGGACAGTTCCTTACGGAAGTGAAGGATCTGCTATCTCTTGATGTTTTCCAGATAAAGCTGGATGCACTTACAGGAAAAGAGGGCTGGGACCCATGGTGGGTGTCAACAGAAGGAGCAGGACTGTGCAGGGCAGGGTCACAGAGCCCGTGCCAGCAGCCCTACCACACCACACTGCCAACCATGGGCAACCACCCTCTGCTCTTCAGAGACAGAAGAATCACCACATCCTAAAATCTGATCTTCTGCCTTTCGGCTCAGATGCTTTAGTCAGGGTGGTAACTGGAATGTAAGTGCTTTGAGATGTCTGATGGGTGCTGTTCTGGTGAATGGCAGCCCACGTCAGATAAACAATTTCTCCTTTCTGCCCAAAGGCAGGATATGGACATCCTGGTACTCCAGCAGTCACAACTGCTCACACACTAGATTTGTTTGATTTGCTGGTTTTTAACCTTTCTCTCAGACATAGTCTGTTTTCTGTGATTGTCCAGGAGTTTCACTGAATGTATTCCCTGCATCAGTGAAACTAAAGCATGGGCAATGCCTACCATCCTTTGATCTCCTCTCCAGCACATTATACTTGCAGGTTTTGACTTTTCTTTGTAGCAGGTCTTAAATTTGCTATGAGGTGTTGGAAATGGCTTCAGTAAATGCCCATTCTAGCCATCTATTACCTGTCTGCAGGCTGGTCCCTTTCAGTTGAGCACTCCTACAAAGCCAGTGCTTGTGTGCAGTGACTACAGCGTCATGTTTTCATTGCTGTTTCAGCCTGGTAGAAAACTGTTTCAAAGCTGCCTTTCAGCCCTGCCTCCCCAAAAGGTGATTATTTGAGTTCTTTGTTTGGTTTAGTTCTGGTTTTGTCATCCCACTTCCAACAGACAGTCATGTGGACTGGACAGAAGTAGGAAAACATGACCTACACCATCTGTGGCCCCTGAGGGTCTAATGACATCTTGGCTCAGAGCCCAAGATTTCATCCCATGCCAAATGAGCCCTGGTGATTTCTTCTGCTCCGTTAGCTGCTTCCCAAACCAACTGTGTGACACTAAATGCTCAGGGTGCTCAGTGCCAGGTATCTGGCAAGCCAGGAACCATGTTGCCTTAGTTTGCCTTTGTCTGTGGGGGCTTCAAGCCCTCATTTTGTGAAGTGAGGATGACAAGAGCTAGAGGGGCCTTAAGCAGCCTTGCAATCCAGCACATGCTGCTGGGCTGCAAGGCTGAAGGAAAGGCCTTGCTCTGCAAAAAATCTGGGCTCTCACCGAGATAAAAAGCATGCCATTTTTTCTCTGGATGCCATTAAAACATCCTCATTCATGCGAGAATTTTATTTGTTTTATGGATTGGAAATGTTGAGGACTGTGTGGCTGTAACCCATCAACTTGCAGCCAGCACCTGAAAACATGCCTGGAAGCATGCCCAGGAGTATCCCCCCAGGGCCCCAAAGAGCACCAAGGACTTGGTTTCTTGGTGACTCCTGGAATGTCATTTTGAATGCTGGGGATGGCACTAAGGGGCTCTGCAGGGAGGTTCAGGGATGGACGTGGTGGGTCTGCAACACAGGGTGGGGCTGAAGCACCCTCTGCCAGCCTGGGAATGGCTGTGGTTCACACTAGATGTTCAGCTTCCCTGAAGAAAGATGAAGAATTTGTCCCGAGACAAGCTCAGTGACTTTTGTTTCCATAGGAAAGAGCTTTGCATCAAATTAAGCCATTTCTGTTCAAGCCCAGAGCTGAAATGGGGTGTCTTGGCTGGGCAGGAGGTATCCTGCCTCCTGGTAGCCCATTGTCTCACCAGCCCAGCAGCCACTGAGAGACATAGCAGCTGAGAGACACCATGTGCCAGCAGGGAAAGGAGATGCCTGGTGGCATTGGGTCCAGGGCAAGGAGATGCCCCGAGCATCCCAGGCTGCTCCCTTGTGTCACTGAGGCAAAGCCAAGACAGAATGGCCAGGTGCTGGGGGCCCTGCCCTGAGGCTTCCTCTGTTCCTAACCTTATTCATATATTTCCTCTTTTCCTCACTAAGTACTCAGGCCAAGAGCCAGAAATAAAACCAAACCAAAACAAACAAACAAAACCAACCAACCAACCAGATCAACAGTTTCCATATTGATGTTAAACTCTTAGCAATATACTCACATGACACTTGGGATTTCCATGCTGGAACCTGGGACTTTGGCAGGAGGTTTTCTCTGCTGGACCAGGATGGAAACTCCACTGATATTTTTCACTAGTAGTAAGAAAGACATTTGCAATGGAGAACTTCACCACCAGAGCTTTTTCATGTCTGTCTTACTGCTTTTCTGATTAAAAAGTTTGTAGCAACAATTTAAAATTCAGGATCTGATCTTTCATACCAAGAATCAATGTCAATGCTTATCCTTATTTTTTCATAAATAATGTCTGGCAGAAGTTGAGTCATTCTGACAGAAGGATTCAGTGCTGATGAAGTGGCATGTTGCCACTTCCATTGGCTTAGAGTCCTCTTCTGTGCAGGCCAGGGGATATGAGAATACAGAGATGTGGCAGCTGAGTGCAGTTCTTCCTTACTAACAATCTCAGCTGTCCTCTGTCCCTAAATCTTGGTACAAGCTTCAAAGAGTGTGTTGGGAGTTCCAGTTTTGCTTCTCACCCAGGAGACATTTAAGATCACTGTGAGGATTATGGGTCTCAGTAACTGAATAAAAGCGGTAAGTTAATAAATCTGTAATTTTGTAATGTCCCTGCAAATGTCTCTCCATCTCACAGTGGAGACTGTCTGTGTCTGGCAGCAGCAGCAGCAGCAGCTGCAGGACACATTGGCAATGTTCCATGGGTGCCAGCTCATCCCCACCTAAGTACTTGCTGGTGAGCCCCCAGATGGGGCAGACTCTGCACACCAAAACATATGCATGTATCTTTAGCTCTTTTAAGGTAGTTTGGTAGAATAAATCACTCTCTTTTCCCAATGTTCTCATTCTTTCAGCACCAGGTCCAGTCTGTCTGGTTCCAGTGGGGCCCTTTCTCAGTTCCTCAGGTAGAAGTGAGGTGGCCACAGGCCCTGCCTCCTCCTCTGGGAGAAAGAAGCTCCCCTGGGACACCTAAGGAGGTTTCTGAGGCTACACCAGCCCCAAAGACCTCTGTCCCTTGCTGTTAACATGAATGAGGATGTGGGGTGGGACAGGGCATGTGTCTGAAACATCCAGACATTGGGACATAGCTCCTGCCTTACAGCTGGTCACTGCTCCAGTAACTCACCTAAAGACTCTTAAAATCTGAGCATGAACAATTTAAAAATAGAGTGTTTAAAAGATAAAGCATTAATTTGTTGGGGTTTGCCATAAAAAAAGGTGAAAGATGTTTTTTTATTTTTCCCCTGTGCAAGTGAGCACCTGAAAAACACATTCTTGTAGAACTTTAGTTGTCTAATCTGTCTCAAAATCTCAAAATCCAACTAAGAGAAACCAAAACTGATATCAGAAAAACTGTTGAGGTTAATGAGATTTTTAATTTGAAAACTGAGAACAGAAATTCCTGCACTCCAAAGACCAGAGAATTGGAGCGAAGCACAAAACACACAGCAGAGGCATCCCATGGTGACCATGGGGAGCCAGGAAGCCTGGCACTGCTCCAGCTGCTGTGAGGACACAGTCTCCAAAGGTGTGGAATTTCCTCACCAAACCAGAGGAGCCCTTTTCACAGGAGTCAGCAAATCACAGAATCACAGAATGATAGGGTTGGAAGGGACCTCTGGAGATCATTGAGTCCAACCCCCTGCCACAGCAGGACCACCACAAAATGTAGGGCAGGTCACATAGAAAAGCATCCAGATGGTTCTTGAAAGTCTCCAGAGAAGATGAGTCCACAACCTCTCTGGGCAGCCTGTTCCAGTGCTCCAGTAAAGTTTTTTCTCATGTTGAGGGGGAATTTCCTGTGTTCTAGTTTGTATTCATTGCCCCTTGTTCTATCACAGGGCATCACTCAAGAGACTGGTCCCTCCTTCTTGACACCCACCTTTCATATACATTCATAAGATCCCCTTTCAGTCTTCTCTTTAGACTAAGCAGCCCCAGGTCTGTCTTCTTTTCCTCACCTAGCTCAATGCCTTCATCTAGATGAGGGAAGCCTCCCACTGACCAGTCCATACTTGGTTTAATAGATGCTGGGATGGAGCACCAATTATTTATTATGGCTTCAGAATAAATGAAATTGCAGGGCCAGGTGAAATTGCTTAAAAGGTTGCTTCAAATAAGATTTTTAAAGTTGTTATAAGTACCACTAGGCAAGATTAGCATCAAATATCAAAATGTCAAAGAAAGAGTAAGAAGGTTTTATTAAATAACAAATGGCAAACAGAAATGTACCTCTCTCTGCACAATAAGAAGGAAAAGGAACTGATCAATAGGGGACTAATTAAAGTATTGAACAATTAGATTTCCTCTGGCATTACATATAAAACTCGATTTACAAGGTCAGAAGAGGACTCACATAGCACACAAAGAAGTGGCATCAGATCATGCTTAAGAGATTAAGAATATTTTAACTGAACAAAGACTCCTAGCTGGAAAATACTATGGAGAACCTGTATCTGTTTGTTGGTGTTTTCAGCATTTTTCCAAGGGAAGAGAGATCATTCCAAGGAAAGAAAGGTGTGTGCAGGTTTTACTCAAAGAAAGGTTTCCACTTCAGATTTTAATTTCAAAATAATAACTGATGTCAAACAAATTTTATGGGATTTTAAAGACTTTTGTTAATTTTTGGTTTCTAATGTTTTGTTTTCCATTTCACAGATGCTGCTAGGACTGGAGCTGCTGCACAGTTGTGTTAAACTGTTCCCAAAGTATTTTAAGTCAAAACAGAATCAGGAAGCTCCAGGAATGATAAGGAGAATTTTGTTCTAATCCAGCCAGAAAGTTTAGATGCTTTTTTAGTTGCTTATCTGAACACCTGCTGTTACCTCTAAGTAGATTTTCCAGGATTACTTACTTATTCATGGCAGTTGTAATATCTGGAGGCATGAGACTGTTGAATTTGGTTTACATTTATTTTAAATATTAGGACAACATACCCTGTGAACCAAAATTCAAATGTTTGGTGAACGTGGAGCTGTATGATGTGGACTGTGTCTAAATACACAAGAAAATTTTTGTCTGGATAGATCTGTTTCTCTGTCATTGTGGAAAACATAATCATAAAGGTGTGTTTTCAGGAAAGTTTGTCCTGGTGTAGGATAAACTCAAGTCAATAAAAATATATGGACATATGCCTGGAACTTCTCCAGTGCTGAGTTTTGCATTTGAAAATGGAGACTTAAATTAGATTCCTGCATCCTTTACTCTTGCCACATGCTTCAGAAGGCTGATAGGACCTTGAGGCTTTCAAGTTTGCATTTTTTGCATAGAGTTAAAATAGTAGTCTGTGTTGCTATTATGTTGAGCAGGTTCAGGATCAAGCCATGGGGTGAACTATGGTTCTGTTTCTAGCACTAGCAGAAGGGAAAGTGCTGTAGCAGGCTCCCTGCAAGGATGTAACAACATCATGTTAAAGAATGGAATCTCTGAAGAGAAAATCAGTATACTATTTGATGCTCAATATTTAGTCCAACTTATGCTATATTATTATTGTAACTGAATTTTAGAGATCACTGCAACTAAGATATGAAGCTTACACAGGAATGAAAATATTTCCTGCCTGAGAACTGGAACAGAAGTCCAGGTGGTGTTAAATGGCTTTAGCATGACAGAAAATGGAAAGCAGCTTTCTTTTCAAAGGTCAAAAATAAATTTTATTGTATGAACCATTATTAACTTCAGCGAGCAGGGTTTTTACTTTCTATTAAACTCTCTCTCAGATCCTCATTTCCTACGCCTCAGATCATCTAAATCTAAATACAGTCAAGGGGAAAGGAGTCTAGACCCAAGTTTTTGCGAATGCTTGGAAGATCCCCCATCTTCTTCCTACAATTAACTGCAGACTGAGTTTGTGCCTTAGTGTCACCTACATCCTCCTTGGCAGAAGGATGAAAAGGGAGACCCATGCAGTTTGACCTCCACTAGCATCTTTGTTTTCTCCTGTGAGGTGACCATGGGCTCACCTTGCTTGGGAGCTTTTGTCAGCCAAACTACTCATCTGAAAGAGATATTTTTTTAATTATTATTATTTTGTTTGTTTGGTCTTTTATTGTTTTGTTTTTGTTTGGTTGTGGTTTTTTGTTTGTTTTTGCAAGGCCATGTATGGTCTAAGGTTCTTGTGGTTACCGTAGAATTTAGCAGTGAGCTCAACTACTTGAGGTTCTCATTCAGTAAAATAACTAATCCATGCCAGCTTTGTTAGACTTGTTTTTATAAAGGATCTAACCCAGTTTGCACAGCATATTTTGACACAAGGACCCCCAAAATGTTTTATTTGGAAGTGCACTGTCCACTGGCAAAAGGTGCCTGTTCTCACTACTTCTTGTAGAGCCTTTCTAAGTAGTCTAACAAATTCAAAAAGTCCTGGAGTTGAAAGCTACTGATCCAAATGAAAGGTGTGCTCCTCTGGAAGTGGATGAGGTGTTAAACCTGCAGTGTGGCACTGTGTTTCCTCTGAAATTTCCCACAGCAATGCAGCTAAAGAGATGCAATGAAGTCTGGCTACCAGATCATGAGTAACTTCCACTTGACTCAGTCTTAGGATGCTTTGAAATGACCAAACTGTACCCTGTTGCTTAAAATCCCAAGGACTGAGAAAATGGTATATGTGGCATCAATATTTAATAAGACCCCTGGGGAAATCTGGAGAATTATGGGGAGATAAATCTGCCTTATATACTGAACACATTAAGGGGAAAATTATCAAAAAGTAGATAAATTTGTTATACAGGGAATGAATCAACATGAGTTTTAGAGTAAAATCTGTTGGAGTCATTTGAAGATATCAACAAACATACAATTAAGGATGAGCTAATCACCAAACAATTTTAACAATGTGTCTCTTCAAAATGCATTAAAGGAACTAAGCAATTATGAGTATAAAATTAGAGTAATAGGAAGTGGAATAGCTGTGGAACTCCATAAAAGTTTCTAAGTGATCATGAAAAGAACATTAAGAATTAGCAGACACTTTTTGTTGATGAGATTGAATTATTCCCAGTAGTCAAACCTAAGTCCATCAAGAGCTGTAAAAAAAAATGAGTGACAATATCAGTAAACGCTGCAGTGGCTAAAGGAACTCAATACTGATAAATACAAAGTAATGCAAAACCTACCCTAATTACACATTCAAAATAATGGTCTCTACTTTAGTTACTCCTACCCAGGAAAAAGATTTTGCAATCACTGTGAATAGTTCTCTGCAAATTTCAGCTTAGCTCAGAGCAGTGATCGAAAAGCTAAACTGCATGTTAGGAACGATAGGAAAGAAATACAAAAGAAAGCATCACCATGCCAGGCTGTGTATGCATGTGGAATGACAACGGTGTCCTCAATTCAAGTCACATCAGCCAGAGGGCCTGTCCTAGAGCTAGAGATGGTAACAACAGCTAACAAGGGTAAAAGTACAGAAACACTGAACAGTTCCCTTGTGAGTAGGTTATTTATGTTAATAAGGAACTCTAAATTGAACTAAGGAGCAAGGGATGGAGGATAATTCTTTGTGCCAGGGGTGGGAAAGAGAATGCTGAAGCATGAAAAGCAGGCTATAAAAGAGAGTTCTGGACATCTCAACACCTCCAATATCACCTTACCACCTCCAATACGCTGTCCTGAATTTTCCAAGTCTATGATTGTATTTGTATTTGTAATCTGATTGCAGCTTGGCAGCAATGTTTTTATTGTATATGATAAAATGTATAGTACAGCAACCTTCCAAAGTCCAAGGAGTAAGGGCAACAAAGCTCACAGCTGTTACTAGTTGAATTAAAAACATAAATAATTTCATATTTTAAAAGACAGAAATAGTTTTATAGATGGGGCTTTCCTGAAGTGGAGGTGGTTTTCTATATCAATCCACAGTGGATTTACCCTCCAAGTGCTCATCCACTTGTCTCCCTGAGAGATGTAAAGATTTTCCACTAAGAAGATCCTTCTGCAATAGGTTCCACCAGTTGATTATCTGCTGCATCATCTGCTGCATGACAAACCCTCCTGCCATCTGTTTAGTGTCCTGCCAGATTCCTCTCATGCCCCTTACTGCAACACAGTGTGTTGAAGGATCCTGGCTGTCAGAGCACCAAATAATAACATGCATCCAGCCTGCTGCCATGTGTTTGAGAAGGACCATCATTTAAAAGAACATAAATAGGAAAGGAGTGCAACTGAAAAGGAATATGAATAACGGTTTCTCTCCAGTTAGCTGGTTTGGTGCATTAAGAAGAACCAGACTCTTCTGCTAGCTGTGGCACTGCTATTTCTTCCCCAGGCCAAGTAGAAAAATAAGTGTATTTTCAGTTGTAATGACTGTTTAGGTAAAACTTCTCCTGACCTAATAGCACAGTAAGAACATTTTCTTTCAAAATACGTCTTTATTTTCTGCAACCACAAATCTATCATACCTTAGCTGTTTTGTCTCGTGTTGCATTTAACCCTCTGGTCTAATTGGAACACATTTGCTCTGGGAGGGTGTTAAGTTACACACCTTGCTTACCTGTGAGATCTTGCTAATGGCCCAAGTCCATGCCAAGCAGAGCCACGTGACTGCTCCTCAGCTGGTGGCCATGGCCATGGCCTCTGGGCCTCCCAGGTGGTGAGGATTTGCAAGGTCCTGTTGAAAAACCAGAGCTGTCCACCAACTTGCTGCCAGCAGCAGCCAGATGATTCAGCATGGCAATAAAAGGACAGCAGTGGAGCTCAGTGTTTCAGTGCTGTGGGCAAGGCTTGCTACTGGATGCTAAAAACCAAGATGCAGTGTGTGCTTTGCCATTCTCTGTGCACACTATGGGTATGGATTCATAGCCCATATTAGTAGGGCCTATGAGCCACCCAAGCTACTCAGCATTTTGCAGACCACCTCTGCTTCTGTGAGAGCTAGACAATACCAAATAATACTCAACTCATTATTGTTAAATAGAAATTGAGTTTCTCTCTAGCTCATTAATTCACTTACAACTTCAACTGTCTTTTTTGATAATTGTCTTATGTCTCTTCTCTTTGGAAATAATTTTCAGTTTTGGCAACCAGGCTGGTAATCGAAGCCTCCAGTTCCATACACAAGCTCCAATTCAAAAAACCCCTGAAGGGCTGATTGCTGGAAACTGAGAGGATCTACCTAGGAGGAGAAACACTCAGCTGCCCCTGTCTAAGCAGCCACTGCTGCCTGCTCTTGCAAGTCAGCAACATGAACCTTTGCTCTAACTCAGTTCTTACCTTCACATGAGAAAAGTAGATGGGGAAAACTTCTGGTTGGAAATAATATGCTTATTCATGTGAACTACAGATTGATATGTGTAATACCTGTTAAGACAAGGGATAGATTTCCTATTCTCATTTGGCTCTGAAATGCTATAAGAAGGGTAACAGTCAAAACTCCACAAAAAATGTTGAGTTTCTCTAATGTTTTGTTTGTAATAAAAACCAAGCTGTTTATTCTTGCGTAATTTTATGCACAGTGATTCTCGAGCCCATAAAAAGCAATAACGTTACTTGTGGAATGAATTTGTTAATATTTCACAGGTTTATTTTGCCACTATTTAGCTGTGTTTATGCCATAGGCTCAGAACAAGAGTTTCAAAAGCATTTGCTGTTGGCCTGTTTGCTTTAAGTTCTGTGAAAGTGAATATCCCATCCTTCTTGAGTTTTTTTGGTTGTTTTTTTTTGTTGTTGTTTTTTGTTTGTTTAGTTGGTTGGTTGGTTGGTTGGTTGGTTGATTTTTGTGTTTATTTGTTTTCCTGTAGACAGGTAAATTTACCTCAGTTGAGAAGAAATCACATTTTCAGTTTGTAAACACACTCTGAAGTAGTCTGATATAAAACAGGGCTACTTTACACATCATGCCAGCAGCCCAGTCTATAAACAACTGCCTAAAAAATACTTACTGGTTCAGGTTTGTGGTTCTACTTCTCCATCTGTTCTCTCAGTACAGAAGTCTGGGTAATGAAAGATCCTCCTGCAGGTTACTCTAATTTGAAATCTACCTTGGATGTCTCCTAGCCCAGGTTTGCTTAGCTCCTGTGTATTCTGCCCCTCTGAGCTTTTCTTCCCAGTAAAGCATCTCATGGTGCTCACAAGTATGGGCAGCCCCTTCCTGTCATACAGGTAATGTATGTGACACAGGTTTCTGCAGCTGCAGTGGAAGGGGGAGGGAATGCAAGTGATTATGTGAGCCTAGGCCCATGCAGGTGTCCCAGCCATAGCCACCAGCTGAGTTTCCTTGGTCTGTGCTCTCTGCATAACCTCACGTGCCTGCTCGTGCAGTTAATACAACATCTGGATAGCAGCTAACCCACTGGTAAGCTTCTCTCTCTGGTTTAAGAAATGGTTTATTTTGAAAGCTGCTTAATTATTTGTATGATTTCCAGGGTGTTGATAGCATACTAAGTTTATTTTATATTGTGGGAGTGTAACTCAGCTGATGCATAATGTCCATACCAGACTGTTCCAGGTCTCCGTTGAACTCATGCTTGTCTTATAAGAACCTACAAATCTAAATAACATGGATAGTGAAGGGTGAATTACACAAAACAGCTGAAAATGAGCATTTCCATGTGGCATAGCCCTCACCAGAGGAGCACTGCAAGATGACTCCCAGGCAAACCAGAGAAAGAAGACACTGCACTACGGTTATTTTATCTGTGTGCTTAGTGCCCATCTCCCTAGGCTTCCATTTAATTTCAGCCATATGCCTCCTGTGCCTCTGTGAATAATCTTTCATGGCCTGCCATGGCTAATCTTTGGATTTTCTAGTGTGAGAACAGGAGAGAGTAAGAAAATGCCAAACACTTTGTTGGAGCCAAGTGCTGTGAGATTTTTTCCAAGAATAATGATTAACAAATGTTAGGTAACACTTTTCTGAAACCTCCTTTTCTAATTCTTGTAAGGAACAGTTTGAGTCTGGAATATTAATAGTAACATTAATCCACTCATGCATAAGCTAATGTAGTGTTTGGATGGAAATGTCTGATGTTGTGGGCAAAAACTCACATGACAACTGCAGACGTGCCTCTGTTGCCAGTGGCTATGGGGGTGACATGGTACAGGCAGGGCCAGCTGAGGTGGCACAGAGCATGCTGTGACCCACACACTGGCACTGCCCCTGCCTGCCAAGCTCCTGGACCAACATACGCCAAGGCATGGCTGGCCTTCCTCCCCACCAGTGCTTGCCTCTGCTCTGCCAGGGAGGAACAACATAGATGTCCAGCCAGGATTTGGCTCTCCTATCCGCTACAGGCCACCTACAACCATGCCTTAGCTCCTCTTTCCTTTCTGTGACTTTTGGTTCTGGGCAAAGCCAGGCCAGTCCCTGCTATGAGCCTCCCTCCAGCCAGGGGCTAGCTTCTCACCTGCCCTGGAGCCTGCTCTGCCTGGTCCTGCTCTGACACAGCCCTTCCGAGCAACTGATTGAGGCTGCTGAGAAAGATGCAAGACATCATGGCAGGAGGACAGCAGTGCAAAACCCCTGTGCTGGCAATCACTGGGCTGGTGCACCAGCATGGTACAGCAGGGTGGTGAGCCACAGCTCATGACTGGGGAGGCTCCAGTCCCCAGTCCTGTGGAGGTAGACCCCTTTCCTCCTGTCCAATGTCCATCTGGCCAGTGGAGAGATTCTTGGGTGGGGAACATGGTAATGTTTAGCTTAGTAGTTTGTCAAATCCCGTTTTCTAATATGTGTTATGTAATAAATGATCAATTGATGCTTTTGAGTTATGCATGTCCTGTCTCTTTGTGCCTGGGTAAAGATAGCCAAGCAAACCAACCCAAAAGAGAGGCCATAAAAAGTTTTGAGCTAGGACCTACTTGTGTTCACCTTCCCAGCTAAGGTATTCCCATGCTGGTGGGGTAGGTTGTTCACCCAGCATGGTGGAACACATTGCTCTTCTCCACAAGGACAGGAGACTCTCCATACACTCTCTTTTAGTCTCACTTCATGGCCCTGGTGACTTCACTGACTACATAGAAGATCCTTCTTCCCTAAGATCCAATGGCCTCCGGCCTCTGTTACTCCATCAGACTCCCAGGTGTAAATTATTTCTGTATATAAATTATTAATTCACATTAATGGTCCAGAAATGCTACACTAGCAAAAAAATACCCAGAAGCTTGAAAAGTAATTATGAAGGAGCAGCTCTGCAGTAACCACAGATTAAAGTGGTCTTCCAGTAGTCTGAACCTACAGGATAGCAACAAGACAAAATGACTCAAATTGACCCAAGGCTTCTTCATGCATATCTTTTGGGTGATTCACTAAATCCAGTGATGTGCAGTAACGTGTTTAGTCTGTTATTTTGAAAGTAAGAAAACCTCATATACTGAAAATGCAAGAAGTGCATGAGTATATAACTAATTAATTTTCAGTCTCTCAAAAACTGCGTAACTTCATTGCCTTTTCCTATAAGCTTATTTTAAGGTACAAATCAAGTGTGTGTCCTCTGTATTTCAGTCTTTCCTATATTTTGAAAAAAAATACTATGTCTACACGAAAAATTACAAAATACATATATAACAAAAACGCCATGTAATTTACAATAAATGTTAGCTTGATGAGCAAGGGCTCTATTTCTATATGCCAACTACACCTACCACTAACAGCAGTTTCAGTTACGCGTTTCCTTGATGAACATATTTCTTATGGTTTGAGTGCAATGCCACTATACATGCTGGAGACCTGTCCTACACTTGAAGTTTTGCCAGCAAGGGTGAAGTTAAAAACATCTGGATGTACTAAAAAAATAATCTGCTTCATGCTTTTTGCACCTTCACTTTTGAAGTGTCTTCCTTACCTTCACCGTCTTAGGGTATTTATTAAGCCATTCTTCATATATTCCCTTGTTAGCAATCGTTCCACAAACAAGAAAATCCACCCTGATGCAGAGATCCAGCTCATTTTAGAGCATAATGGTAGAGCAGGTTTTAATTTATCGAGTTACCATATTTGCTTGATGATTCTGCCTTGTTTTGCAGTGGACCCTTCTTTTGGTAATTGACCTAAATAGGTTTGCTGATGTTACCCATGCAAAGAATAGACATTTCACTTCCTCTTACCCATGACTTCTATTTCAATATCCTGTACTTCACAAGCACAAAGTAATGCAGCCAGCAACCTGATGCTGCAGTCATCACAGTCAGCCTTCCACAAGCACTCAGTGATCCGTTTGTTTCCCACTCTGTTCTGCTGGCTGGCTAGACATTAGGAGGAAATTCTTCCCTGAGGTTGGTGAGACACTGGAACAGCTTGCCCAGGGAAAGTGTGGATACCCCATCCCCAGAAGTGTTCAAGGCCAGGTTGGATGGGGCCCTGAGCAACCTGGTCTAGTGGGAGGTGTCCCTGCCCATGCAGGGGGGTTTGAACTAGATGACCTTTAAGGTCCCTTCCAATCCCAACCATCCTATGACTCTATGCTTGCCCCAGAAGTTAAGATTATTTGCAATTAATTTATGTAGATCTCTGTGTGCATTTAAGTACTTGGCTACTTAGTTCACTTTGATTTCTAGACAAAGAAGTGCAGTAGACCTATACAATGATAAAATGTACTTGTAAAAGGATCTTCAAATGCATGCTTTGTTTCTTTGCTTTTTCCTGTTCCTCTAGAGATGACGTCCCTGAGTTTTGCCATGACTTTGCCTTGACTTAGTCCCTATCTTGCAATACTTCTTGTAGCTTTTCATGTCAGTACTCTGCCAGAATGATATTTCACAGACAAATGCTTGTTCAGCCTTCGCTCTCAGATGCATTTGATTGGAAAATGTGACTGGGAAATGTGACATTTGCCTGTACAGTACAACTGATTGACAAACACAGGTGTGCAACAAATGATTGACGAGATGCAGAAAACACTATCGTTTTGCTGCATTTCACCTTTTTTACTTCTGAACATTTGGACTTATTACATCTTTTTTTTTTTTTTTTACACTGGCAGCTACAGTTGAATTTTATCAGTAGCTGCTGGCATTTCTTCTTGACTTTGTTTTTCTGTTACATATTGGTTGTCTGAGTTATGACTGAAGTTAAATCATATCAGCGTGTTTCCTTCTTCTTCTCGTCTGTTTCAGGGCCTGAAGTTCTCTGTATGGCTGCAGGAAAAAAAGAATAAAAGATAAGGATTCTGAAAGTGCAGTGCTTTCCCTTTTAACTCAGATTGTAGTATTGCTAAAAATCCCCACCAGAATCTCTAGAGTCAATTCTGACCTCAAAATATCTCTGCCT
The DNA here is from genome assembly GCF_000747805.2 of Chaetura pelagica. Lineage (NCBI taxonomy): Eukaryota > Metazoa > Chordata > Aves > Apodiformes > Apodidae > Chaetura > Chaetura pelagica. The sequence continues at coordinate 5,900,422 of NW_009953496.1, read as the reverse complement.
TTCTTATCTGAAAGAAAAACTTCTATTTCAAATAAGCTTATGTTGAAATCCTCATGTGTAATTTCTTAATCAACTTCTTTTAACTATCCTAATTCTGCATTTTTGATTGGTTTAATCCTTAATCACCAGGAGCAAAAGAGGGCTTTATTTCTCAGCAATGAGGAGAGTCCCTTGCAAGAAACAGTTCTGCGACCCAATCTGCTAATAACGTACTTTGCATCCATGAGTCACTGGACTGTGAAACAAAGCCTGTAAACAGCAGCAGGAGCAGAGATCAGAGCACAGCAGAGAAACTCCAGCCTTTTTGCTGGAGAAGTATCTGCTTATCAATGCCAGAGTGCCCTTTTTGCTATCCAAGAATGGCAGGCATATCACTTTTTGTATTCCTGTGTGCTAATTATTGCTCCACTATGAGTGTGTTTTTTCTGTCGGCCCAGGCATTTCTTGGGACTGATTTTCATTCAGTACAAATACTCTCATTATAAAGACTTAACATGAAGAGAATATAAATGACAAGATGAGTGCACACTAAGAAGTTATTTACACAGAAACTGTGTTGATCAAAGGAACAGCAGAGTAAAACACATGTTGGCATTAATATGTACCTATTTCCAAGGTTCAAACAATTTCCTTTCCTATAACAATGGTGTGACTCCTTGCCCCTGAATCCAGGCCAATGTAATGATTTTATTTAACTGAAATAAAAAGTGCAAAGTATTTCTGTAGAACATTATGATACAGCACTAATGAGCTCTTTGAAAGCAAATGAACCTTCATCAGTTTCAGCGATTACCCCTTACCACTAAGTGAAACTTATGAAAGAAACCAAATTTCAAAAGTTTTCCACAAATTACTACACAATTATGACTTAGAACAATTCTCATAAAGCTAAAACAACACTTACTTTATCCAAATGCCCACTAATGAGTCAGCTAACCCACTCTCCATCTTGGTTCTGGGAGGGTTTATCCTCCAGGAACTGCTTTTGCTCAGTCATTTCTGGCTGCCTCCGCTACCTCTGCATCAGAGAGGAGTCACCTCTAGATGAAGACTTCAGCCAACAGCCACACAGGTTTACCTCTGACCTCTGGCAGCTTGAGTGAGACCAGACGTTTCTCTGCAAAGACATCAACCTCTTTGGAATTTCAGTGACAACTTCCTCCATCCTCCAAAGGGATGGAAACAGCTGAAAGCTATTGCAGCGATTCAGTCCCTCATTTTCTCAGGCCAAGACAATATGCCATTAGCAGCTGGAAGGAGACAGAGAGCATTCACAGATCCAAGACTGCTTCCAAAAAGATTGTGCAAAACAAAGTCCCAGGCTAGAAGAAGAGTGAAACGACCCTCAGGTATTCGGCTACCAGGCTCCACCTGACACAACCAGATTCCCTCCTTGCTTCCATAGGGCTGCATCTGGCTCTGCAACTAAGATTTCATCTGCAGTGAAAAAGTTTCAGTTTACACTTCATTTCATGAGCATATTCTCAATACATACTGAATTTAAAAAGTCAATGTGTGTTTTTACTAAAATTAAATTTGTAAGCTCTACTGAGCACAGTGGCTTTGCTCATCTGTTTTTCCTGCTTGCTGACTACCTAAATGTGTAGAATATCTCTCAAGACTTTTATAAAATCAGAATTCTAACAAGAATATATGAGTCATGTCTAGACTGACATAAAAATGAAACAGTAAAATTCTTGTCATCAGAATGAAGCATGGCTGACAGTCTTTGATCCATGACACAATCACGTGTTCTTTAGGTTAAAATAGCACAAGCAAAAGCATGCACAGTTATAATCAGAAACGTCTATAAATATAGAACATGAAGCCTCTTGAATGCTGACTTCCAGATTGTATAACCTTTCCATGAGGTAGTATTTTACCACTTGAAGCATCATCCAGAATCACAGAATTGCCAGAGTTCGAAGGGACCTCTAGACATCATCTAATCCAACTCCCCCGCTAAAGCAGGATTGCCTACAGCACATTACTCAGGACTGCATCCAGGTGGGTCTTGACTGTCTCCAGAGCAGGAGACTACACAACTTCCCTGGGTAGACTGTTCCAGTGCTTTGTCACCCTCACAGTAAAGAATCTTTTTATCAAATTTAAATGGAACTTCCTATGTTCCAGCTAGTGCCTGTTGCCCCTTGTCCTGTCACCAGGAACTACTGAAGAGCCTCGCTCCATCCTCCTTGCACCCACCCTTCCTATACTTAAAGGTATTAATAAGATCCTCTCAGCCTTCTCTTCTCCAGGCTAAACAGTCCCAGCTCTCTCAGCCTTTCCTCATAAGGCAGATGCTCCAATCTCCCCATCATTTTTGTTGCCCTCTGCTGGACTCTCTCTAGTAGTTCCCTGTTGCCTTTGAACTGGGGAGCCCAGAACTGGACAAAGTTCAGGCTTCAGTACCTACTTCAGTAGGACCATTAGTAGATATGTGGCATTATATAGTGTGGGTCCCAATATCTGTATATAGTGTCTGAATTTGACCTTAAGCTCCAGTCCTTTTTAGATTTATATCACCTTCAGTCAACACAGAAACACTAGTTTCCTTTTTCCCCAAAGTTCTTGATGCACATTTGTCTGCTGCATTACTATCTAACTACCAGACTGAGCATCCTCATGCCATGCTCACCCATGCTCAGAGACTTCAGTCTCTCTGCATCAGACAATTGCTGTCCATTGGTCAAGACTTAACTGATCTCTCTGGTTACTGTCAACTCTTAAACACCTCCGACACACAGCGCAACAGCACAGTTTATGGCAAGGGCTTCTCAGATACTTAGCTTCTGCAACTTCTGTGCTCTGTGCCTAGACCAAGCACAGACATCAGGAAGTTTCTCAGTGGGTCATGGCAGTCCACGGACTTCCACCTAGCCTAGTCCTGGAAACTGAGCTACTGCTTTTAGACCTGCCACAGACATCTCTACAATCAGACATGTAGAGAACAGTCTTGAGAATGAGCAAGCTAAAAGGCAGAACTAAAACCAAAACATGGACAAACTTGCACCATCTGTTTTGAAATGCCAACACTTTCCCAGAATAACCTGTGCATCACTACCTCAAGATACTCCCCAAAATAAACGCTTAATTAAAAAAAAGAAAATGGTATATGTGTGAGGAAGGCAACACATTTGTTCTGGTGTGTGTGGCTCAGAGCTTCACCCCTGCCTATACTAGGTTGTCTCTGTGTATCTGCATTCCTCAGCATTCATCCTGCAGTTTCATACAAGAAATTCATGCTTTAATTTGGCAGCAGGGCTTGACTACCTGTGAAAAAAGTAATAAAAAAATAGAGAAATCAAGAAGGTGGTTGTCAGAAGAGAATGAATCCAGATGCAGGTTTTTTTTTTCACCCAATTTTGAGTAAATTAATAGTGGTATCTTGTCAAAACAAGAAATAAAGGCTATGGTTGCCATTTTTAAAAGCACATGAATGGTCTAGAAACAAAAGCCGTGTTGACTCTCATGAGTCAAAACATCTGAGAATCAAAGATGGGTTTTGGTTTCTTCAACATACTGACCCACTGTCTTTTTAGAAGTTCTGGGGTATCCTCTAGGCCACAGCTCCTGATTCAGCAGTTTGTGTCATATTTGCCAGACTTACACCAGGCCCACTCTAGGCCATCTCAAATGATACTAGCTGCCTACATTCCGGCCATTAAGTCCCTTTTACTTTATTTTTTTCACAGGTGCTATTCTTGATGCCTTCCATGAGAACTGAGAATGAACAGAAACTCTAACATCCAGGTTACCTATCAAAGTGTCTTGACATAAATTCAGTGATGATTGATTTCTAAAGTTTTCCAGAAACTTGATAATAATGACTGAATGACATAAAAAGGCACTCAATCATGGTAGTAACTTGTAAGAAGGAAAGGCAGATGACAACTTGAGATACAGATAGAACATAAACTGTTTTGCTGTTTCCATAGCTGATAATATAGTTGTTAACTGCAAATTGGATATAAATTGCTGGACAGCATATGAACAGCTACCTCTGAATGCTACTACTCAGTAGTGTTCACCATGACAAGGAAACTTCTGTCCTTGGAAGGAGGAGAAAAGCTTTTCTCCTCAGCCTATGGAATAAGGGAGCAAGCTGCGCTCAGAGATGTACAGATTCACTTGTCAAAGTCTGGGTTGTTTTTTTAATCACCAGGGATGACTGCAGATTAAGATTTATTGTTTATTATTCTAAAGCAAATTTGACACCATTAAACTATTTTTTAATGTTGAAGAATGGATATAGAACTCTAGGAAGTTGCATTAATACTTCAAAGTTTTCTAGCTTATCTGCATTGATTTCTTCACACGATTTCAGCTCCCAAAATCAGTATCCTGGCACAGTACCTGTAGTTAACTTCACAGTGTGATTCCTCCAAGCACTGTTTCTGGCAAGGCTGCTACCTGCAGTACTTCATTTTATTGAAGTCCTTTTAGAGATGGGTGAAAACATTTGTAGAGTGCAAAGGAAAAAATACTTTACTGTGAACATGGCATTTATTATGAGACACATTTCAGAATATACTGTTATATAGCAAATGAGAAAAAATGAGCTCTGACACAAGATAAATGACCAGCGCTTGAGACCAATGAAGAATATGCACACAGCTGTTCTAACAGAACAATTCTGATACCAATCACAACATACATTATATAGCTTTTATGATCAGAGGCAATTTTAAACAATGTTTATAAAAAATGCAAATATTTGGCCTACTCCTGCATTGTTGCACATCCAAAGCTTTAGTGAATCTTACAGGTGTGTGAGAGAACAATGAGAGCAAACTGACACCCCACCTCAAGCAGAAGAAGGTAGAGATGAAGGAAACACCAAAAACAAAAGACAAAACCACTGTTCTACAAAAGTAAAAAGGCAAGTATTTTTTCAAGGAATATTATTATTTGCATGAGAAATCTTAATTGCAGCATCCCGACTCCATTAAAGCCAATGAGAATCTGCCATTGGCATCAGTGGAGCCCGAATTTCATTCTGAAATTTAAAACATTCTTGCATTAGTGTAAACATTAGCAGAAACATGTCAGCCTCTATACAAGTATTCAAGTGCTGTTTAAAAAAAAATATAAAAAAACAGACAGTGCTAACCCAAAATGCCAGTACATATCCAAAAGGCAGATAATTAAAAGGTATTTTTTCAAATATCCATTTAAAAGTATTTCAAAGCATCCATTTTTAAAATATTTGTACATCATTGCTAGTGAAGGGATCTGTAAGACAAATTATTTGCTATGATAAAGGGAGGGCACAGCATTTGCTTAAATTTAGTTGAAACCAGTATTTTTCCATGTTGGAGTCATGACATATACCTGCACATTCAAGCAGTTTCAAAAGCAGTACTTAGGAGTGGCTGTACTTCATCATTATGGTATGTAATCTTTCTGTCCAAATATTTTATCATGATTCCTCATGAACCATTTACACCCATTCATATTTTCAGGGAAAAAAAAAAAAATTCTTCAGAGATATACTTTACTGTGAACATGGCATTTATTATGAGACACATTTCAGAATATACTGTTATATAGCAAATGAGAAAAAATGAGCTCTGACACAAGATAAATGACCAGCGCTTGAGACCAATGAAGAATATGCACACAGCTGTTCTAACAGAACAATTCTGATACCAATCACAACATACATTATATAGCTTTTATGATCAGAGGCAATTTTAAACAATGTTTATAAAAAATGCAAATATTTGGCCTACTCCTGCATTGTTGCACATCCAAAGCTTTAGTGAATCTTACAGGTGTGTGAGAGAACAATGAGAGCAAACTGACACCCCACCTCAAGCAGAAGAAGGTAGAGATGAAGGAAACACCAAAAACAAAAGACAAAACCACTGTTCTACAAAAGTAAAAAGGCAAGTATTTTTTCAAGGAATATTATTATTTGCATGAGAAATCTTAATTGCAGCATCCCGACTCCATTAAAGCCAATGAGAATCTGCCATTGGCATCAGTGGAGCCCGAATTTCATTCTGAAATTTAAAACATTCTTGCATTAGTGTAAACATTAGCAGAAACATGTCAGCCTCTATACAAGTATTCAAGTGCTGTTTAAAAAAAAATATAAAAAAACAGACAGTGCTAACCCAAAATGCCAGTACATATCCAAAAGGCAGATAATTAAAAGGTATTTTTTCAAATATCCATTTAAAAGTATTTCAAAGCATCCATTTTTAAAATATTTGTACATCATTGCTAGTGAAGGGATCTGTAAGACAAATTATTTGCTATGATAAAGGGAGGGCACAGCATTTGCTTAAATTTAGTTGAAACCAGTATTTTTCCATGTTGGAGTCATGACATATACCTGCACATTCAAGCAGTTTCAAAAGCAGTACTTAGGAGTGGCTGTACTTCATCATTATGGTATGTAATCTTTCTGTCCAAATATTTTATCATGATTCCTCATGAACCATTTACACCATTCATATTTTCAGGGAAAAAAAAAAAAAATTCTTCAGAGATTTTTTTTTTTTTTGTCTTTAAACAACCAGGTGAGATTTCACATTAGGGCAATTCACAATCATGCATTCGGAGATGCACAGTCAATACAACTTTTCCATTTCCTGTTAGAGTTGTCTTCAAACAGTTCTTTGCTAATTTTTGTTCGGATCTCGGGACTGGATAACAGTTCCTTCATTTGATTCAGTCTGGATAACAGGGCCTGTGTTTCTCTGTGCAAAGCTTCCTTTATTAAGTCTGCTTCATGGCTCTTTCCTAGAGGAGAAGAACAATATAATACATTTTATAACAACTAATGTCATTTAGATGCATTAATGTATGGAGATAAAGAGATTGTATCTGGTTTGGACAGTATAAACTGCTCAGCCTTTTGCCCATATTTTTTTTATAAAAAGGTACTTTGTCAAAAAATATAATTTACATCAACAAATGCTACCAAAAGAACAGTACAGCGTTGCACCGAAGAGAAACTCCTGCCATTTTACATACTGTGTAACAGTATCTGCGGTGAGTATCTGTAGTGGCAATTTTTAGCTTGAGGTTGATTGCTGTTGACTAGGAAACAGCATGTGCTCTCCCATGGAGCAAGCAGCCCTGCAGCCGTGCCAAGCCCCCGGGTGAGGGCATCACTTCCACTTCTGGCAAGGCCTCTTCCACAGCCATTCACGACAACCCACGAGACAAACAAAAATGGTTCAGTTTCTCTTCAAAAGCAAGGAAAGGACTCTTGGTATCAAGAACCAGTGAAGACTGGAGGTGCCTGCTTCACAATTCTTGTCTTTTCCCCACTGTCCATCCCTCCCAGCGTTCAACAGCTTTTCAGCAGTGCAAGCACATATTAAACCAGCAGACAGTGTCCTTCGATTCTGAACAAACTTTTGATAAGAGGCTCACAAAGCAGAGTGCCTGTCACCCAGCACCACTTAGTAAATTTCAGCAGGGAGCTGGGATGTGGTTTTGTGGTTATTCCTGGTGAGACATTTTCTCCAGGGCTTCTTGCACAGTGCTCACTTGTGGTTATCATCGTCAGTCTCGTTCTTACTGCCACTTGCTCCTTCTTCAGTTTTCATGGAGCTTCCATCAGTCTGTGTGGTCTTGTTTTGTGTTTCTTCTAAATATTGCTGCACAGCCTTCAGCACCGCGTTCTCCACCAGCCTCTTGCTGAGGCTCACCAGCTCTGCATCATCTGGCTCTGCTGCATGTTTTTCACCTATGCGTCACAACAGACAAGAGAAGGAATTCATTGCCACAGAAAGAGAGTAGCCGTAATTGCATCAGGAGTGAGCTGGACTTTAAGTTACTAACTGCTTCTTCCTGATTGCAAAAAGTGATTTCCCCCTCCTCAAGCTCTGAATCAAAAGTGTTGCACGAAGGTGCATGCTGTAAATCAGATAAAAAATACTTCCCAGCTCATCTTTATTGTAACAGCACAGTAAACCACTGGCTAACACTGTGAGCACCCACTCAGCTCAGACGAGTGTGCAAATTTCTTTTCTTCCAGTCAAAAACCTCCAACCATTGGGGCAAAGCTGAAGAACATGGCACAGGATGAATTTATATTTTAGCTGCATTCTTAAATTTAGCTATCCCTGCTTTGTGATTTTGCTTAATAAATCTGAAAATCTTCTACCTACTTATTAATTGCTTGTAATTCAAGAGTTTCTCATGGGAAAAATGACTAAAATACTCTAAGCACAGCTTAGAATTTTTTTCTAAACAGAGCGTGACACTTGGAAAAACCCTCCCTGTGTCTCTTCTGTCTTCTAACTAAAAGCTCTGACGTTGAAGGAATGCAAGTTCCAGCAGTCTATTCTTAGGTATCTGCTGATAAAAGCAAGAAGCTGGCACTTCTCTGCTTTGTTAAGAGTTCATATGAATAAACATATACAACAAAATAACAGTACACATAGTGAGGATTCTCACATATCATTACATGTATTTTGAAATTGTACTTTTCCCTGAATAATTTTTCTAATAAACCATATAGCCTACTACAACATCCTTCCTTTATGAAGAATGCAATCCAGGAAAAACAGATTTTATCATCTGATTTTCACTAACCACTTTGCAAAATGTCACTCTGTGATTTCTTGCTCTAGGTAAATAACTTTCCCTCCATATATATGTAAATGCCATACTTTTAATGTCCTTTTCCGGAGTTAGCATTCTGCAACCAGTAATAAGAGGCTGCTTAATCACACACATCTGGTGAAAGAGATACTATCGTTTGCTCTCAGCACAAAGCTTTGTACCATGCAATTATCTCAATTTGCTCTTTTTCACATACATAAATTTATTCAAGTTTGCAGCACATATAGATTATAGTTTTAAAAGACTTTCATTAGTCTTCCTAGTGGATTGCACAACCCAGGAATGATTGCCCTGATAAATCACATCGGGATTTGAGGGGGAGAGTTAAACATAACTCTACATTTTCAGAGGCAGCTCCTATATTAGCTGTTAACATCCCACTGTGGAACAGGAGGAGAGGTCGACCTCTTCCAGGTCTGGGTCTCCATAGGGTTGTTACTGTGGGGAAGGAAGAAACAGTTTCTCCAGCTGAATAGTCACCAGACTAGATACAGGTAAATAATTTAACCACATTTTGAAAAAACTCTGGAAAAATACTCTAAAAATTGTTTTAAAAGGCAGCTATGGGAACAGTTATAGTTAAAAAAAAAAAAAAAAGAGGAAGAAAAAAAAAAAAAGATAAAAAGGGAGAAAGATGTAAAAAGGTTTAGCATTTCCAGAAAGAAACATTTTAAGTTAACATGCAAGTCCAAGGAAGGTACAGGAACTACTCCCCAAACTCCTCTAACAGCACCATACTCCCTATTCTGTGGCCTGCTGTTACCATGTTCCTTTGCTATCTGTAAATCCTGGGTTTAAGTCTATCCTGACTAAACTGAGAGGAGGGACTTAATTCAGGCTCTTATCTATCTGGGGAGCCAAGACAGATATGAGCAGCATCCCCTCCCAGTTTTTATTAATTGATCCCACATTCTTCTTTGAATGCAGCCCATTGAGTACAAATTTCCTTGCCTTTTATTAAAGATGCTTTGGTTGTCCCAGTCTATTTGTTCACTAGAAAAAAAATAACAATGTGGTCTCCGGTTGGAATGACACACTCATTTTTCAGAATTGCTTGTGAATCACAGAAATTGTTACTCACAGAGCTCTAATGATCTGTCCACATATCTCTGAATAAAATCAATGGGAATTACAGTGCTCTGCCACTGGACCCTATAGAACTTAATATGCCAAATATGACTAATCTGACACTGAAGCATCCAGATACCACAAAACAGTAGTGATATTTACTTAGAATGTAATTCCACTTGTAGTGCATGATGTTTTAGTCTAAACAAAGGACAGATCTCTTCCCATAAAAATATTTTCTGCAAAACAGCTATAATTTACAGATATATGTATAAAATCCATATATCTACTAATGCATTTAGAACTTCAAGTTCAGTAGACAGTTGTGTACACAATTTCTCAAGCATGAAGTCAGACTACTTGGTGGGCAGACTAGATGACCTTCCAATCCAAACTACTCTACGATTCTACTTAAAATAAGCCTTTTAAAAGGCTACAGAAGTATATTTTGGGGGTTGTTTTTTTTTTTTTAATATTTGCTTTAAACATTTTGAGGCATTCATGGCTCACCAACAGTTTGGAATTGAGTCTACAGTAGCTCCTAAGTAAGCTCTGCATTCCCACTCAGAAGGTATACATTGAATGAGACTGATGTGTAGAGGCAAATGCATGAACAACCCTGTATGAAGATCGCCCTTGGATTTATCTGTCCTGCCACCTTGGTGGACTGGCACATGGGGCTATGTGATTCACTCATGTTCTGTTTGTATTCTCACACTCCCTAAATAGCAGTTGTGTGAGTGCCTGTATCATGCTGAGGTTCATTGGTAAGGCAGTTAAACTATTGTATCATTCCTATTCATGACTGTTGACAAAAAGAAACAGGTCATGTAATAATAACAGGTATTGATCATCTATATTTAATACACATCCATGTCCTGCTTATATCTCTCTCTCCATGCTCCAACTGCCTGTTTCTCAAACACATACAATTCCTTGACAGCAGGCAAATACAAATGTAGACTTTCTTTACTGGAATTACCAGAAAATCAGTAAAAAGCCATTGCAGATATGAATGTTTTAAATCTAAAATGGAGGTTTAAAAATTCAGAATTGCTTGTTTGTAAACTCTGTTCTGAAAAGAGAACAAATGCACCACGTGTGCTATACTTGCATCTATGCTGTGCCTCAGTATGGACTGTGCCACTATTTTACTTTTGTGCCTGTGAATAAAAAACTTCCACTGCCTTCTCCTCCATGCGGCTCAGAAAGAAAATGAAAAAACCTTTCATTTTCTTTATCCCAGAGTTCTCTGTCATAATTTTCAAAACATGAAAATAAATTCATACCGTGTGCATGTATCTCAGTGCACCCATGATCGGCAGTGCTTTTTATTACTGAAACAGAAGCATACCTGTTGTCCTGAAATGACCACGTTTTTTTACACAAGTGAACTCTCGACTGCAGAGAATTATTCAAAAGGGGCTTTGTGATCCTATAGCATACTGCTAGCAATTGTGGACATGAACCAGATACCTGCAACTGACTTCAACTTTGGATTTAAATTCACTGCTATATCTCTCTGCTGGAATAGGTTTACTCTTCCAGCCTACACCCTCTCATAGTTTACAAGGCTGGGATCTGGATTTTGAAATACTGATTGGAACAAATCAGTTTCATGGTCCTGGTACACCATTTTCACAGTCACATGAGAGTCCATGTGCATATCTCATCTTTGGAGAGAGGCATGACAGTTATTTAGATCCTCCTCCTATTTATATTACTAGTGCATTTATTTGTGAGAGGAACGAACAGTGGGTCCTTTTAATGGGAAAAGCCAATTTTACTAACTTTTACCAGCTACATTTCAAGACAACATTCTGTAATCCCTACTCCACAGCCTCAACACACTGGTTTTGTTTTTCCTTCCAACAACCCTTCATCACAACAAAATGATGCCAACATAGGGCAAATTGTAAAGGAGATGCTTGGTATTTTGAATAGCTGACCAGGACTAGCTGGGAAGTCCATACTTTGGCAGTAGAGGTCACAGTTTGCACCCTGAGGAGGGCTGTGGTAACAGACATGCCTCTGTCTACTCTTTGGTTCATCTGTTTTTGAACACTGCTTTTATGAAATCTAGAAATAAAAAAAAACATGAGGGACTCAGAAAATCTTTCAAAAAAATTAAATGTTAAAAAATTCCTTCTGAATGCTGGAGAAATTCATTTTTCTGCTAACACTGTGCATCTCACTGACACCAAGAGGGAAGCCAAGTCACTGCTGTGAACACTCAAAGCTTCCGCTGCAAGCCTCCCTTTCTATGGTGACTCCTCAGTGGCTCCAACTTGTAATAATCCCTCACTGTAAGATAATTGTTAACCTCTCTGAACATTGACAAAAAGCTTTGCTGGTATACAGTACAGTGGGACTGGAAGAAAGGCAGTAACTACCTTAACAATTGATGGACTAAGAAACCTTCAACAGATGGTTCATTATCTCTATGTTATCAGGATAAGACCCAGGAGTCAAGACTTATTTTGTATTCACAACGCCCAGGAAGATGCAAACTACTGCAAGGCTGCCATACCTGCCTGCAGTCTATGGAAACATATAGCTTCTTGCTACATTAGACCATTTTGTCTACAGAGTCTAATTCAGAATCCAATCCCAATTACTTTGATGGGAACCAGATGAGGTTCCCAGACCAATGTACTGAACTGCAGTGTCCTATGCACCAGACCAATGTGTTTGACATTTTCTTTACTGAGGGCTTTCAGATAAATCTGATAGGTCTTAGAGACAGAACAGAACTACAGTATTACAGAAACACCCACAACCCCCCCACCCCCCACCCCTTGACCTGCAAAGACAGTGAGAACACACTCCAAACTGAAGAACAAGCTATAACCAGCCAACAGACTATGATTTACACCCTTGTAACAGCTGGTGAATGAGACAGCACATTCAAGATCATGGTTTTGAAGTAATGGGCACAAACAAGACCACGTGTGCCCATATCTAATCAACACAATAAGCAAAGACAGGAAACTCACAACTCTCAACATTTCCTCTTTAATTAGGAAGGACTACTATGCAATGACTCTGGAGTGGTCACTTAAGGAATTGGCACAAATAAGGCACTGAGAGGAAGGATGAAATTATAATCTCATAACATCATATTTGTGTTGTGGATGGTCCCACCTGATGTTAAGCAGCATGTGTAGTTTAGCTCTCCTCTTAGAAATCTAACAAACTTTTTTAGTTTCACATACGTTGTTCTGTAAATACAAGGCTGTCTAACAAGGCAATACAGGCAACACCAGTCTGTCCTTCATGCAGAATACATGGCTTTCTAGATTGACGGAAAGATACTTTTATTTTGTTTGGCCAACCGCAGAATAAACCAAACAAAAATAGCAATTTCTAGGGAAGAGGAAATTAAGGGTGTTGCAGCTATTCCAGGAAAATGGTGCTCTTGCCAGTTGCACTCATGAGAGCAGGAATACTTACAACTCCATCCAAGCTGGAATTTCAGCAAAGGTGGGAAAAGTTTATTTTAATTCAGATAAAACCCTCTGAAGCTCAGTGATCTAAAATTTCTGACCACCTTTAACTACAAGTAGAGAAACAAGATGCATTCTGCTAAACCCACTCTTCCTTCCATGAGCACCTAAGGATGAAAGACTCCTGGCATACCAGGAGCTCTCAAGTATCTTGGGTTTATTTCCTATTAAAAGAGGCATTCTGACAGAGAATTTTTTTTTTACTTCCTTTATGTAGTTTAATGCTTAAAGTTAATGAATTAATAAGAAGACTAGTGTAACAGGAAACAAAGATAACATAATGGCTGAAGGAAAGAAGATGGCTCAAAAAAACTGAAGTTTTTACATAACCAAAGGAATATCTACTGCGCATGCTGACAATGGGAAAACCAAAACATGCAAGTGGATTGTGACAGCAAACATCTAGGCAGAATTATTCACCCCCCTTCACCATCCACTGCACTGCCTGGTGCTAGCAGTTCAAGGCGCCACCAGGGCTGGCAGGGCTAGTGGGGAGAGCTCATACTCCCTACAGGATGCAGTCAAGGGGGAACCTCCCACTGCTTTCAGAGCCCGAGAGAAAGAGACCAGACTTCCTAGCTTGCCAGGGAAGAGCTGAATTCTAGAACAGGTCAGAACCAGCAGCCCTTCATCTTCAATGACTCTCCAGAAATAACACTGAGAATCTATTGTACTGTGGGAGACAGTGTAGGTTGCTCCCCCATCAACCTTGGTCACCAGTGACCACAGACATAGCTGAACGGTCTGGAAGGCAGTCATCCACCAAAACTGAACCTGTACTCACAAGAATGATGCAGAAATTTCATATACATTCGCTTTTCATTATTGTTTCCTATCCATCTGATATTCTCTGTGAATTTCAATATAATTTCTTTAGGATTCATCTGTTACTATACAGCTTCCAATGGAACTCCACTTTGGCTGAGACATCTTCATGCTACTGTCAAGTAGAAAAAAACAAAGAACCTTTTCTGGACTAAGAGAGATGTTAACTATGTGTCAAGAGTGAAACCTAGCAAGCAGATCTTGCAGTGTTGCTCCTCCCGAGCTCAGAAAAAACAACTCATGTATTTGTAAATTATGGAAAGTCAAATTTTAATCAACTTGTATTTTCATTTAATTATTTCAATTGCAGTAATATGAGTTGTGAAACACAGCTGCATACTGCTTGAACTGGAACAGGAAGATGCAATCTTGTCCAAAGATGTAAGTATAGTTGCAATTCAGAAGGATGTCCAACAGTGTCTCTAAAATACTGTAATACCTCCTGTGATCTATTTGTAATATATTCTGTGATTCTGTAATAAGGTGCAATTTTTTGTGGAAAAATGTAATTTGCAGGGTGTTTTTAACATCTTTGTAATTATACTTAATTAGACGACAAATCTAATGGAAGAAGGTTAGGGTCAGCTCTTGTGGTAAAAGCATCAGAGGTTTGAACTGGCAGCATAACTACATCCTATGTTTGACAAGTTAGATCGGTCTGATCCCGATACCCAGGATCTTGTTGTCAGCTTCTTTGGCAAACCATGGATTTATGTATTTTTGAATATGAGAGTAATATTGTTGCTGTCTTTTACTTTGTGGATCAAGCCTACCGAATCTGGCCAAATTTCTTAATAGCTTTGAGAAAACTAACCTAACACCCTTAAGTCAATTTTAATATAAGTTTAAAAATTAAAATTATTGAAGTACTTGTCATGACATTTCCTATCTTAATCTCCTTTATCTATTATAGATTTTGCCCTAAGCAATGTATTTTGCTTTTTTTTTTTCTTACCTCCCTTTGGTTTCACTTGATCTCCACTTTAAATGTGGGGGGTTTTAAGCCAGAATTGGATATAATTTTCACTCTTATTTTGTGATATGTTCCCTACTCTCCCACATACAAGTTTATTAAGGGTTCATAAACATTAAATTTATTTTTGACATGTGGAAAGATTAGTTCATAGAAGTCTAGATATCCCCTTAAATGCTCTGGCTTTGAACTCAAAACTACTGCTCCAGATCTTCTTCAGGACAAGATCTTCCTTAACCTCAATCTCTCTCTAAAAACCCAAGTATACTCTCTTGGAAGAACACTGAATCTTGAAAATAATAGAAAATAAAAAATCAGCAGACTTTATAATCTAGGACAACAAAAAATGAAAGAGTAAGAATACCAACGAATGACACTTTTTTTTCCCATCCTTTTCCTTTATCATAGAATCATAGAATCATAGAATCTTAGGGGCTGGAAGGGACCTCGAGAGATCATCTAGTCCAACCCCCCTGCCAGAGCAGGGTCACCTAGAGTACATCACACAGGAACTCATCCAGGTGGGTTTTGAATGTCTCCAGTGAGGGAGACTCCACAACCTCCCTGGGCAGTCTGTTCCAGTGCTCTGTCACTCTTACAGTAAAAAAATTTTTTCGGATATTCACCTTGAACCTCCTATGCTCCAATTTACACCCATTACCCCTTGTCCTATCACTGGTCATCACTGAGAAAAGCCTAACTCCATCCCCCTGACACTCACCCCTTACATATTTGTAAACATTGATGAGGTCACCCCTCAGTCTCCTTTTCTCCAAGCTAAAGAGACCCAGCTCCCTCAGCCTTTCCTCATAAGGGAGATGTTCCACTCCCCTAATCATCTTCGTAGCTCAAACAGTTCTAGTTTGGAGTTTTATCTTTGTTTCTGCAACCCCTCTTATTTTAAAGCAATATTTTTCTTAGTAGTTCTCCAACTCAGAGTAAAGGAACAAAGGTTAGATATTCATGCCAAAGCAAATTTTTGCATTTCTCTTCACTACATTAAGAACTACTTGTGAAATCAAAAGCAGGTATTTTTACTTCATTTCAGCTATATAGCAATGTGTTTTATTCCAAAGTTCCTTCCATAATTCCATATTAATTCCATGCTCCACTCCAATTCCATTCATTTCCACATAGAAAAGTTCTTCCACTTTGTGTTTGGCTACAAGGGCCAAGAAAAGTTCATGAAGGATGAAGAGAAGGAAGAAGAGGGCAACAGTTCCCCTGAAGGTCAAACAGTATCTGCTTGGATGCAGCAACATGTCAACCCGGCTATTCTGCTGCTCATGTAGGAGCTTTATACTTGGACACATTTTAGCACATAATGTGTTTTTATCCAAAATCTAATCCTGTAATCTCTTCTTATTTTATGCTTTCTATAGGGATTAATGGCTAAAAAGGGACCAAGGGAACAAAATTAATCTTTCAAAGCAAAATTATGTGCTTAATTTGGGACGGAATTAGTAGCGTTATTCACTTGTGCTGAAGTGGGCATTACAGGCAATGCCTCCATAATTTGGGCCACATTATACCCAGCCCTCCTTCCAACTGTTTCAATTAATTATAAGAGAGAACACACACAACGTGTGAATGGAGCACACAGGTGGGATCAACAGAAAGTAACAGCTATTTCATTAAATCAGAGGATCAACCATGTTTCAAAACATGCTAATGCTCCATCAATCTTTATTTTAGCAAGAGAAGCATAATCCCAGACTTTAGGAGGGTTTTCAATCACTAGAAATTGCCTTAGTCACAGGTTGTATTTTGTAGAACTACAAGAATAAACATTTTATGCTAGAAAAACTTCCTAAATTCTATTAATTACAGGTATGTAAAAAGTAAAAGGGGAGCTGAGAGAAAAGAAGAAAGGAAAATCTTTCTGATTGCCTTAGGTTATACTGGATGGTAATGGATTTTTAAGACAGTAAAAAATGTCACTCATTTGCTGATACTCCTCAGCCACAGCAAGTGCTGTGGAAAACTGCTTGATACTTAATATATTTTTGTTCAATCTTCGTGCTTTGTGCTAAAGTGGAAAACTGAATAAAATGCTATTTAAAAATTATTGCTGGGATGTGAAACAGAATGACTAACACAATAATAGACCATGACATAAGACATTCTTCCTCTTAGCACCAGGATACAAGTTCTCTAGCAAGAGCAAATGAATTAATAGAATGCTTTCAGCTGGAAGACACCTTTGAAGGTCATCTAGTCCATCTAACCTGACCTTGAATGTTTACAGGGAGGGGCTTCTATACCCTATCTGGGCAATCTGTTCCTGAATTCACCACCCTCACTCTATAAAACTTCTTCCTTATATCTAGTCTAAATATACCCTCTTTTAGATTAAAATCATCCTTTGTCCTATTACTACACGCCCTGCTAAAAAGTTTCTCCTCATCTTTCTTATAGGCCCCCTTTAAGTATTGAAAGGCTGCATTAGGATCTCTCCAGAGTTTTCTCCCAACTGAACAACCTGAACTCTCTCAGCCTGTCTTCACAGGATGTGTTCCACTCCTCTGATCATCTTCGTGGCCCTTCTCTAGACCTGCTCCAATAGGTCCATGTCTTTCCTGTGCTGAGGACTCCCGAGCTGGATGCAGTACCCCAGGTGAGTCTCACCAGAAGCAAGTAGAGGGGCAGAATCACCTCCCTTGACCTTCTGGTCACATTTCTTCTGATGAAGCCCAGGATTTGGTTGGCTTCCTGGGCTGCTAGTACACATTTCCAGCTCATGTCCAGCTTTTCATTCACCACTATGCCCATGTCCTTCTCCACAGGGCTGCTCTCAATCCCTTCATCCCCTAAACTGTATTGATACCAGGGATTGCCCCAACACAGGACTTTGGCCTTTGGCCTTGTTGAACCTCATGAGATGTCATCCCTCTCACATGGGATGACTTCTGAAGCTTGTCTAGGTCCCACTCATGCATCTTCAGCAATTCTGCAGGTGACACCAAACTGCGTGGTGCAGTTGACATGCCTGAGGGACAGGATGTCATACAGACTTACCTGTGCCTGTGGATTAATCCACAGGAAACTAACTCAGCAAGTGGCCTGATGAAGTTCACCTGAGACTGGCAAATATTCAAAGAAATTAAGTAATCAACATAAAATATGGAGTTAATGGTGAATTTTGAGATTTTTGGGGACTGGAATCCATGGCAGGAGTGAGTTTTTACTAGAAACAAATTTAGGATAGCAATTCCTAGGCTTCATGAGAGTTACAGGCAGTGTCAGGAATCTGACAGAAGTTCAACTGTGTATGCTGAAAGCACCAACTACTGTAAAAGCTTAGCAGTGTCAAATCTATCACTGGTAGAGTGCACTTTTAGCTGTTTAAGGCCCAAGAACTTAGTCTGTAGTCAAATATTTATCAATGGAAGACAACTAAATTTTAAACTAGGTTTGTGGCTTCCATTTCACTTTCCTTTTGTTAAGGCAGGCTAATTTCCTAGCCCTTTCTACCTGCTAACTTCCATAGCATATACCAGACTTCTCTCATTCCCCAAATTCCTCTAAATCTCAGTCCCTTCTGTCAATTCGATAGTTCAAACTCATGTAAACAGAATCACTCAAATTACAGGAATAGCACAAATTATTACCTATGAAACATTACTAAACCAGCAATAATCACC
>NW_009953496.1:5868565-5881484 GCF_000747805.2 Chaetura pelagica | reverse complement strand
GCTGAACAAGTTTCCAGTGTGCCTTACTAAAATACTTTTCAAGTTACCTTCTTTTCCCTTTTGTTTATAATAGTTTCACAAATAATAAACAGACCAGTGTCATCTAAAGGACACTCCCTCACTGGATCAAGGACCTTTGTTTGCCTTGTTTTCTTTGTTTGTCTGCACTAAACTGAAAATCTTGGTCACAACATTGCAAAATGTAGACTCTCTGCAGTCCAGCATCTGTCACTGACAGGAAGCTTACCCTGAAATATATACAAAATGTTCTCTCTTGTTCTTATTTTGCATGATGCAATAGAAGTAATCCCATGCTATCCTGACAGTTGCTTAATCATGTTAACCAGTTCCTCCTCCTGCCTTCTGGCTTTGAAGCTTTTTTCCCCAAAACTAGCTAGGTTCCTACTCTCAGAACACACAGGCTGTACCCAAGATGTAGCTCCACAGCTCCCTAAGCATTTTCTGGAAGCGCAGCCTGGGCTCCTACATTGTGTTTGGAGCGTTATCTTCTTTTGAAAATGCAACCCTTCCTCTGAACTTCCTCCTCCTCTGCTACATGATTGTGTCTCCTGAACTTCTAGGACGTAAGTTACACTGCTTTTTCCAGTGCAGATTTAGCTAGAGCTGCACATATACCATTTCTGATAAAAGGTTGTAGGTCTGGTGGCATGTTATCTTGCTGGAGGAGAAAAAGATACAGGGTTTGTTATGGTTTGGTTTTGTTGTTGTTGTTGTTTTCCCCTTCTTAGAGGTGATTTTTTCCCATAGATAAAACCTGTTTTCCTCCCATTTTCAAAGAGGATCAGTACAGCCTCCTGATCGTTCCACGTCAGTACAGAAATGTCAAATTTGAGTCAGATTATTTGTCCAGATCTTGGCTTCTAGAGACACTTAATGAAAAAAAACCAACACAAACCAAACTTTTCTTTCTTAATTATATGGTATCTTTAAGAGAGGGTGCACAATTTTATAATTTTTAAAATTTTTTAATATTTTAATGGTTTCTGGAATAAGACATGCCTGCTTGCTTCCAGGAATACCACTCTCCATTAAAAAATGAAGCATTCAATTAGCTAGCATTAGGCATCACAAATAAGACTGCATAAGGGAAAGAAAAAAGCCCATTTAAAATATCAGGTTAGGAAGAAGCAGACAGCTACCATATTTTGGTTGTATAGCACTTTCCCACTCCCAAGTGTGATTATTCTAGTTCTGTAATAGATACTTTTTTCCCATATGTTCACAATTTCTGCATTGTGAGTGGCTCCCCTCTAAGCTCACAGGCATTAGGTTACAGTAGGACTTGTCATACAGCAATACAATAGGAAGAAGCAACTGAGCATTTACATTTGGGTAGCTGTTCATATATATTATCAATAGAGAACACTATTTCATGTTTAGCATATCACACTTCTTACTTGGCTGTGATATGGATTTACTCACACATCACTTTTAAGTAGAGAAGGAAATTTCAACTTAGGTTCTATGTTGACATTAGACAAAACACCTATCCTCACAATAATATGAAAAACATCTCTGAAACAAAGTGTGCCATTCAGAGGTACTTGGCTGTATTTATACAGGGGAGCTCCACAATGCTAGTACTTGTTCCTTGGCTATGAGGCCAATCAGCATAGAGCAGCTCAGGTCCATCCTATCCAGCTCTGCAAGGCTCTGAAATGGTACGGCTGCATCCAAACTGCCAGCTGGGATAGGACTTGGGCTGGTGAGAACTCCTACCCAGTGCCCAGGAGTTGCTGCATAAGGGACTATTTTGCCAACACCACAACTATGTCAGGATCATAGCAGGAGCAACACTGTTCTGGTGCCCAGGTGGATCCGTGGACACCCCTTCATGCAGTACACAAGAAATCAAGACATATAGAGTGGTCTGCAGAGCCAAGGTGTACCTGTAGGTAGCAAAGCTGAGAAGTACATGAAGCCAAATTCCACATTCATGGTACAGTTACTTCTGCAGATTTCTACTGGCAAAGGTTTTGACTTGTAAGTCCAAAGCAGCCCAGCACAAAATAAACAACACCAGAAATACGAACCAAAAACAGTTTCAGAGAGTAACAGCTAGAAAAATATACGTGCCAGAGGACAGGATTTGGCTTATGACTCCTGTAAAGCTGTAACACTACCATTTCTACTTCCTCTTCTGCTAGAATGAAATCCTACTGCTGAGGTGCTGATTTCATCTTAAGAATGAATGTAAGGAAAGATGTAAGGAAATGGAAAGATAAAATTCTTAACTCTAAATATTTAGAGTTTATGCTGCTTTCTACTTTTCAGGGCAGGTCTCACAGCACTTCAGAAAACCACGCTTTGCCTTCTGTTATTTGGCAAGTAGCACAATTTGTACAGTGAGTTGAGAGGCACCATGCCAGAGTATATGTACAACTCAGTAACCCGAGAAAGGAGTATATAATAATGAATATGAGAAGCAGTACTAAGGGGATTTCCATTATACAGAACAAGGTATCTGGATGTTGTGGACTGGGAATATAGGGCAACTATTAATCTTATCTCATAGCAATGGCCTGTAATTTACCCTTTGAAATCAATAGAAGCATAAAGTTATAGCCTTTGCTTTATTCAATATTATACTAGGATAAAGCATGCAGAGCTCCTCTGAGAACCCAGTCTTCCTTTTTGCTGAGGCAGTGATGTTACTAAAATGATCTTTTAATCATCTTAACAGTTTAAAGACAGAATATCTCATGTCTAGGTGTATAGGGGGTAAACTGGAAATATAATTTCCACTAATGAGCAATAATGTTTAACCTGCATACTTCTAAAAGTATAAGAAAACTAATACACTTCCTCTTCTGAAGTGGAACATCTGCATACAAGACTATCAGTGAAGTTAGTCTCCTCTGTTCACCCAAGATATGTTTATGTATGCTTATTTTGTCTTTTGCCCTATATTTACCCTTTCAAACCCAAAAGGATATGGGATAGCAGCAGACACACTGCTTAAGCAAACTAGTGTAAATGCATAAAATTTAAGTGATCTTACTTTCCTTCCAGACTCACTCTTAGTTTAAAAAATAATCTCCTACAAGAGTCACAGGAGCAGACTTCCAACCTGATTTTTTAATGCCCAGAACTGCAAGAACAGTATTTTAGCTGGGCTCCTTCCCTTGCTATGTACCTACTTACAAAGAGAATTCCAGATGGAGCTGGCAATTTGTTGGCTTGCCATCTGAACCAGTCTCTCTGATATTATTTATAGAAGCTCTGCTTTTAAATGGGCTAACTGGTATTCTCATCCATCTCGCTGCAGCCCTTGACTCCAGGGACTGCCAGGGGACTGTCACAGTCACCACCCTTGACAGGTTGGGTCCTTGGGTGGCATAAATCAGCACTGTTCTCACTTACTGCCACTAAGGGTTTCACTTGAAATTTTCATTACTGCTTGATTCATGCCCCAGATAATGTCTCACTTTCATGGTTTTACTTGAGTGTTTAGCAAAAATCCTGAAACCCTGTTAGCTTGCTTCTAATTGAATATTCCAACTGAAGTGTCCTTTTAGACAGCTTTCAAGCACTTCAGCACTAAATGGATTATTATTTATTTAAAAAAAATATTCAACATAACCATTATTAAAATGCCCAGATCAGTTACTAAACATTGGATTTTAAAAAATTTTATCAACACCAGAAAAGTATAATTGTTACTAAACAGAAATAAATATGTGGTTAAGAGCAACAGGTGTTCTTATTTATGTTATATTGCAAATTGATAAACAATGGATAACTGTCAATTATTTCTGCATTACAAAAGATTAAAAGCTATTACCCATTGCAGTATATTTTAAGAGAATATTAATTTCTATTAAGTTTTTGTTCTAACTTTATGCTGGAGATATACAAAACAAACTAATTGCATTTGAAAGATGTGGCCTCATGAGAAGTGGTTTTCACCATTCTTTGGTCTACACTACTGTTCAGCTTTTTAAACCAAGGAGCAGCACAATTTGGGTAACACTAAATGCAATTTTCAGCTGTAATCTGCTACTGCAGCTGATGATCCATGGAAATGCCCAGGGCTATTGCAGCAGAACTCACTCAGATTCCTAATGATCATAAAGCTTCCTTTTTCCTATACTGTCATGAGTGTTTGGATATATTTTTGGGCCTTTCCCCCCGCCAGTAATAGGGCAAGGAAACGATCTATGATGGATGGAATTTAAACAGATACCTACAGAACCAAAGAAATACAGGGCTCAGTTTTGTATCTACTGAAGCTTCCTGTCTCCCCAAACATTTGCCAACCAACTCAACTGAAGGAGCATCAGTGTGTTCAGTAAGGAGTTCAAGAAAATCTGCTTTTTTATTCATGTGGTTCTTTGAATAAAGTACCTTCCAGAAACAATGAATAAAACATCTGACTAATGTAACGGTTAGAAACTTCTCCACATAAATAAGTTTCCATTGCATTACTTCTCCATGTGGACTGCCTGACCTTGTAGCAAAGTGTACTGAAAAGTTACTTGGCCATAAGCTTCAAAAGAGAGAGCAAACGCAAGAAAACAAATTGCAGAAATAATTAATTCCATCAATATGCAGTAAAAGAAATATTTTTTATGGAAGGTCCCTCTCCTTGACAAATGATTATTTCTTTGCTTTCCTTTACAGTGCTATACATTTAATAGCTGCAATAATGTGTGGTAATGATCATCACCTTTTACTGTGTTTTATTTCCACCCAGAAAGAATTACATAACCATAGGATAACTAATAATGCAGTTTTCACAACCCCGTCAACCAGCAGCCGGTAGTCTGACAAGTGTGCTAACTAGTTCCAACACTGGTGACCTTTGCATGGGCTCAGTTCCCATAAGCTGCAAAGAAGCCTTCAGCTGTACACAAAACAATTTTAATGTTGTTCTCATCTTTCTCAATAAAAAAATCCTGTAACAGAGTTATCCACTGAAGTAATGACATGACTAAACAGTGAAGAATCTGCTCTGGCATAAATAAATATATTATTTTACCTAAAAATCCACAAATGGCTCATCCAATGCCCTTTACAGCAGAAATGAGGTACAAGCTTGCACCGGTCATTTAATTTTCTTCCACGGCTCTTAACATTCCCAGACTGACATTAACTATCACTTCTTTGCCAATAAACTAATTTCTGGAATTCTCAGAGAAGTACGGTTTTGCAGGTCAGAAGAGGCTGGGGAAGCATACAAATATGAAAATAACCTTCTTGTGAAATACAAGCATGAAAAATGCTACAGGACCTTGGAAGTTAGCCAGTCACTGAGTACAGCACTTTATCCTGTGGGGCAGCAGCCATGTGAGGCAAACAGGAGATACACAGTCCATACACCTCTCAAGAGATTCACCTTTCCAACAATTCTTGCTGCAGTTCCTGAAAAGCATTGGACTACAACCAGGTAAGTCATCCTTGTTCTCTTCATCTGAGTGCAGAGACACCATTTCACTGTCCTGAGGACATTAAATTTAGTGGGAAGGCTGACCCATGTTTTCATGTTTGATCCACAAGCACCACTGGACTGTCTGCACAGAAAGAGAGCTTATTACTTCAGTCACAGTAAAATCCCTTTCATTGCACCAAGGGAGTAGTACAGTTTTACTTTATCTCACCATAATTTTTACTAACAGAGTCTGTTGAGAAAGATACTGTAATCAACCAATTCAGGTCAATGTCCCCTCCCATCCACACTTTCAGTCCTTCCCACACGCAATTGAAAGCTTCAGCTCCTTGCCACCTCAGCATGCTCTGCCAGCTGTGGGAAGTCAGCATCACCAGGTGTGCACATGTTCATCAGGTATTGAGGCTGCTCAGCTCTTTTCAAGACTGAGCCTGTGTATTTCTGAAGCATCAGATCAGATCACCTTTACTAAATCTAGAAGTTATTGTGGCCAAGTGATGGTTACCATCATCTGCCACAGGGTTTTAGAGGACTCCTTAATTCACAAGCAAAATGAGCCAGGTTAGTCAGCCAATGATGGAGAAGAGTTTAACCTCAGCAGTGTGATTTTGCACTAAAGGCGTGCTCACATAACCTGCTCTGCTATGGATCACTGCACAGTGTACATCACCAGTGCATGGTGTACATGACGGGATGGTGGCAGCAATGACTACATCTGATCAGCAACCTCTTCAGTCTGCACTTTTGAATGTAGAAGACAAGTTTTTATGCCCATAGAGCCATTATTGTTTTGCTTATCTAACAACTGGCAGCACAGTAACTTTGTTCCTTTCAACACCTATCTGTAACAAGCAAGGTTAAATAGTACTGTGTTTGACCACATATTTCTTGCTAGAACTATGGAAGAAGGTAGCTTGTAGCACCTCACCACAAAGCACAGGCAGGGTTACCAAAGGATGGCCCTGTTTTCACCTTGATAGTCTTATCTATGAGGCAGGCATGCCAAAGATCACACAGCTCCCACAGAGGGAGAAATGGGGACCGTAACCATAACAAGGGTGAAGGGAAAAGACAAGAGATATCTTATGCCCCCTTTGCCAGTCTCTCTCCCAATGTGTTCAGGAGCTAGCCCGGCTGCAGAGGCACTGACAGTAAGGTAGCATGTGAAGAGAGGACTGCACATTTGGCCTTCATAGGGAAAATAAACAGCATTTCAACAAAATAGAAAGAAGCTACACAAATACTTCTGCTAATATTCCACGTCATCTGATAGCCAAAAAGGTCCTTACTTTTTTTTTCATCTACACAAAGGTTTGGCAATTATCTTGAGCACTAAATGAACATTAAGCTATTTACCCTTGAACACTTAAGCTAATGGACAGCCTAGATACAATAGACACAAAAAAAACCTGCCCACAAAAATATCCAGGAGGGAAGTTTTAAAAGGGTCTTAACCATCAGCAGACATTTTCTGCAATCACCTCCCAGTAGCACCAGTGGAAGACAGAAAACAAACAATACACTGCAGTAACAGCAGGCTGCAGGAGGTGATCTGGGCAGTCCTCAACTACAGTCACAGATTACTGGAGGCTGGTTCTCTGCTGACTCACTTTCAGAAAAGTGATCATTATGCTTGTTAAACTTCCAGCTCCATCAACATGGAGTCAATTTTAGCAACCTCATTTCCATTTCAAAGTTTCTCATCAGGATCTTCTTTTAGTACATTTTTGTTACTCTCTTCTTCATCTTCTCCTAGTGCAGTCAAGAAGTGTTGGTACTCAACCCATCATGAAACTAGTCATCTATAGCAACTAGCTAGTCCTGGTCTTCTGCTTTCTACAACTGAACTGAAATGAAATATTTTCCTAATTTCTCAGGAGACTTAAAATCCTTAAACAGAAATAGGTTTGGTTAAGGGTTTTGCTCAAGTTTCTTCATGTGCAGTAGTTATGGATCACCGTGGCCCAAAGTACTCACAAGAAAGGCCTTCAGCCCCACACATATCTTCATTTAATACATAAATGCATGTTACATCAAGATTAGACTTTCAACTGATTTTATAATTTTCACTATTTTGGAATAGTTACAAAATAACCTGGACATTTTTTTATTATAAATCTAAGAACTCCCTGGCTTTGCTCATTTTCCCTTTCAGGAAAAAAGGAATTCTACCATATCGCTAAATAAATGATATAATAAACACTGCTGTTTACACACACACACACACACACCATCAGTAACATAACTTAATAGCAGACAATCACATTTGACTTGATTCACCTCCAGAACTTCTACTTGCAATTCATTTTACTCAAAACATCCTTCCAGGAAGGTGGAAGGGAGCCCAACATCTGCAATCTAATGGATTATAGAGCAAGACAGTCTGCTGCTTACTTGTGAAATAGAATAATATAATTTTAAAAACAACACTACATTTTACTAGGCTTAAAAATTCCTTACACATATATAAAAAGTGGTACAAAAATTAAACTCAATAAAATAGTTTCCTTCCACAGGCCACAAATGCTGATAGGATTTAGATTTGGACTTACACATATTTGTATTAAACACAAAGGGAGAAAAAAAGGTTAAATTTCACTTTTTAATTAAAACTCAAGTGCCACCCCAAATGACTATAGATCAGAAACCGGAAGAAATTCAGCAATATGTGTTCATACCATGTAGGACTATTTTCTAAAAACGGTTGTTAATTAAAAACAAAAACAAAAAAACCCACAACAACCAAACAAAAACCAACAAAACAACTAAGCAGAAACCCAAAAATGTGGAGATATTTTCATTTCCAGAATGATTGCCTAAGGTATATAGCTAGATCTAATATAATTTTTTTTTAACTCCCCAATTTCACAATTGCCATTATTTTTATTCCCTTTACTTCAAGATGACTGTATTTCTCCATTTTTGAGGCCACAAACAGGCATCCACTGCTAAAAGCTTTAAAAAATCTCCTTCCTCCTACTTCAATGTTTATTCTTCTATCATCCCGTCCGGAATACTCTGCAATGAAGTTTAACTTAACAGTTCAGTTAAACCTCCTATTTTCTCTCTCAGATGTTCCTTAAATCCGTGCTTTCTTTTCATTGCTGTGTACAATTCTTCTAGCAATAATGTCTGACAGCCAATGTCAGTCCCAAGACTGGACATAAAAGTGGAAATACTCCTGATTCACAGACACTAATGCCTGTCTTGTCTGTTATCAGGCCTTGGTTAGGCTTATTGCCTTGGTCAAACTGAATGTTGTTGGCTGCTGGAGGAGAAAGCCTTGTGTAACTTTCAACATTGACATGATTAAGTATTGAAGATCTAGTTTTGGTTGGGACCACTAAATCTTCCTTCTTTTCTTGCAATAGAGAATGGAAGCGATGTTAGCAACCTAATCATGGGCACATGCTCTACAAAGGAAAAATACAAGTAACATCTAGTTGTTATTCAAAATTTCTTTTTAAGGAATGCACCTTTCCTTCAAACTACTTGTTTTTTCATCCCAATCACACGTGTATCTGGAGCATATGAGTGAGTGTATGCATAGGAGCGAAGAAACAACATCACACAGGGAGATTGGCAAGACAGGAAAGAACATAAGCACTGAAGAATGGAGTGCAATAGGAGGCATCAAGCTTAGCTGGCAAAGCTTAGCTGATTTGTGCTTTCACATTTAGGGAAGAAGGGAAAAGAATAATGTCTTTACAGGATCAGAACAGCTATCACTTTGAGCAACTAAAAGTTAAAACCTCACAAACCAGAAGTTAGAAGGACACACAACCTGCAGGACAGGGAATTATCAGTATTGGCAACTAGTTAGACAGCCTGGCAAATGTACAAGGTCTGTTTAACAATGGGGATTGACTTACTATTTGTGGTAGGCAAACTTGCTCTGTCTCTCATGACAGAAAGCCAGACAATACATCCTTTATGTGACTATAGTACAAACGCAAAATGTCACATTCATTGTTGAATGATGGAAGAAATAAACTTGGGTTTTTTTGGTTGTGTTTGTTTTTTGAAATAAACAAATTTCCACCCTAGTACTTTTAATTTAGAAAAAAGTATTTGTCAGCTTTATCAATATTTATGTAACCTCTAAAACAGTTACTTCCATTCACGAGCCTAATTTCCTTCAATTTTATAGGAGTGTGAGGGATCTCTTGTGCAAGATCAGGATAACAACATCAATATGGTTTCATTTTATGTATATAAAAACAATGAAAAAAAACTAGTTAAGTCACAGGTTATTTAAAAAGGATTGTCTGGTAATGGACTCAACTTAGAATGCATAGATGAATGTACATAAAGGCAGCATCTGGAGATGCTGAATCAAGTGTCTGCATCTCTGTTAGAAAGTTCACCAGCCTGAGAATGGTTGTATGATCATTCTGTGAGACAACTGAAGAAATACACTGTGAAGGTCTCAAATGCCTAAGTGACATCTTCCACTCATGCTTTACTTATACCTCCGTCCCACAACCAGTAGGGAGGACAGACACTTCTTTCATTCCCTTCTCTGCAGAATACCCTTTCTGCAGAATTCTTTGCTCCCCAGGGTATATTCTGGGAATTGACTTCTATCACGCATGGCAGAAAAACTCTTTATTTAGCTAATACTCAGTAAACTAAGTCTCTGTTGGCATGGATAATTAGGTTCTTCATAAAAATATACATTTAAGCTGTAAAGCTCATTGCCAGAGATAGTACAGATACTAATACTTTATGTGGATACAAGAGGTGACTGAAAAAATTATTAGAATAACCCTTTATGAAATACTTTCATTATCAAGGATGCCACCTCATTTCATAAAGTCCACAAGCCTTGAACTGACGCAGCATTGGAATGTATTTTCAGGAGACACCTTCTTATGCTTGCCCTTTTCCAATGGTTTTATTAGGCACCCTAATGCTGGGGAATGGGATATTAAATCTGGTCCAGAACAACCACTGTTATGATCTTACTTGTAGGCATCTCTTAATTTCTAAGGTTAACTCACTTTTTTCTTTTTTTTAAACAACAAAGATTTGGCAATGGGTAGAAGCTAAATTCAATCCAGACACAATGTGAAATAGATCTAAACAACATGCCATCGAAGTTGTGAGCTTTCCCCTCACCCAACACAAATATGTACTATGTAACAGTAACAGATAATACAATCTACGTTTTGAATCGATGCTATATGTGAAATGAAAACATTTTCTTACTGAGTAAGTAATGAACTCTCAGCAATTCAGTAACTGGCATTTGTGAGCTGTGTTTAACTTGAGGCACCTCAGCTGAAACAAAACTTACAGGAAGACCCTAATGATGTTTGGACATTTTTCTTTTCAGTGTGACTAACCAAGTCAAGTAGCAGGGTGAGCTGCTGTTTACTGCCAATGTTTGCCTTTATTTAATGTACTTTTTATTTCTCATATACAACAATCACACGATCATGATTTCCACCTGCATGTTTGCTAACCAGAATACTTTACTGGCAATCAAAAGCCCTGGTTGATTCCCCAATACAGTAAGTTTAAAGGCCCTCATGAGAATACAATAGCAAAAAGAAAAATGGATGTGAAAGTCGCTCCCTTCTTCCTGTTCCATGTACCCAGTGCCAAACTGTCCACCTAGTTGGATCATGGCCATGCTAGATACGTGGCCACACACATGAACCCCCCCTCCCACTGCCCAGAGAGAGAACCAGGTGTGGCAGAAGAGAGGGAGGGAGGCCAAAGGACCAGTTGAAATGAAAGCCCTTTCTCTTGTCTCCCTTTTCTCCAGACTGTGCAGAAGGAAAAGCCAACCACATCTACAGTGCTCATCACGTAGCTCTTCTATCTTTCCCTTTTTAAGATGTCTTGGTCCATCTCACTCCCCGACAAACACTGGTCAAACAGTGCTGCAACTATTTTTTTCTCCTCATGTCAGATACCATCCTCTTACCTCGTTCATAGCCAGGTCTCCTTGCTTCAGATTCCCACCATCCTACAACTACCCTTTTTCTTCCTTCCTCATTCTCAGGGGTTTGTGCTGCACATTTCAGTTGCTACATGCCAAAAGCCCACCTCTTTCAAAAGCCTTTGTGACTTCACATGCAATGACATCTCCTGAATGGTTTATTCAACTACAAGCAGTTCCAGATCATGTTAAGCTAAATTTTATATTCTTCATATTTCCTTGACTCCCTGGAGCACACAAGAAGGCTGGTGCATGGCAAACCATTCCAGAAGAAAATTCAAAAAGCAGCAAAGTGAGAGGACCAGAAGAAGCAGGACACAGAAAAATCTACTGCTTTTCTCTATCTTTTGGTCTGTGTCAATAGAACAATCCTAGGGGTTTTTTTGTATATTTTGCTCTCTGTCTCTATCTGTTGTGTGTATTAGTAGCAAGATACACTAGCTACTAGGTTTTCACATACAGTCTGTATATTCCTAGCCATTTTACACAGGCAAAAGTTACAAGGTTTACCCTCATACCATGATCTTCAAAGGAAAAACGTCTTGAGACATCCAACTCATTTTCTTGAGGCTGTCTTCTAGATTTCTTGCACCATTAGCATACACATTTTTTAATTGATGGTATAAGCTCTCACTTTAGCTTATGCCCAGACAGCTTCCTGAGTAACATGAAACAGAAGCCAGATCAGAAAATGGATTTTCTAGACTACAACTAATGAATTATGTGAATGTAGTTAAAACTGATTTCAGACAGACTGTGACAGAAATTTGGCTGCATTTTCTAGAAGAAAGGTTGAAAATACTTAACTGAGCAAAAAGTCAAGAGTAAATATTTTATTGTGTAACCAAACTTAGGGCAAACATAATTTTCAGCACATAATTTAACAGAAACAACATTCCAGTCAAATTAGCTAGCTCGACTCAATGCACCAAAGGATGAGGCAATCAGAACTGCTTCCTCTAATTCAACTTATATTTACTCAACTAAAAGCAAACCCAGAGAAATATACTTGATAGTCACTCCAGATAGTACCAGATGAACACTGAGAAAGTGCAACTATTCCCTAACTAGGTCAGCTGAAAACTACACACCCAACCAACAGCCAATGGAAAATGAACTGATTCTTTCCTTTATCACCTGTCAACACTGCCATAAACAAAATGTCCATTCTTTCTGTTGTTAATTGCCATCAACATATGTGTGCTGTCGACATCAAAATCCTCTCACCTTACTCTAAAACTGCACTTGTTAAAATCACGCTTGCTTCTCCTCCTTTTTTATCTTTAAGTCACAGTTGCTAAAATGGAAAACTAAAATACTCACTCGGCTACATCAGTGTAGAGAAACGGGCTGCTAGAACCCCATCCGCGGAACCACACACAATTACTTACCGCGATCAGAAGAAACCTTCACCTACTTAGCGGAAACACGGCTCGATTTGCCTACACCTACCCCCACCCCTCTTCTGAAATGCAATCTGCCGATCTCCCCAAAGACAAGCCGGACCCCAAGGCGTGCCCGCCCGCTCCCCCGAGGCGGCGGCACCGGCACCGGCACCC
>NW_009953496.1:5866093-5866353 GCF_000747805.2 Chaetura pelagica | reverse complement strand
GGGCCCGGGACCCGGGACCGGGGACCTGGGGCCACTCGCACCCTGCGTTTTCTCCCGTGACGTGCAGGTGGGTTGTTTGTTTTTTTAAACGCAACCGCCCGATCTTCCCGTTCTCGGCCTAATATGTTAAAGGAGGGGTAGGCGCTTAAAAGAACAGGCACAACCCGGCCAGCGGGAGTTTCATCAGCACAGGTCGTTTAAAAAGTGTGTCTTGCGTGCCCTCTGCCACCCGCCCGCCTCACCGAGAGGGCCGAGAGAGC
>NW_009953496.1:5845919-5865629 GCF_000747805.2 Chaetura pelagica | reverse complement strand
TTTAAAAAGTGTGTCCTGTGTGCCCTCTGCCACCCGCCCGCCTCACCGAGTGTGCCGAGAGAGCGGGACGCTGTGGTTAAGTACATATGTTAAGTATTCATACTCAATAAATGGGCTTTCCTTCTCTCCTGCCGAAGCAAACATTAAATTCTAAGACCAAGCAAGGTCAAAAACTGGCCGACCCACCGGGGGAGCAGCAGCCCTAGGAAGAGGTGCTGAGAAGCCGACTGGGATCATTGCTCTGTTTGGTGGGGATTCCCTCCCGACTTCAGTAAGAATAGAGCTGGTCGCCTGGTTCCCAGCCTTCCTTCTCAACAGGGTATGGATCACAAGTGTGCATGATGAAGGTCATCTGTTGGATGTCATAAACTCAGGCTTTTCTAAGGTAATAAAGAACTAATGAGTTGCAACAGCAGTAAAGGCTAAATTAGTGATTAAAGATGAAAAATAATCAAAAGGCACTCCCACAGGGGTTAGTCCTAGTCCCAACATTACTCAACACAGTCATTAATTACTTGAAAGTAAATAAGTAATAAAACACCTAAGAGTGGAAGTTTGGCTTCCACAGTGAGACAGGACAGTAGATGAGCACAGCCTGCATGGCTTTGGCAAACTGGGTCTACTCATCCAATGCCTGTAAATAAAACCAAGCATAAAAGACATATTTTATTTAAGCATTCTTGCTTTCACCAGAACCAAAACTGCCCAGCTTCCTACCTACTTTGCCTTGTGCTTTGTGGTTCACTGAGTTTTTAAAGGAATTGGACAAACGCCATTGGGGTGCACACACACTGTTGGCTATCAAAGCATCGTTGCAGGGTCAGTACCTTGTGAACATCCCACCTTGCACTGCCAATAGTTGCCATCACAAACTGCTGTTAGACAACAAAGAATGTCCATGAGCTACAAGGCTGAACAGTAGCTCTTTGGTGTCCCATGAACCCATACTGAAGACTGACCCATGCTAAACCACTCATGACAGCACACCCTGGACGCCCCTTGTCTCTTAGAAGCTGAGGTCATGCTACCACTTTTCCAAAGGTCTGCACACAGTTTCATGTCCATAAGATCCAGGAAAACCATCATGTTTCACTGAAAGATCGTCTGTGTACACTGGAAAAGTAGCTTTTCATAGTTGCAGTCACTTTGCTGTTGAAATTTTTTCATATTCAGAATGTGAAAAAACCAAAACACCACAAAATACAAGTAAACAAATCCACAAATAATTTCTGCTACAAGACCTCATCTCGCACATAATCTCTAGTAAAACCCACAGTCACTAATAAATTTTGAGCATCCATTTAATGTAACAGAGAGCCTGTGACAGCAATGGTTCTTGACTTTTAATATTAATATGAAGGATGGATAAAACATGCACTTCTTTTCCTTACCACATCAATAAAATAAATTATAAAGCTTAATTACCTTTTCAATATTCCTGTTTATATTTTAAAGACTTACATTTACAGTCGAAAAAAAATCTGTTTACCACAAGATGAGGTAAACATTCTGCTATTATTAACCTGCACTTTTAAAGTATTGTAGTTAGTGTGACACTTTGCAGAAAACCAGTCATTTAATCAGTTGAATAAATTCTCCACAAAATGTCTAGTGCTTTGTATTCAAACTACTGTTTAATTCAGGACATTTTATGTTTGTTTTCCTCAATGTAAGAACCTCAGACTGGAGAATCTTATGAGTATTTCCTATTTCTTATAGAGATAAGTCTGCTTATCTGAGAAGAACAAGTGTAATATATTTAACATATTTGTAAGGTATTGTTCCTTTTGAAAATAGAATTGTCTTTAAGCTAAATACTATTCCAAAACTAAGATGCATCGAAATACGATTGTGAGGTTGTAATTTAAAAAACTATTTTCCAGTATGATTCTGTTACTAACAATAATTAAAGCATCTATTGTTTTAAGAATTACTATTTTCCAGTAGCAGAAACAAATAATCAGGATGGTATATATTTAAAAAAAAATAACTGTAACTGTTATTAAGTTCTATATTCATAAGAATTAATTTCAGCTGTGCAGTTGCTTCACATGAGGAGATGCTGTCAGCCTAACCAAGAGCAAAAAGAAAATAACATGACCCATATTCTACAACGTAAGTGAATTAAACATGAATACTACAGGGCATAAGGGAAGCCAGTCATCAAAGCACAGAGAGACTGTTACTAAGAGTGAGAAGGATCTTCTCTTCTGCTCAGAATCAAAATATAAATGCAAGGCAACATTCTTGGCAAGAAAACAAATACTCTCCACCAGGAAAAGTTTAAAAAAATAAAAAAATGTTCAAGTAATACACCAAACAGTAACATGTATTTTTCAGTTATTAAATAGGCATAGCCTCCTTCTATACAGACAGATCACATCTATGTAGTAGCTAAATAAATACAAAACTCCCAGTGCTGTCATCTTTTGACAAGCATGTTTTACAAAGCAGCATAAGAAGCACAAAGTCCTCTTGTAATTAAAACCAAGCATCCTTCTGTTAAAACATAACCACAGTTCTTATTGATTGCTTTCTGAGTAGTACTGGCATTCTAGCCTGGCAGCCAGTCAGGCTGATAATACTCCATTAAGCAAGTCTGGAACAGTCACAACCAGTGACAGACCTCTTCCATCCATCTACAAGCCATCCTTTAGCCAAAACTAACAAAGCACGTAAGCACAGATGCAGAGAAGAAACAGGATTCAAGGAGGGCCCTGGTCTTTGAACACTGGCCAGATCAGTGTACATGTTTTAACTTGCAAGATGAGCATAGGCACCATGAAGTCAAATGAAACCTCCCCAGGTAGATATGGCCCATCTTGGGTATTCTGTGACCAAGGTGAGCCTGATCACATTTTCAGTGCTTTGCTAGCTCAAGGCCTGTCATGTGTTCTGTTTTGACATATCTTGAAATTTTGGTGAGATATACAAAGTACATTTGGACAGAAGTTACAGCACAGCAGCAAAGCTTTCAGCTGTTTCAGGCACATGAGTGTGACTAGATACAGAATTATAAGTTGTCTAGCCATACAAGGCCTAAAGAGAGAAAGTATTAAAAATGAACAAGCCTCAAGGGACAGTGGTATATATTTTGTTGGGAGGCAAGGAAGCTGGAGGAAAGCTGAGAAGGTGAATTTTTCCAGGTAAGGGATGGCAAGGTGCCATCCTTTATCAAGGATGGTTGCTTAAACTAGCCAAGACAAACTGGCCAAACTGGTGCACATTCAGCAAACACAACTACTGGCCTCTACCAAGCAGATAATGACAAATTTGAATTTTGGAAAGTCTCTCTCTTCAGAGCAGATAAAGATTAAGGAAACTAAAAGATATTCATTCTAGCAGAAGCAATTTTAACCTTCTCAATGCTGTTCAGCTGATTCAAAAGGAATCTAGCAAAACTTTTTTTTAGATTATGTTTGTCGTGCAAACTACATAAAAAGTGGGTGAGGAAGAAAAGCTGATCTGCATTTCAACTTTAAAGTATTTCTGCACTCAGGACTTAAGTTGTTCTATGTATGTTAACACAAATTCACACACTAATGGAGTGCAGAAGACAGTGGATCACTCTAAGTGTTGTTTAGGGAGCACCTACCAAATCAGAATTATAATCCCCATCTAAAAGAAATACAAACAGGGATAAACAAATAATCCGTTGAACTTCCCCAAATGCGAACATTTTCCTACTATGTTTGACAGTGCAGACTACACTCCCCATTTCTTTCTGATCCTTGGTTTGTAATGCAATATGTAATTCTATCAAATTTTTAATTGTCCTTCTGAAAACACTTCCAATTCCATTTTTATCGAGAAAAAGCTTAAATTACTGGAGTAAATTGCCTTTACAGTATTTGATTTTCTTATTCTTCCATGGCTTAAGAATATTTTTAGAAACATGTACTCTGAAGAAAAAAACACACAATACTGAGTTGGCATTCACATTCTAAAACAGAAGTGCCTATTTTAGTTATGCTTTTTAAAACCACATTAAAATACTTCCAGGGAAATCCCACCACTAACGTGTTTTACAACACTGCCTTCTAGAGAGAGAATCTTGCTCCTATTTCAGTGAGTTGCATATGCTGAATGCATTGTACCTTTTCAGCAAAGGCTGGGACACCAGCCACTGATATGTCTGCCTTCTATATTAAGTGCAACCTCAGGGAGAGGCTCAAAACCAAATCTGCCAGCTGTCCAGATTGTTTATGCTCAGGAAGGCATTCAGAGCTGTGTTTAGAGTAAGTCATACAGCAACTCAGGGTGAAAAACCCAAGTATCGTCAAGCTCTCCAGAGTACTCATGGCACCTGTTTTTGCAGGGTGTACACATCTACCTGTGGTGTGTGTGTCCTGAGGTATCCTATCTATTCCTGCAGTGGTTTTGCCTGGCTGAGAGTTGGTATACAAGATGGACTTCATAGTGGATGCCAGCATACAAGAATGTGTCCCCCTTAACATAAGAGGCTAGTAGATACGCTCCAACTCGATGAAGATGTAAAAAGCTGGGGCTTACTCACTCTTCAGGGTCTTCCCAAGGCTCTCCTTACAAGTCTAAGCTTCTGAGACCTATCAAGCTTTCATTTAATTCAATATTCAGCTAGTTGTGGAAAGGAAAGATTAAGGAATGTATAAAAGGAGGGGGACCAGAAACTGAAGGGTATGTTAGTTATTGTAGGGAAAATCCCTCTGAAATCCCAAAAAGAAATTTAATCTTTTAGCTTAATACTAATCATTAAATGCCACGCATGAAAAAACAGTGCCATTTAAGTCAAGGCAAAAATTTACTTACATATTTTTCTTTCTAAAATTTCAAAGGTGAACTGAACAGTTGAGATAATGAACCTTGAAAATAATTATATTCATCGCCTGGCAGTCTCTCAGTGATTCTGCCGTTGTCCAGTGATGGTTTACTGAGAGTTAACCTGGCTGTGAGAACACTAAAAAAGTTTTAAGGAAAAGATAAAAACTCTTCCTTACATCTCAACTTATTTACTATAGTAAATTAATGGTATTTTTTTCTTATATGTATATAAATTTAAAAAGCAAAAGCTGTGACAGTAGCAAAGCTTGAATGACTATGTTCTGGTATCAAAATTTGTAAACCTTAATTTCCAATGAATTATCACTCTGTTGTTTGCCTTTTTTTTTAAGAGGAGGTCCATTTTTTGTCTAAATCTTGGTTTAAATATTTTCTTTACTTTCCTGATTACTTTTAGCATTTTTAAATGCTTATTTTGATCAACAGGAAAAGCTGACTACCAAGAAGAAGTGGTTTTAAGTCTGTTCTTGTAGTTCCTTGTCTTGTTCTCCATTCCAACATGATCATTTTATTTTTTACATTTATAATAAAATGCAAGATGAACACAGCACAGTGAGATACTTTTTGCAATGTACATATCAATCACATTATGTTAAAATTTGCTTTCTGGAACACTGACTGCTGTGTACAGCCTAAAGGAACAATTCTTGTTAAAAAAAATATTATTTTTCACTAGAACAAGCAAATTGAATAAACTTTTTTTAAAAAGAGTTTGTCAGGGAAGTCAGTGAAATGCACTGACACTGTACCACAGTTTTGTGTGCCAGATATGCGAACGCTGTTGACTCCAGTCAGTATTTTACTGCTAATTTATTGTTCTTCATTATTGTTCTATACTAAAATGCTTCTCAGATTTGGAACATGTATATAAATAGACTCACTCAACATGCCCAAAAGTCAGTTGGCATAAGGTTGCACAGGGAGGCCCTGACTATAGGCCCCTTTCCATTCCTGTTGCAATGCTCCTCAGTATTGGAACTTTTCCCTAATCTCCTACATTTGGAACTCCAGAGCCCAGATTTGATAATTTTCTGAGAATACCACAAAGCTCCTTTTCTCCTGCTTATTAAAGCTGCTGGTAAGAATGTAACTCAGGTCAGAGATGAGATTTAAGGTAGTCCTTTCTGCAAAATTTTCATTTTTTCAAGAGGCACTTAACAGTACAACAGCAGAAGGCTCCTTAAATATGTATTTTTACAATCTGAAGAAAAAGCAAATGTTGAATAGATAGATACCCTATGCTCTCAGAAGTTCTCAAAATCTGACAAAAATGAAATGTTTTAGGTTATTTTTTCCATCTTTTGCTGTATTGTTCTGGCATGCCAATGAAAAAGTGGTATTTGGCATTGTGCAAATAAATACTTAGCATTGAAGAACAGAAATTAAGAGGCCAAGGCTAGTTACTGTGCATTACAGCTGTTTTGAAATTGTATCAAATGCTTTTCATGATTCATGGGAGGAAAAAAGGGAAGTAGCATAAAGTCAACAAAAGAATCCATGTAAAACAGAGATTTACAAAACCACTAGTATTAAGTGTTTGATGTTGTCAGCTGACAGCACTTGCTAGATTGCTGCACCTTAATATGGTTCACTGACATCTGCCTGTGTTTTGTCGTTTGCTTTAGTAAACTGTATAGTTAACCAAGGGACACACCTTAACCAAATGGTTTGTTCAGACTACAAAGAAGAAAAATATTCTGAAAGAAACGGATTAACCCTTGACTCCCATTCCTTTGAAATAACACATTTCACCTCAAAGATTACAGAAAAGGAATCTCTATATTTGAATGTATCCTTAAATATCTCCTTTTCTTTCACAGCCAACAGTCCTACAAAAAGATCAGCCACAGCAGGAAGCAGGTCTGTGAGTGGTGCAGAAGAGAGAGGGATGCTCAGACCAGTGACCAGGTTGAGTACAGATACTTCTCAGTTTTAAGTGCCTAGCTGCTGTGCACAGATGAAACATGCAGGAAGTCACACCAGTGACCAAAACTGATAAGCAGAGGAATTCTAGCTTCCTCCATGCTAACTAGATGAGAAAGCAACTTAGTCTTTGAATGATACTATCTATGTACAGCACTGTGGCCTTCATCTGAGATACACAATGTCATTTAAAGCAGTATGTAAAAGGTTAAGCCTGTATCTACACCAATTCAGTATCTGAACAGGGCCTACAGGAAAGCTGGGGAGGGACTTTCTCCAAGGGTAGTGACTAGACAAGGGGTACTGACTATAAACTGGAGGAAGGGAGATTTAGGTTAGACATTAGGGAGAAATTATTTATTGTGAGTGTTGAGACATTGGACCAGGTTGCCCAGGAAGTTGTGGAAGCACCATCCCTGGAAGTGCTGAAGGGCAGGTTGGATGGGGCTCTGAGCAACCTGGTCTGGTGGGAGGTGTCCCTGCCCATGGCAGAGTGGTTGGAATTAGATGACCTTTAAGTCTCTTCCAACCCAAACTATTCTATGATTCTACGATTCTAAAACTGATATACAGAGTACAAGCTTTTGCAGATAGCAAATTTGTTAAACTGTTAAGCTCTACTCTCAATATACCAGCTAAAGCAAACTTACTTCAGTAACAACTTTGCACTCAGTCCCTCCTAAAAAGACAAAAATGGGAAAATGGAAAGTATTTCAGGATCTAGCCCACATATTCCAGAATACTGTAAACATTTAGTTTAGTAATCACTTATTAGTTGTAATTTTAAAAAGCCGTTTTGTTCTTTTTACAGTTTTTTTCTTGCTGCTTTAATTTAAACTATGAAAAGGAAGAGGAAAATAGCATGGAGTTTGAAATGCTCTTTCTCACAGACACCAAAAAAATACATTCATTATTAATATATCTTTGCAGCAAGTGTACTGAATAATCAGCATTTATCACTTGCAGGTGACCCCTTATCATATGGGCCACCAACACATCATAAATTAATTGCCAAAAGATTTTAAAGTCAGATAACTGTTGGTTTAATTTTAACTAACAAGTATCATACTGCCACGGCTGCCTGTGTGTGAATCTACAAGCCAACATCGTGAAGTGCCAGAGTGTCTCTACTAAAAGATCAGGACAGGCAGTAACACTGACTCATTTCTTATGGTATTCTGCTCCAAGGTTTTCATGAGACCAAAGCAGAAAAATCATTCCAAATAGAAAGGAAAGGAAAACTGGGAATGCCAGCCAGCATTTGCTTTCTCAGATGACTGTGAACTAAACTCCTTTTGGTTAGTCATACACAGATTCTTGTCATTCCCTTCATAAACTCTTCTCAGAAAAACCTAAGTAACACAAAAGCCTAAGCAACATAAAAATTATGCCCAATAATTAATAACCAGAAACTTCTGACAGAACTCAAACACTCTCTTGCTACAGATCAACAGCCTCCCAGTTTTAATATTGATGTAAACAAATGATTCTGCCAGTTTTCCATTGGCCTCCAATATGAGATGAGATTAAATACTAGAGTTAATTAAAATAATGCAAGCCTAATTATACTGCTTACCCAACAGATTCAAACATTAACAGTATATACTTACAGAATTCACACCAAAATACATGCATTTTTAAATAAATCAATGTCATTACTTATAAGAGTATTGATAACACTTAATCTAATGTTACGTATACCTGGAAGAAATAAAAAGTAAAGTAAGAACAAGTGAGGCAAAGCTTGTGCATTATGAATTCCTATCACGTCTCTATAGAAAGATGTAGAAGTGATATCTACTTAATATAAAGATGGTAACACTGTAAGTGCATAATTTGAAACTCCTCCTAGAAATCTAGGAAGTCAAAAGTGAGCTAACAGTTAGGAGAAATTTTCTGGAAGGTTCTCAAAAAAGCCAGCTAGCACTACACCTAAAAGACTTCCTTGTATCTTCATCTAGAAACTTGCTTATTGTCTTTCAGTCTCAGTTTTAAAGATTTATAACTATGAGGGAAGTGTGTTCTGGAATTTTACTTTCATGTATGAACAGCTATTCTATTTGTACAAAAATTGTATCATTTTGAGAAAAATACTTTCACTCTTAAAAAGGAATTGAAGAATTAGAGTCTTGACCAAGATGTTTATCTTAACTAGGTACAACATAAGTAACTGAGTGGGCATTTTGAAATATTTCTTTACTCCAAGGACACAGTGATATTTAAAAAGGTGGAAAAAAGGGAATGCGATTCTGTATTTGTTGTCAGAACAAAACGAGGATACAGTATCTACCAAGTCAAAGAACTGTACAAACTACAAGGGATGTTTCCCTCTAGGTGAAGGGAAACAGATACCTGTTTTCATCCTTAGCAATGATAAATTTGGCTTGGAGACAGAATAAATCACTGGTTACACCTTAAGTATCTGCTCTGATTTTTAAATTGGTGCTTTATACTAATTGATAAAACAGAATTTTAATTACAGTGTTAAACATGAACTTTCTATTTAAGTACTAATGAAGCTTTTATGTAAGAATGCAAATGATAGCATAGCCTGAAAATTAAGCACATATACAAAAGGTAGTAACAACATGCAACAATCAAAAAATGGACATTCATAAACATGTCAGTATATGAGACTCTCCAAACTGCTTCCAAAGAAAAAGGAACATTTCAATGAATCATGTACTAACAATGCAGAAGAAAACGAACATCTGGGCTGTGCTCAGTCCAAAGCCCATCACAGGGAATCCACTGTGCAACCACCAGAAAGTAGCTTTGATACGTGTCAAGGTATTAAATGAGTCCCATGGTCAAAAGCGGTCCACATTTATTCAATGCTTTTCCGGTGTGCTTTTTCTTAACCTCCTCCATGGGAACACCACCACCTTATGTGGCTAAACTGATTATAAGGTTTCCAGCAAGAAAAAGAGATGCTTAAAAGGAGCATACGCAGAGATGTATATATATGTATCAAACCTATATACTGCTAACTTGTCACAAATACCAAAAAAACCCCAAGCACTGAATAGAGTATTTAGACAGCAATTATGTGTCTGCATCCAAAAACTGAATAAAACCCACATTCTCTACTACTGGCTAGCAGTAGGAGTAGTCATGTTTAGAACTGGCTGTTTGAAAGCCTGGACTCCATCTTCTTAGGATCCAGATCCTATGATAAACCAGATATTCTGTATATTTCTGTAACAAAAAAATATATGAGAAGTTCTTACTAGATAACTAGTTAACTTGGTAACTGCAAGACAACTAGAAGATGTAAATGTCTGAGGTAACAGCTAGTCCAGATTATAGATGGTAATTGAAATATTTGGAGATTCACATCTCTACATCATGGGTAGTGTATCAGGAAAGGAAATTACAATGTATAGAAAAAAGAATTCACCCATAATAAAGATGACAAAGAATTCAAGATATGCTTCTAAAAGAGTACATCTGTAAGTATTTTTGCAATGTAAAATAATCATTGCTTTTGCTTGCTTTCATGTGTTTATCGTCATATGATTACAACCATGTCATTTTCTTTTGCGCTTTAATTCTATATTAACTCTTCCTAGTACTTCTTTTCACCAAAGAATGGTTATATATGTCTAGATTAAAAAATCTATAAAAAGCAAAGGTCCCATCGTAAAAAATTATATCTTCACATTGATATAATGCAACTGCAGTACAGTATTAAAAATAACATTTTTAATATTAAAGATACACTAAGAAGTCTCCTCTCCTGTCAAAGGTTGTATAACAGACTAATAAAGTGATGTGAATTGTTAACATCCAATGTGTTTTGTGTTTGCAATATGAGAGATAGGAATGGGGAGGGAAAACTATAGGGCTTGCCTGCATTTGAAAGATAAGACAGATTAACACTGGTTGGGAATTTTAAAGTACTAAGAGCAGTTTCTGAATAATTCCATATGTGAACACTGTTATTTTGGAATAAAAGTGCTTTGTTCCTGTTCAGCTTGACCCACTTTCCAAGTGTATTTAATTAGGAACAGTTTTATGTGTAAGAAAGCCTTTTGTTTATTCTCTTGATTAAAGCAATAAAGTTCAGTATCTACAGTTTCTGACTCAAAGCAACTTAAATGTTTTTAAAAAATAAACAAGCTATGGAAACAGTGCCTAGGTATTAAAATACAATTGTGGCATTTTCACTGTTTCCCTAAATAAGTGATTTCAAAGGTAAAAGGTTTTTTAAACAGGCTGCAGCCAACAATTACTTTCTGCACTAATGTGTAGGCTGTGGATAGTTACTCAGAATTCTTTAAGACAAATCTGCTCTTTGCAGAACACGAAGTTACAGCAGAGATTTTTAAAGTCATATGCCAAAGGGTCAACAACAAGGGAGTCTGTTCTTCTTATACTCATAGCTGAGCCAAATCCAGGTGAACAAAATCCATGGTACCAACTCGAGCTGTTCAGCTCAGCACTTTCCAACCACATTAACCCAGATACCTGCTCAGAACACAAGCAGCATGAATCCACACGGACGCAGAAGATACAGTGGAAGTGGGTTTAGAAACTTGAAAAATGGGAAGCCTAACTTTGTGTGTCTGCAAGTATGTCTAATAAGTATGCATGTTTGACCTAGGCTTGGTACCACAGCTTTGGCCACATAAACTTCCTCACCTACTGCTGCTTGTGTAGAAATTAGTACCTTGTTAAACACTATAGCATCAGCCTAGAGACAGCAGCCAACATCTGAGCAGCAGGAAGAACAGCTTTGTTAAACACTGCCATCTCCACCTGATCCTGAGTGTTCCTCGTCTGTGGCACAACACAAAACAAGCAGGGTTCCTTAAACCACTAAAGTAATATCAGAGTGTTTATGACATAAGTGGTTAACACATTTCATCTTGCAATGGAACAGATGAGGAACGCTCACATTGCACGAAAGGCAGCATTAAAAAATTAGCTCTTACGCCTTGCTCAGCCATTTATTATCAGCTGTAAAAGGCAAGGTTTAGCACTGTTCTGCCTACAGTGGTCTTATCCTAACCCACAGGCTCTGGTAAATTTTCAGACTGTGGGATCGGAGGATTAAATCCAATGCTGGACTGTCCCCAGCTGGATGGCTGAAAATAGGGACTCACATGCCGACTCAGACATAGTTTGCTTAGAAGAAACAGAAACTTCTCACCAGTGTAATAAAGTAAAATGTTTATGAATTGTATGTTGCACCCTCCCAGAAAGTCCTCTATACTGCTTGAGTGACACCCTCCAATGGGTCATACCCAACAGATCCATGTAACTGTCCTGAAAACAAAGAGGTGGTGCAGATTACGCTTCCGTCATTGAATCTTAATTCAGCTTTTAAACATTTTATCTTCATTTGAAAAATAGAAGACTGCATGCTATGTATTTAGCAAGTACTGTGATTGCCCTTGCTTGTTTAAGAACAGACTAAAACTTCAAGTAATGTGGCAGGCTACAGTTAAGTCAATAATGTCATGTTTTAGCTTGGATGATGTAAGCAAACTTTTACTTCTTCTACAGCTTCCATAAGTAACAGTGCATTGCTGCTTTCTAGAGAACAAGAAATGACACAATCTGCCACATCAATGCTGCTTTGAAGTGTGTCACGTTTTATCTTGAAATTACTTTTACAAATACTAGGGCCTTAAAAAATATTTTATGTGGAGTCTAGATTAAAAAGCCTACTGGAAATTATCACCTGTTCCTATTTGTTCCTTGTCCTTTATGAACTGGAAAGCCCAGAATTGGATGCAGTATTCCAGATGTGGCCTGACCAGGGTAGAATAAAGGGGGAGGATGACCTCCTTTGACTTACTGGTCACACTCTTCTTAATACAGCCCAGAATGGCATTCACCTGCTTGGCCATGAGGGAACATTGTTGGCTCATGGTTGGGGTGTTGTCCACCAGAACCCCGAGGTCCTTCTCCCCAGAGCTGCTCTCCAGCAGGCCAGCCCCCAGCCTGTACTGATACATGAGGTTGTTCCTTCCCCTTGCCTTTGTTGAATTTTGTTAA
This sequence comes from Chaetura pelagica, assembly GCF_000747805.2. Taxonomy (NCBI): domain Eukaryota; kingdom Metazoa; phylum Chordata; class Aves; order Apodiformes; family Apodidae; genus Chaetura; species Chaetura pelagica. The sequence goes on along the minus strand of NW_009953496.1, from coordinate 5,852,882 downwards.
GTTTCTTCCTGCTCAACTCTTCAGCCTCTCCAGGTCATGCTGGAGGCAGCACAGCCTTCTGGTGTGTCAGCCACCCTCCCAGTTTTGTATCATCAGCAAACTTGCTAGCGGTGTACACTATTCCTTCATCCAGGTCATTGATGAATATATTGAGCAGGGCCGGACGCAGTACTCATGTAAAAATAATTCACAGAATTCTGTTTGGACTGTGAAAACAATACTCCCCATAAATTCTCTATGTATTGTCACACCAGGATTGAGTTAAAGCCAAAGAAGCACCTGATTCTTGCTTTGAATACCAGTTGATTGACTGCTGTTATAAACCACTTGATGGGACTCAGATTCCAAAGACAGTTGAATGACTGACTGTCTCATTTTAGCATTCTGAGATGTCAGTAACAAGACAAGCTCAAGAAGAGAGATTTAAACAAATGTTCAGAAAACACATTGTCAAGATCTACCAAATATACTACTGAACAGCTTTTATTTGTAACGAGCTATTTACCAAACTCCTTAATCAGATACATATTACCAATATTTCTGAAGTATATTTGTGAATAGCAGTTTCACCCAAATGAAGAATGTTATACCATGTTCAATAATCTTCTATTTTCTCTTTCTCTAAGCATTTGGATGCACATAAATAATATTTGTACATGTACAGAAGATATTAGTTATATACTCAGATGTAAACATAACTATGAGACATGCATAACAGAAGGTAATAAATATTATAGTACGTTTAGAGAAAGAGAGATAGAGAGAGATATCGATCTGTATAAATATATCCCTTCCATTTTGACTGGTCTGGATTTTGCAATAGTATTGTCACCAGTTTAAACAGACATCTTACACTTGTTTTCCTCTGTACAGCTTTTAATTTGTTTTGTAATAATCTCCCTAAGCTAAATAAGCAGCCTTTGGTGTAAACAGAAACATCAACAGCAATTAGCATTTGCAAAGTACCTGACATGTTTAAAGTATTGTGTAAGTATTTAAACACAAGTCCTCAAATCAGTCCTCAGGATCACTGAGCACTTCCACCAGCAATGCTGTACCCATAGAGAAACACACTGCCACAAGGCAGAAAACAAGTTACCACCAAAGTCCTGAAACCAGGACTAACTTTTAATAAATAGTGGTATTTACACAAAGCTAATCCAAACAAAAGAAATTCAGAAGTAGTACATGAACACCCTTTGTCTGCAACATAGTGTTAGTTTTCTAGCATTAAGAATGAAACAATCCAGATTTTGAGGAAGAGCAGATAAGGCAGCACATATAACCTGCCTATTAACCAGATACAATCTTTATGATGGAGAAAAAAACAGTATGTGCTTAGGAAAAATTTAGTATAATGCGATTCATGTGATTTTTTGTCAATCATAAGCCTTTAAAAGATGGATCTTCCCTTCAAAATTTAGCTCAACTAGAAGAAGTACCTGGATCAGAAGTTTTCCTTTTATTTTATGTTCATCATATTTTGAAGGCTTTGCAGAATTTGGTGATGGACACGGTATTTTCATAAGGTCTTCATCTTCTTGAAATTTCTTAGTCTTTAACAATTTATCTTCATAACCAACAGAAGTTTTCATCTTTTCAAGATTTTTTTGTATTTAGGGATGTATCTTCATAAGAAATAGAGGTCTTCATCTTTCTGAGTTTCCTTATTGCTTAAGGATGAAGACAGGACTCTCTTTTAAAACTGACTACACAAGAAAAGATTCCAATGAAGACATTTCTATTCAGCTAGTTGGGGTGGCTGTGGACTTGAAAGATTTCCCTGATGTCGCATGTTTTGTTCCTTCTTTCTGAGGATATGACCATTCCTTGGTCCTGAATATTTTCATTACTAAGGCCAGTATGCTTTGGAGTGGAAAATGTTAGATCCATTGAATAATTTGCTTGTTGGAATGATTTTGGTCACTTTTATTTTTTTTTTTTTAATATTTCTCCTTACTACCAGAAATCTGGAAAATGTTCCAAGGTGTATGATAAATTTATCATAGTCTTTAAGTATGCAAGCTATTATTAAGGCTCCTTGTAAAAGTTTTCTTTCCTACTATTAGAGGATTCACACAAAAACAGATGTTCTCTTTTCCCTTAGTGGGTCAAAGTTAAGACTGCTTTATTAGGTTTTATTAAGACTGTCCATATTCTTGTTGATACGGAGCTATTGCTCACTGACAACATGACAAATAAGAGTTTTGCCCTTCAGCATGAAATTCAGTACTCCATGTCTTCCAACACTACTACCTTCAACCTTTGACATGACTGCAGAAAAAAAAGCAACCAAAAACCAAAAACATAAAAACAAGCTGCACCAGTACAAAGAAGAAAAAATATGAACAGACCTCTAAAGCCAATGACCTGTTCCCTGCTATATTTTGAGACTCATCTCTAACATGACATTTATGTAAGAATCAGCCCCATTATGACAGATGAAAAAAGCAATTAATATAAAAAAAAGTTCCTTTTGCTGTATTACTGCTTGACCACCTTCCCATGTCATCTGACTATCACCTACTGAGAACTAATAATTACAGAGAGGTTTATTGTACAAGCCATTATCCTGTAGTCTCTCAGATGGCTGATCTTCTATGTGTACCACCTGAAGTTCTAGCTATACTTAACTTGCAGCAGAAATGAGAAGATAAGCCTAGACTATAAGTCACAGAGTTGTGAAGTTTCTGTTCAGATAAAGAAGGAGGACACAACTGTGATTTCTACCATTGTAATAATCTATGCATGGTGTCTGTACAATTATAGAGTCTGGATGGTATTCTGTTTTACCACTGAAATTCTCTCTGTATATTAGTCCAAGTAAGGTCACATCTTTGCCAAACCAGAGACATTTCATTTAGCTTTAATAATCTATAATTGCCTCGTCTAATCTAACTTAGTCACACAGGGAGATGAGCAACTCTGGAGAGTGGTACATCACACTTAACAGTTTAGGATGAGAAATGGAACTGGATTGTGGAGATGGATAGTTTAACATAAACTCTAGCTGTCAGAAGGAAGCACTGCACAGTGTTGCTGGAGAGCCAAGATTGAAGGGCAGACCTTTGTCAGACTCCATGGACATTATAGTAAGAATCACCAAACATACACTCCAGAAAAAATGGCTTTTCAAGCATATAACTTATAAACACAATTGATGTCAGAGAAGTAAAGATGTACTTACCAAAAACAATAGAGGACTCACAGTAGTAGTAACCATTCGGTTGCTTTTTTTTCAACATAGAGCAAAGATCTAGGCGCCGCAAGGTTTCATCTCCAAAATAATGGCTTTTAAAATCTTCATACAGGCATGAGTCAATTTTTTTCACCTTTCAATAGCAACATAAAATTCAGTTAGGTATTCTACTAGAAGATTGAATTTTGTTGTTTAATTCCAATAATTTTCATTTTAATCAGAGGTATAGTTAGGATGGAAAACTACTGCAAAAAGAATACTGAAAGAATAATGTGCCGAACCTTCTGTTATAGTTAAGCACTGCCTGCTGCATAACTTAAACAAGGAAATATAGTGCCATTACACCTTTTTTCTATTCCTCCCTCTTCAGTCCTGTATGAAACAAATTGACAAACACAATGCTAAAACTGCTTTCGCTTCCAGTGGTTTGCAACCCTCTTCATGGAACATGTAACTGGAAATTATTCTTGCTGTCATCACTGGGAATGCGGCTACAAGGAAGAATCTAAAATGTTCAATGGGGGCAGTTTTCTGGGTCTTTAAAATCACCAAACACAAAAATGTGGTTGTTTTGCATATACAAAGTGGAACAACTTAAATGTTCTACAAGGCTGTTTTCAGAAAATCTTATTTCAGTAGTTAAGAGAATAGGGCTTCTTATTCCATCATATTTTCAATAAAAATAAATTATCTCTGCAGAAAGTCAATCTTTCACTTCCAACATACCTCAGAATAATGCTGTTTGCTTTTTAAAAATTGTTACTGTGTGCTAAAGGATGTTAGGAACAACTGCTGCCTCCAGCAGCTCCATCACAGGGCTGCCTGGCTGTTGCAGCCCAGGGGACTCAGGGCCCCAGGACCCAGCCCAGGGCCTCTGATGAATGTACCTGCTACTTTCATGTCCCAGAGACGCATAGACATGCTCAGAGTACACAGACATGACTGGCTACACAGGCTGGCCCCAAAAAAGGACCGCCCTCTTCCCGCATAGACATGCTCAGAGTACACAGACATGACTGGCTACACAGGCTGCCACAAACAAGGCACTGCCTTCTACAGCACCCACATATATGAATCACATGAGACACAGGTGTGAACTGCCCCCAGCAGAGACAGAAGGTCACTAGTGCAGGTGTGCACAGGACACTCCAGGTTCACAAGCACATGAATGTTTGTGCATCCCCCAAGCATCACTGTGACCTTTCTGACCACCTGGCACCTCTGTCCACCCCATGTGTCCACTTGCTCGTTGGTCCAGCTTGAGGTTAGGTTAGGTAATGAACACCTAAACCTCTCATGCACACCCAGTTTGGGGAAGATAGAGATGTCTGTCCCCAGCAGCCAGCATCCAGTACACCAGTTTGGTCAGACAAGCATGCCCAACAGCCCTATTTTACACAGAATCTGCCCCTTTTTACCTCCCATTCTGCCTACTCTTCCTTTGTTCCTCCCCAACCCCTTCCCTTGAACATCCTCTATCTGTTTGAACAGTACCACCAACCCCACCAACACCCTGGACACCCCCAGCTGCTGCAAAGTCCTGTTTTTTCTGAAATTTCTTGCCAGCCTATCAATTAGTGTGACTGAGGACGTTTTTCTCTTCGTTTTGCCTATTATGTTTACAGGTTTGTGTCTATGTATATATATTTTTATGGCTTCATCCTTTTCCTTCCCATTTAATTTACAAGGTCCTCAACCAGATAATTCTACTGAAATGAACAGCCCCACACTCCACATGCCCTTATCAATCTGTGTGGCTGACCAGCTTCCACTCTTGCTACTGCCTCCCATATCCTAGGATGGTCAGGTTTATGCCTCTGTACATGTTGTTTAGGGCTTCCTCCTTTTTTTAGTATCCTCTTCTGTACTGAAAAGGTCCCTCACTAGACATCCTAAAGGGTGAGACAGACTGTCTCCTTCCTAGCGCTCTTACACTGCATCTGTCCATCTGAGCACCCCACTTGCTTGTGGTGGTTCATTTCTAATTGCTTGAGTAAGTACCTGTACATTTGGTTCTCTAAAGTCTAATACAGAGACTTTTGGTCCCCTTTACTAAATTAGACTTTCAGTGTGCTAAAGTCTAATTAAGGGAAGGTCAGAAGTGTCTTCCCATTATTTCCTTACTTTCTGAAACGATGACATCTAGTGGAGGATACTCTTCATTTCGGGTATACAACTTAAAGACATCTGTATTCCAGCCTCACTGTCATTATTTAAAATCTATTTAATTAATCTATTTAATTCTATGGCTAGATTAGCCTTAATGTACTCTTGGTTATTTTAAAATTAAATCACAATTCTTTGCTTTTTGGCTGACAGTTCATTGAAATACATTTAGACATTAACCAGTAATTTAAAAAAAAGACCTTTTCAGCCTGGAGAATAATTGTCAAAATGTGAAGCCCTGAGTACTTGTGGAACAAAATGAGGAAAAGATCAGAATCACCACTTCATGCTTCAATAAAAAAATAGCAGTTACAAGAGGTTGGGATGTTGTTTGTCAAAAACAGATTGGTAAGGACTGAATCAAACGATGAATGCTCAGGAATTGAGTTATGCTCGTGATACACTACTGAAAAGCAGTCAGGGGAAAACTGTGATATTTTTAGTAACTTGGCGCAATTTCTGGAGTGCTGTTTGTAATGAGATGTGAAAGGATGACACATGGCAGGTGCATGGGAAGGTCACATTTATCTCTTGATTGCAAGGGTCTGGAGCAGTAAAGATGAAAGAGGAGCTGTTACCACTTGAGCAAGTTACAGATGTTGATTAAGAAATATGCTATAATTGAGGAAGGGTGAGAAACGGGAGTATTTGAGAGGCCATTTTGAAGTGTTTGGTGCTGTAAGGGGAAGAGGAAGACTCCTACCTCTCGAGGAAGCATTATAATGAATGCATGCACGTGAAGGGACATGGTTGTGTAATGTCGGCCTGGAGAGGCATTGCATATGGAGCTCTTGCAGACTGGCAGAACACCAAGGAGTGAGCAATTGGAAGCCCTGTCGGGTCTGTTAACTGTCTGTACCACCTCTGTATGCAGGTGGGGTCCATCCTGCCATCCCCAGCCTGCAGTTAAACCCTCCAGCTGCGTGGAGTCTGTGTGGCTGCTGTCAGCAGGCAGCCAAGCAGTGTTTGCCCCTTCGTGGAACCCAGGGGAAGAAGGTAGAACCAGGATCAAGAAGGTTCAAGTGATGACAGGCTTTATCAGACTGCAAAACAAGGTGTAGAACACCCTCTTGCACACAGCTTCAGTCTCCATGTAGCAGAACCCACAGCCAAAATGCCCAGCTCCCAGCACCACATAACCAGCTCTCCAAGCATGAGGGCTGCATCTGAAGATTCATTTACAGTTGCTCAAAGTAGCTTCCCTTAATAGTGAGCTGCAGAAGCTGCAACAGGTGAAGAGGTGACCAGCTGGGGAGCCTGGCAGCGGGCAGGGATGGCCACAAATCCTGCTGGAGCACTGGCAGGTGATGCAGAGGCAGCTCAAGGAGATGCTACGTGGGAGCAGATGCCTGACATCCCTTCCCAGCCAGCAGGCTGGGCTGTTCAGGGGGCTTCTTCCAACAGCCTCCTCTTCTTCCCCCTCAGCGCAGGGCTCCCTTCCGGGGCTGCGGGGAGGAGGCTGAGCCCTGTGGAGCTGGGAGGCCGCTCGGGAGGCTGCGGGTCCATGCCCTGCGTGACGGCAGGGGCTCGTGGCCAGGACAGGGCTCCTGTGGGCGGCCGGGGCTGAGGGCAGCGCGGCAGGGCAGGACGGCGGCCCC
>NW_009953496.1:5843569-5845855 GCF_000747805.2 Chaetura pelagica | reverse complement strand
CCCGGCCTGGCTGCGGGGGCAGAGCCGCCGCGCTTCTTCCCCCTGACAGGACATGGCGCCCGGGAAGCCGGAGGGCGGGGAGCATCGAGCACCTGCCTGGAAAAGGAGGGTAAGGGGGTCGAGATAAAACTTCTGGGCTGCAAGGAGACACAGAAGCCGAGACAAACCGTCCATCTGCGGTGAGAAGGGTGAGTAGAGGAGGGAGGAAGTGGGAGAGGGTTCAAAGTGGGCTGCTCTCAGTGACCGTGGCCTCTGAGGAAACTGGTGTGGGTGAGCCCTGCAGTGCGGTATGTACTTGGACAGAAACCTGCACTACGTGATGGTGCTGCATAAAAACCAGGGAGGGACCCTAAAACAGTGACCAGTTTATGTGGCTGCACTGTTGTGAGGAGCCATGGTCAGTGCATGTGGGTGCCCTGTACCTCTCAGGGTGCATCATTTTGTACGTGCATGCACACGTGCAAAACGCATAGGTACCTTGTGCATGTGTATTACTGTGTTTATGGGTATCTGGGTATACATATTGTATGAGTTGTGAATAAAAATCTTTCTCCGGCAGAATGAGTTCCACATCAGCCACAAGCTGTGTCCTGCCATCATCGCTTGGGCCTGAACAAGAGGACCAAGAGTGCTCTGAGACACACATGTCTGTTTTCTGGTATGCAGGACAGCTTGCTATTACTTACTATGATACAGAAGACTGCTCAGTTTACTTCATGCCTGACATACCTGATAATGAAGACCTCAAGCTACTGCAGAAAGTAATTGGGGAAGTTAATCCTCAGTGCATAGTGACCAGTGCAAAACAGGACCAAAGTATTTCCAAATTCCTGACCAACCTAACAGCTACTGAAGGTGATAAAGATATAGGAAAACCAGAAATTGTCCTGTTCCCTAACACAGATTTTGGCCTAGAAGTCAGCAAGCAACGGATCCTATCTAGACAATTTCCATTTATCCCATCTCATATGACTGCAACAGAGAAAATTCTCTACCTATCCTCAATCATCCCTTTTGAGAGCCCACTCGTGATACGAGCCCTAGGGGGACTCCTGAAGTTTCTAGACAGAAGAAGGGTTGGAGTTGAACTTGAAGAAAGCACTGTTGCAGTTCCTATTTTGGCCTTTAGGAAGTTTGTGCTGTCAGATATTGTGAATATGGACCAAGACACTTACTGTGTCCTGCAGATATTTAAAAGTGATATCCATCCTTCTGTGTACAAGCTGTCCAGTGGATTAAAAGAAGGATTCAGTTTATATGGAATTTTAAATCGTTGCAGGTGCAAATGGGGAGAAAAACTGCTCAGGCTGTGGCTCACACGACCTACTCGTAACTTGACAGAGCTGAACAAACGGCTAGATGTAATCAACTTCTTCCTGATGGCTCAGAACCATGAAACAGTCCTTACTCTTCAAGGTTGCCTTAAGAATTTAAAAATTTGCCCCTTATTCTAAAAAGAATGGCTCTTTCCCACACAAAAGTTAGCGACTGGCAAGCGCTCTATAAGACAGTGTACAGTGCAGTGTGCCTCAGAGACACATGTCGTTCTCTGCCCAGCAATATTGAACTCTTCCAGAGTATTGCGCGTGTCTTCACTGATGATCTGCACTACATTGCTAGTCTGATCAGCAAAGTGGTGGACTTTGAGGGCAGCATTGCAGAGAATCGCTTCACTGTTAGACCCAATGTGGACCCCACCATTGATGAGAAGAAACGGAAGTTGATGGGACTGTCAGACTTCCTTACAGAAGTGGCACAAAAAGAACTGGAGACCTTGGACAATCATATTCCCTCCTGTTGTGTTATCTACATTCCTTTGATTGGGTTCCTTCTCTCCATTCCACGGCTACCAACTATGGTTGATAAGAGTGACTTCGAAATTGAAGGCTTGGACTTCATGTTCTTGTCAGAGGATAAACTGCACTACAGAAGTGCTAGGACTAAGGAGCTAGACAGCCTGCTGGGTGACTTGCACTGTGAGATCAGAGACCAGGAAATGCTTATTATGCACCAGCTGCAGACAAAGATCTTGGAGAAGTCTGATGTGCTTAACAGTGTGATTGAGTATACTGCACACCTAGATGTGTTGCTGGCTTTGGCAGTGATGGCCCGGGAGAACGCCTACTGCCGGCCACGCTTCACTCACCGCCACGGCTTCCGCATCAAGGATGGAAGGCATCCCCTCATGGAACTATGCGCAAAGACTTTCGTCGCCAATCCTGTGAACAGTGGTGAGGCTACCAGAAGAATAAAGATCATCACAGGGCCCAACTCATCTGGAAAGAG
>NW_009953496.1:5816192-5843554 GCF_000747805.2 Chaetura pelagica | reverse complement strand
TTATAGTATTCATGGCTCTAGTTGGCAGTTACGTCCCTGCAGCAGAGGCAGAGATTGGAGAAATTGATGGGATTTACACAAGAATACATAGTAGGGAATCAGTTTCTGTAGGGCTCTCTACTTTCATGATTGATCTTAACCAGGTTGCCAAGGCAGTAAACAATGCCACAGAGAGGTCCTTAGTACTTATTGATGAGTTTGGCAAAGGGACCAACACACTGGATGGCCTGTCTCTTCTGGCTGCTGTCCTGAGGTACTGGATCAGTCAAGGAACCCAGTGTCCGCAGGTCTTTATCTCCACTAACTTTCACAGTTTAATGCAGCTAGAACTCCTGCCTGACACACCTCTTCTGGAGTTCCTGACCATGGAGACCCACCAAGATGGAGATGAGCTGATATTTTTCTATCAGATCAAACAGGGCATGTCCACTGTTAGTCATGCTGCCAACATTGCTGCATTAGCAGGAATGCCAGCAAAAATTATACAGAGAGGAGTGGAAGTGTCAGAACTGATTCGCAGTGGAAAAGCTATCAAATGTATTGATCACCCTTCAAAACAAGATCGTATGGAAAAATGCAAGTATGTTGTGGAAAAGTTTCTTTGCCTAGACCTTGATGATCCCCATGTGGATTTAGAAGAATTCATGCATAAAGAGGTGCTGCCTTCTGCAGCCTCAGTCCTGTAACAGGGATTTGTGTAAAAGTATGGTTTCTATTTTATCTACCACCTTCAGTAGAAGAGTTTGGTAATTTAAAGAACCATCACTATAACCAACACCTCACACTACATTTAGCATGTAACAAGCTGTCTATAGTGTATGTCTTTTTCTCTTCTTGTTTAGAACAAGTACTGTAATGACATATCTCTGTAGTATGGTGTATGATACGAAAGCAGAAAAACTGAGAGAATTCAAGAACCTCTTCCAGCTGTTCAGTCACCCAGTTTGTGTATTTTCTGCCCCTGTTGTTAGACCTTCAGATTAAATAAATACTGTAGAAAAATCAGAAAACATTTTTGCTGGTCTCATAAGACTGAAAGCAAAGTGTTTATTGTTTTGTGTTGTGCCCAAGTGATCATTTCAGTCGTTTTAGGATAAGTATCAAAGTTTCCAAACAAGTATGTGCCTGAGACTCCCGTACCAGTTGTCACAATATAAACCACTGATGTGGAGGCTGATTAGTGGAACTATAAAGGGATGTAATGAGGGCTGCACTTTTTTCTATACCAGCACTTATGTCCAAAATGCCAGAGATCCCAGGAGCTGGAGGTCAAAATCAATGCAGACTGATAAACAAGGGTACTGCTTTGGTTTTACTGACAATCACTCTCTTCTCATAAGGTCCTATATGGTACAACTATGTATCTATACCATATGGGTATAAATGAAAGCAAAACTGCAAATCTAGGAAACTGGAAAACTAAACTAGTAATGTAAGACAGAAATTCACATTTTGTATTCCATTTTTGGGTATTGAGTAAAACTTAATAGTAAAGGAATAATACCAGAAGGTGAAGATTCCTTTTCACTTCTCTTGTCATGCACAGCATCTTTACTGAACACAGGATTTGATGTATACATTAGCAATAAGAATTATTTAACAAATTAATGAAGCAGGGGACATGATATGTAAATACTATAGAAGTAATAACCTTTCCTGCCTGAGATTCCTTATCTAAGTAATATGGAAGTAACATTAGTCTGACTCCCAAAATTTGCTATAAATGCTTACAGTATGGCTAATGAAACACATCACCAGATATACTACATCTCTCTTTAGCTATGTTTGATTTCAAGAAGCCAAAAATATTAATGTCACAGTGAAAATTTACATTAGAAAAAAGTAATTACCTTCATATTTATCAGTATTAAATATCTTATCTGGTATGTCTAGCTGAAAATAGCAAAATATGAAGGTGAGTGCACATCAAAAAGATTTGAATTTGGATACACTTTTTTGGGTTTGATTCAGTGTAGAATTTCCTCCTTTGTAATGGAGGAATTATTACAAAATAAGTACCTTGTGTTATCTCTATAGGAAACTAGGAGCAAATGTTTAATATAATTTATGTTTAAAAATACACAAATTAATTTTTTAATCATGTGGTTACTGCTCTTTCCAGCACCATCATCCTAATACCATCTGCAAAACAGTATCTAGCATCTTGACAATGTTACCATTGAAGTCTAATGCCAACAGTGAATCAGGTCTTGTACAACATCTGCCAGTGTTGTAAATACAGATTTTTCTCACTAACATACTATCTTCTACTAATTATGCATACAGCATTCTAAAGGTATACTGAAGAATATAATATATTAAATATTCATTTTTATTATTTTTTTTTTTTTCCTGTTGACCACTGTCTAGGCTAAGGATAGCAGATGCCATCAGAGCAGTTCAGCTGTCAGTCATCTACTTAGGAAATTTCACAGTATTTGCACTAGGCAGCACTAGGTATCAAAGAATCTGAAATGTCAGAAAGCATTTATTAAGTGTGCCTCACAAGACACAGCAGTCTGGATGAATGACAGCGGGGCTGTGACTGACCTGTGGCAACACGGTGAAGCAGGAATAGCAATGTTATCTTTAAGTGCAAAACTCAAGTTGTTTCTTTCATTGTGGTTTATTAGGTTCTTTGTATAGCAGATGACACCAACCCAAGATTCTCATAATTCAAACAATCAATTGTGGAAATTGCTGGACAATTGTAAGCAAATTATATCCCTTTATTTCGTTCCACAAAGAGACCTAGAGGCACACTGTACCTCCTTATTTTGGGAAGTTTTCAGTAGTGCATTTGATCTCAGAATTGTCCAGCTAAGCATGAAGAATGAGTTGCTCCCACTTCTGAGCAGGAAAGTTCTTTAATGTGAAAAGCAAAGGGGGGCTTCAGTAACCCAGATAGCTCTTCTCTAAACCACTTTATCTTACATTTTTATCCTCTATTAAAGTCTGTTCCCAAGTTTTTTGCATTTGCCATTTTTAGCTTAATGCTGTGCCTTCAAAGTAGAAAGCCAATTTCTTGAGATCTTTAGTAATTTTAAATTATCAAACTCTTTGCTTTGTAAATATCAGCAACAATTTGGGAAAGCTAAAATATGCAGAATAAATATATTTCAAAAATGCCTGAACCTTTATAAAGGTTTGAAAAAAGTAATTATTTTTTCCCAAATACAAGGGAAAAGGAAACTTACATTTAAAAAATACTAATATAGTTTTAAAGCTATAGCTGTGACCTATACTCAACTACTATAGTTCTATTTGCTATTTTATATACTTTCCCATGTAATCTTCACCCACTCTCCCTTTCTTCTTTCTCACACTGTTGTGTGATGTGAAACTGCAATTAGATATTATATTAAAACATACTACAAAACAGTTATTCCTTTTATGCTTCATGTTTTTATTTATTGTTTTCAGTAAATGCATTAATCTATCGCACTAAATGCACTGACACAATGAAAAAAAAATTACAGTAAAGACCCATGCTAATGCCTGACAGTGGATTGACAGAGAAAAAAATCACAGATTTTTAATACGTAATATCTTTCTCAATAGTATATCTTTAGAATACCATATGCATTATCCAGCATTATGGAGGACTAAAGGAGATGATTTGGAATGACATTGACCTGGTTCTGTCAGCAGCAGTGAATATCAGAACACAGAAAGTATGCATCCTGGCTAACAGTAAACCAACTAAAAAGCAGAATGGCAAAATCCCCACCCTTATTGTCTTAGATGTTTTGACGAAGGAGTTAAATTACTGGACAGTTGCTATTCTAAAAGAGCTCTGGATTTTTAAAATGAGTGTTTTCAAAAACAACTGTTAATACAAGCAAAAGCTTATGTGAGCTTCCAAATTTAGCAACTGTTACATACCACCTACAAACTGTGGACAAGTCCTTATTTCTGCTTCAGAGCAAGTATGTATGCCCCTGAAGTTTCTTGATGTATCTCAAATCTTACTGCCTTCTTCCTACTGATTTCACAATACTACTAAATTAAAATGTGCAGCTTCAGCATTTTTTAGTTATTCCTCATGAAATTACAAAGTTTTTAATGCTAACTATTAAGGAAAAAAAAACAAACACCACCTTAAAACATGTACATTATATACTTTACTTCTTATTTAAAAGTTGTTTTTTTTCCTGAAAATTATTTTCCTGGCCAACGTTAAAGGATCACATAAAACCTTCTATACAATGTCAGGAAAAAAAAAAAAGTATGGATATACACCTTATGTTAAATAATACAATATTACTGTTATGAATTAACTAGATATACTAGTGTTGCTTCTATAAATTTATAGTCACAGTTATAACCTACTTCCATGTACTTGTGTATTCTGTCAAAAAAAGTAAATAAACAAGTAATAACTAAAATATAGAAAATGTGTTTCACTGCTACTCCAAAATTCACCAAAGCATATTTAACAGAGGTAACTGACAGTCTGCATCTCATGTATAATCCAAGTATCATTTTGACTGATTATTTGCTTCTTTTCTCCTATACAGTAACAAAACTAAACTATCAAAATAAATTGTATCAAATAACCTACTCCCTAATAATAATTCTGTAATTTTGAGCAAGTACTTTCATCCTTTAGTCTTGCGTAGTTTCACCAAAGAAAACAGACCATGATATTACTGTCCTGAGAACAGACTGCTAACGTACAGTGCTACTGTTTATATGGTAGATGTACTAATTATTTTTTCTTTGAAAAAATCAGTATTTTCAAGTCTTACCTCTTCAGCTGGTTACAAAGTATGATGCTATAAGCAACTCCTTTGTTTGCTTCCCAATTAAGCTTCCTAAATTGCTGCTGAGCTATGTGAAATGTGAGCTCACCTGCTTACGTAGCTCTGGTGATTTTGACAACTTCATAAAGGTCAGATGTGGGTTAAACGCTCTATCTTCTCCTGCCAAGATGCCTTTTTCTTGAAATATCTTCTTCATGGTCTCTGAGGGGGGAGAAGAATGTAGAGGTACAAAGATATTATATGATAGAATGCTTAAAAATGTGCTTTCAACTGTCATATGAGTCACAGCTGCTCCAGGTGGAAAAAACAAGATGAGTACTAAAAGGAAGAGAGATTCCTAGCTAACTTCAAAGGAACATAGGTTCAAAGGAACAAAGGTTTCCCCTCTGTCTCCTCTTCTCCAAGCTAAACATCCCTAGTTCCCTCAGCTGCTCCTCATATAACTTGTTCTGTAGACGCTTCACCAGCTTGGTGGTTCTTCCCTGGACAAGCTCCAGCACCTCAATGTCCGTCTTCTATTGAGGGGCCCAGAACCAAGCACAGTACTCAAGGTGCAGCCTCACCAGTGTTGAGTGTAGAGGCACAATCACCTCCCTACTCCTGGTGGCCACACTATTCCTGATGCAGGGCACACTGCTGGCTCATGTTCAGCCAGCACCCCCAGGTCCTTTTCCACTGGGCAGCTTCCCAGCCACTCTGCCCCAAGCCTGCAGCTTTCCCTGGAGTTGTGACCGAAATGCAGGACCCAGCACTCAGTCTTGCTGAACCTCACACAGTTGGCCTCAGCCCATCAATACAGCCTCTCCAAGTTCTGCTGTAGAGCCTTCCTGCCCTCAGGCAGATCAACACTTCCTCCCAACCTAGTATCATCATACGTATATATACAACCATAACTGCTATATAAGTTCTATAGATGTATCTGATTCTATACATCTATGTATCTAGATCTATAGACCTACTATATATCTACAGCTGTAGCTATGTATATATACACAAGTACAGCTTCTATTTTATATATATATATTTAAATACAAATATATATAAAATAATACAAGCTGTATTATTTTAAGCTGTATCTGTAGGAAACATGCCTGATTTACACTGAATCCCCACTAAGATATTGTGCAGCTGTGCACACAAATGCTGCTGAACAACAGACTAACATATCAAAACAGCAGACTACAAATAAATGTTTCCTCCTTCTTCAAGCTGAGATACTGCAGTTCCAATTACATCATTTAGTATGGTGCACATGTATCTCCATGCATCCAACAGCCTGCTTATTTTCTGACATTAGTAAGCTAATAGTTACACTTATTTAAAACTGGAAGTTATCTGTAACAAAGCCATTTTCTGATTCCATTGTTTGGTTCTCAGAACTGCATGACTTGGGGACTAATTGACGTTGATGTTTCAGAATAGGATTAGTCTTACCACAACCTGGTGTATGCTACCCTGTGATATTCTGACTCAAGTCTTGTAAATTGTAGTCTTTTTCTTCCCCTAAAAGCTCAAATTCTTTCTGCCATCATTTCTTATGCCAAGCAGTGTCTTTCCTCTCACCCTGCAATTAAGATCTGTACTGGTGAAGATTTGCACCTCTAATAGTGTCCCCCTATCTCCATTAAGAGCTTAGTGTCAGACCAGTAGTTTGGCAACGTGCATCTGACCACATAATTTTAAGCCCAGTGTTCCCAACAGGGGAGACTGATCGCATGGCACTATTAATGTATGTTACAGTAGGGCATGTACACTTTACACTGCTGAACAGCAACCACACAGCTTTTGTGTCTTCCTCTTCTGCTAATCAGCTTTATTCAATATCTGCTTTTATTTCTCTTTCTCAATTAATTGTTGTTTTTTTTTCATACTTTTCATTCTAATCAAGAAAAAATGTAATGACAAACTGGGTCGGAGGAAAGAAAGTGTAACTTCAAAGAGAGATTGCAGTTTTGTATTTAATACATTTATGTGTGTGTGTGTACACACGTTCTCATGGTGATCAGATTTCTCACACAGCTCTGCCATGGCACAGACTTATTAAACATCACAGGATCCAGGTATTGGCCACACTTGTTGGTACTACAGATAGCCTCAATTTTGCTGCATTTGACACTTAGGCAAAGTGTCACATTTTACTGGTGAAGGTGACTTACAAACAGAATTAGCGCAATGTTTCCTTCTTCAAAGATAATGAAAAAAAAAGAAATCTGAGTAGATGGAGGAAGAAGGAAAAAAAGAAACAACAGGAAATGTTTTCCTGAGAGTACAGGAACATTAGAAGATAATGTAATGCTATTTGAAGAAGTGGCCACAAGACGGGTTTTAGAAGAAATTAGGAAGGAAGCATGGATACTGTGAGCAAGAGAAAATTCCAGGTTTATGGGACAACATGAAAGTGGATTTGAAGACTCAGCGAATACACAAAGGTTGAACTTTATGATGGAGGTTACCTGAACTGAAAGAAATTAGGGATGATGACATGAATCATAGACAGGCAATGCCCATGGGTGTTAACAAATGAGGATCTGTCACCTTTCCCCCAGACATCCATGTTACTGTCTAGACTGAAAAATCAGTTAAGATCTGTGTTTTCCTTTATTAGTCTCAGGCAATGTTTGCAGCTTCAAAGTATACCCTAGAAAACTTAAGGCTATTTTTACAAGCTCAATGACTTCCTGGAACAAATTTTTGGACAGCTTTCAAACCATCTTTCATGCAATTTAAAGTACTCTGCAAAACCATTTGGACCCTATTTTTGTAATGTCAAAATTACTGAATGTCATCAGCCTCTCTTACATTGGATGCAGCTGAATCCATTAGACAACTGTTCCCCCATAATTAAGACTTGAAATGTGATATATAAAACCTACCCAGAACAGCTATATACTGGCAAGGCTCAAAAATTCAACAGCTAGATCAATACAGAATGATTCATAGAAAAATTGCACATTGAGCCATATTCTCTGATAGAACTGGCCATCTTCTTTTCCAAAATTTCATTAGATATGGAAAGTGCTATATATGTACATTTTCTGCTAGTCTATTAATTTCCGCTTGTCTCTGAACCACGTTCACTCAATTAAAAGGCCTGGAATTTAGAAACAGTATTCTGTCTGTGTATTGAAAATGTTTACATTTGCTGTCCTTGCTTTCAGAGAACCATACTTTACATTTTTAGCTTTAAGGAACAAACGTGAAAATATCACAGAAATGTGTGATTCTGTAACAGAATGTTATAGAGAAACAAAGGCAATTAACACAGTGAATTAGCATGTCCAGTTTCATTCAGTAATACAGCAGTACTCGGTAGCCTTTAACCAGATCATAGCATGTGTTCTGTACAGAGGGATGTTAATAATCAAAACACCTCATAAACAATCTAGAAGAAATTAAATGGCAGATTCAGAGCCAGGCATGCACATGGTTAGTTTGATTTATGTATTTCACACACAAAATTACAGTGAGAATAGAAACAATGACAAACATCAAGGTGCAAAGACAAAATACTATGAGATACTGAAGATGTTTCAGTATTCCTACTACTTTAATAAATTCCTTGCAACAATTTAAAACTTCCAGTCCCACCTTACTACACAACAGCAAATTAGAGATTACCTGGTCAGTAAATGTCAAAATCCTCTTGTAAGATTTACTTTCTCTTTGCTTTATAAACAGATCCTCCACTTAACTCCTGTGATGCAAACTTCCTTTCTATTAAATCTTTATTCTTTCCCTGGTGTACCCTCTCTGTGCCTTGCTGAAAATGCCATTATGCAGCCAAAGCATATTTTTCTTCATGTGACACACATAAAAGGTGAGCTCAGAGATCTGGCAATAGAACAGTTTAATATCCACATGCAATTTATAAAACGTTGGGCTCCAGGACAAACTATTGAATAACAGTTACCTGTTGGAAGCACAAACTCATAAAACTAACTGCTGTTATACTAGGTCTTAATAGCGACTGTTCATTTTCACTGAACTGTTTGCCCCTATTGTCAGCATTTGCCTAGTCAAGGGGCCTAAAATGAAGAAAACTGTCATACAGCACAAAGCTGAATCAGAAAAAGTCACATGCTTAAAACCACATAATATCAAAATGTATGAACAGTTCTCAGGTCTACTGGAATCAGCCCTTCACGTAAGTGTGTGTTATCAGCAGGTAAGTGTGTCTTGGCTCTTGTAATGAAATAAACAAAAGAATCCTTGGAGGTTTTTTCTGCTGGTTTTATTCATCACACAATATAACATAAATATATTTGCTGACATAGATAATTATGCTCTTGAGACAACAGAACACTGCCACTTCCAACTTTACAGCATGCCTCTCTTCTTGCTGTGCATGACCCAAGTTTCTGCACTATTCAGTAAAGCTCCACTACACATATAAATAGGAACTATAACTAATAGCACACACACTAGAAGGAAATCTAAGATGTCACAGCAGTACATTTCCAATGGAAATGTTATGGATTTGGTCTAGTAGCTTTTTGTTCACATAGTACAAATCAGATGTTTTAGTGGAAAAGTACAACAGTCTTGAGTTCTCAATTTTTCCATCATGTGAAATGACTTACAAATAACTGATAAAAGGCAAAATTCATTTATCTTAGCTTCAGCCATCTGGAACTAAAGGGAGCTAAATTAACTTAAACTATTTCCCTGGGCTTTCTGAAGTCAGGACAATGTAACACACCCTAAAATATATGCTAAATGTGTGGTTTCATAATGTTTAAAGCCCATAAATGACTATCCTTGACACAACACTGCTCATCTACAGCCCCATGCCAGCCACTGCTCCTATCTTTTATGTTGATAGTCATGCAGCTGTATGTACAGTAAACCGCACTGGTAAATTGAACAGGTGAAAAATTAACTGGCAAAGATAAAAGCATTAATTTCACCACAGTTTAATTCACTATGTGGCTGCACAAACACCCCGTACAACAAAAGGGGCCAGATTGCTTTGGTATGGTGACAACAACAGCTTATGTTTGAGGAAAGCGGCAATGTACCTAGAGAAGGTGATGTTTCTCTCTCTCTAGAACAGACTGTTATGAAAAACAATTTAGTGAGATGAAACTAAATGTCATGTATATAAAACTAAAGTTAAAGGAAATGACCGGTCTGTCTAGTGTACTCCTAACTGTATTAAAATTTTTAACCCAAAAAATCAACATTTATTAAAAACAATTGACCAAAACCAAATGAAATCTTAAACAGAAGAGCAACCTTTTTGTTCATGAAATACAAGCTCCCCCTCATGGTCAGACTACAACATGCATCACTCTTCCGTAAAACCAACAAGGGCAAATCCCGTCGGTATAAAACAGGATTCATTTATTCGCTTGTATCAGGTTCAAATACCATTTACAATTACCAAAATGAAAACCAAAGCAAAGCAATTCATTACCTTTTCCAAATTCACTTAGTATTTCAAATATTCTGTAATGTAGCAAAGCCCAAGTCATTAAGAGTTTTTTAAAAATCACTGTGAAGTATATACAACACGTTTACCCCAGAAGGATTTTTTAAATGACTTGGACAAAGAGTGATTAAAATACTTCTCAAACTCCTGTCAGACCTAAAACCTTTTTTTTTCTGGCACAAACACCAATACAAAAACTTAATTTGCTTTCATGAATTATAGTTTACTTGTTATGAAATAATATTAGCACTTCCAAGAAGGCACAAAAAGATACTCTGAAATTAGCAGCAACTCAGAAGTTATGCTTATGGCACTCAGTAAGAAATCTAAAGACAGTATATCCTGAAACCATACCCTTTAAACGTTTTCAGACATTTTAGCATTTTCTTCTGGTATTGTTCAGTGTTTCAAAACTAAAACCAGGTAAAACAAACATCACTGTGTAAGTCTAGAGATTGAAAGACAAGAGGCCAAGAAACGATCCATTTGGTTGGCAAAATTAAGCACTGAAATAAGAAACATTTTTACTAAACAGCAGTGTTAAATGAAAATAATATACAGCTGTAGTTACAACTTAAGCAAAGACTGCTCACCAGTGAGTATCAGTAGTTATGCTTTACAAAGAAAACACAGGTTCACTTGTTTGCTAACTTGAGCTGTACTATAATTCTGTCTGCTAGGAAGGACTGTTAAACTGAAAAACAAAGCTCAAAATCTGATCTCATCCTGTGCTTGTCTAATTCTGCCAAAACCTGGTACACTAGTCTAAGATGTGTAAATAATCACTCATAACAAACACTTTTATTTCCTGTAGTGAAAGGGTATTTGGCTCTCTGTATTTAGCAACACAATTATTGTGGAGTTCTTAATAATTAACTATAAACTTCTCAAAATCGTAAGTTACTGTCACTAACAGAAACCATTCATCTCCTTTCACAAGAGGTACTGAAAGAGAACAAAGTTAATGAATGATCTCACTGTTTATAAAGCAGCATACATAAAATATTCTGTCACCTTTAAAAGAAAGCTAAAGACAAAGACAAGGATGAAGAAGCATATTGTTCAAAGGACTGTAGAAATACTTGGTTGATTCAATCTTTGAAATAATTATGGGATTATTTGAAACTGGAGCCTCTCTGGAAATACAAGTCCTGTTCAATTTCTACCATAGTGAATATTATAAATACTTCTCTATCAAGTCCTGCCTAAAATAATAAAGCATTGCCCAATAACAGCATAAGTAATTTGGTAAACTGAAAAGCTTACGGTCTTCTTATTCAAGGTGAATATCCGAAAAAATTTTTTTACTGTGAGAGTGACAGAGCACTGGAACAGGCTGCCCAGGGAGGTTGTGGAGTCTCCCTCACTGGAGACATTCAAAACCCACCTGGATGAGTTCCTGTGTGATGTTCTCTAGGTGACCCTGCTCTGGCAGGGGGGTTGGACTAGATGATCTCTCGAGGTCCCTTCCAGCCCCTAAGATTCTATGATTCTATTAAACCTTTCTTTAAAGTGTAAATTAAAAAACAACAAAGTTTCTGAAGGCACTTCAGAAATGAAACTAATTAATTTTTAAAGAAAGCACTGCATAAATAAAGACTCTTTCCATTTTTTCTCTGCAAAGAGATAGCGTGACAGAAGCAGTCTTTGCTATTCTGCAGAATGTCCTATATGGGTTATTGCACTACTAAAAAATGGTGTGACCTCACATTCCTCAGAGGACAAAAGATAATTCATCAATACTGAAAAAACTCTTTTTATTAAAGAGTCTTTCCAAGGAATAGTTGGAATTGCTGGGATGGTTTTAAAGGACATAAATGAATTACAGACAGTACTGTTCTCTGAGAATTTTTAGTTACTGTCCGTAAACAATATAGTTTAAGTATAGAGTCAACGACAGATAAAAAAACTCCACTAACTTTGTTTTGGTCTAGGTACTGACTG
Source organism: Chaetura pelagica (assembly GCF_000747805.2). Classification (NCBI taxonomy): domain Eukaryota; kingdom Metazoa; phylum Chordata; class Aves; order Apodiformes; family Apodidae; genus Chaetura; species Chaetura pelagica. Next base: position 5,831,413 of record NW_009953496.1, on the reverse strand, counting down.
GTGTTTCTCAGCTGATATTTATGCTCCTTTTACTTTATTTATTCCTACTGACTTGAACCACATTTTTGGATGTGTTTTATCTGGCTGGCAAAGGCAGAGGCCTCAGCTCCACTGGTAAGACTTAGACTTTTGCTCTTGAAGTGAACACAAAGGTGAGTGCACATGCATAGCAGCATGTACCTGCCACATCATTCAGTATCCTCCTAATTGCTAAAGGAAGGCAATTAACATTGAACAAGCCGCAGACCAGTTCTACAGCTACTCAAAAAAACCTACTTCAGGCTAAAGGAGCATGGAATCCAACTCCACCCCTCTGGCAGAGGAGTCATGTCCTACACCCTTATCCACTTATACATGTGGGAGTGGTAAATTACAGTTAATTAACTGGGATTTGAGAGTGATGTGTGTAACATACAGGAAAAACAAAACTTACAACTCCCCTGACCATAGAAAGGTGAAGAATGTCACCACCCCTCAGTGCTCTACTGAGCATGAACAGAAAGGAGAGAACTACCTAACTTTGCAAGTCAGGTAACTTGCATCAAAGATAGAGTTCCTGAAGTCAGCAAGTATGAATATACAAATTGAAAGGGCTATAAATATCAGCTGAGAAACAGCACACGGCACCTGGACCAAAACAAGGTGGAATGGACTCCTTATATTAATCTACAAACCGGCATTACATTGTTTACAAATAATAAATAAAAAGCTATCAGAGAACATTACTATCTAATTAAGGAATATCCTTTAGAACAATGCTGGGAAATAAATCATGTAGCCTTTGCAGTTGATAAAAGTAAATTAATACTGACTTCATTAGCAGCCTCTATGCAGCATTCTCATATAGGTTTTCAAAAAGTTTTTAAAGCACTTAAACCAGATTGACAAGCTGTACCTGCTATTTCTTTAAGTACATTTGTACGATCATTTTCTGCCAACTTCACAAATCCAACTTGATTTCTGAAGTGATCAATTCCTTGAAATGACAAATCCACAGTTCTTCCTTTCAGGATATCTTCTACAAAATCCTTGCTGTCTAAAAGAGCACCAACTGCTCTGTCAAGAGAAAAGAAAACATCTATGTGAAAGTCAATAATATTAATATTTTTTACATTTCTATTATTCATTCAATCAAAAAATATCACAAAGCTTCAAAGTATCCAATTATTATCTACTCAAGTACTTTTTCACTACTTCCTATCAATGCATTCAATATTAGTATTACCATTTTATAAAGGCAAAGTGGTTCATAAACCCTGCTGTAAAACCAAAGAAGTAGTAAGGCAAATTCAGCAGCAGATGTAATTCCTCAAAAGTTTATCTCAACCTATTGAAACAAGATACTTAGAAGCATTTAGCTTTCCATTCTTATATTAAATCACTCTTTTCATCTCGATTGCTTAACTGAACAGTCTAGGATTTTGCTTCATTCAAAGTTACTAGAGTGTTACTTAATATTTAACAAAAGTTAGTGACATATAGATAATGATAAAATTATATAGAAATTACTTTTAAGCTCATTGAGAAATGTTATTAAAAGTACTATCTAAACTGATGCTTACTTTATTTAAGATATAAGTAACATGCACATATAATCTACATATAACTTAAGAAACAGGAGCAAATCTGGAACATTCTAATAATTTTAATTAGCCATATTAAATGATGTATGATTTCATTAAATGTTTTTGACCTGCACTTGAAGTGATTCACATGATAAACAGAAACTGTATAAACATTCTTAGTGTCTCCTAAAAGATGTCTCACACGCTCACAGGTTTTTTATTCTATTCAACAAAGCTGAATGTAAACTTTTCATTAAACCGATGTTGACTTAATAAACGCTAGGTGGCAGTGACAGGTTAAAAACTGTCCAGATAATTCATTTTCCTTTTTCTGTCCTAGCTGTACCAAACCCCTAAGGAATGACTTCTGAAGTAGGCTAAATTATATTATTTAAGCCTGTACAATTACAAACAACTTCACACGTTTCCATTGTGTTTAACAAGATGGACTCCTGATGAAAACTATGTAATGCACTGAAACCTAGACCAGGTTAAGCTAAGGTTGATTACATGATAAAATATTCTGGATTTGTATAGTCCTCCTGTGTTTTTATGGGGCTTTAATCTACAACCTAGAAGTACTTCAGGTCCTATATAACCACTTTAAATAACAATGCCACTACTTGTAATTTGATAAAGATATTTATTATTCTTTGAGTATAGTCCATGCCTCTTACCTACCCTTTTATCACCATTAGACAAGCCTGTTCCTATGTCTCCCATATGTGCTATCTTCAAGACCTTTCAAAAACATCATCTAATGCTGATTATACCTGTCAGATTACTTCACAGGTAATCATGTAGATTGATTTACTGGCATGAACCTAAACACTGTTCGGCAAATACATATATTTCAAATACACTGTGCCAAAGATTGCAGCAGACTTTCAGGTAATGAATCATGCACATACCTAAAATTAATCTCTGGATGTTCTGCATCTGAGAACTAGTACACAGAGAGTCATGAAAAACTCTGTTCCCCAGCTGAAAAAAATAATTATATTTCAATACTGTAGGGTGTGCTGCAGAACTCACTGACCAGCTAAACTTGGATGAGATCTGTGAAAGGTCAATTCAAGCACCACACTGCGTTTTCAGTTTAGCAATGTGTCACTCTAGATTTAGTGGTACTTTTTTCTTTTGTATATCATCTTGTAAACACTTAAAATATTTAGAAAAAGAGTTGTAATCTCACTCTAGTATATTTTGTATTTTCATATCCTATCAATCACTTTATAAATTCTAACAATTGCTTTGTAAGAATAATGCACAAGGACAAACATTTCCAGTGAAGTCAATAGCAACAGACACAACAGTGGTATTTTCTTGTTATTCCATAACAATTAGTATTTAGGATGCCAAATAGTAGTTACACTCAGTGCAACTAACCCACAGGGATAACAAAAAAGTTTACAAGCATTTAGCTCCAAAGTGGAGAAAGGAAATTTAAAAAAGAAAATTGAGCAATATATTCTAAGTGAATTACAAGAATTACAGAAGTCCCTCTTTTTTTTTTCTATATTGTTGTAATGTCAATATTATAGTACTTAAATTTGAGGTAGTTTCTTTTTAGAAGTTTCTGAATTTTGATTGCTTGTTAGAAAAAGCAACCTTGCAGAAAAAGACAAACTGAATCCTTTCAGCTGTTGTATTTATACTGAAAAGGTTAGATTGACAAAGTCTTTGACAGATAACAAGCATGGAGAACTTGACACTGCAATCTGGTACTGAAAGCATCTACAGCAGAGGCAGGCATCCTGATGCCTAGTACCTGATCCCATGACTGTGCATACAGTTAGCATGGACTAGAGCTTTTGCTTGAAGGGAGTGCTGTCCTGACTCTTGCTTGCTTGCTTTCTTGATGGTTTTTAAAATCTCACATTCTTGATTTCATATAGTCCTACAAAGAGATGTACAGCACATTCACAAAGGCTAGACTTACAGCCCATCAGTCAGTTAGAAAACTCGCATGGGAAATGCAAGTCTGGATTCCCTTAGAAAGAAAGTCCTAGAATACAGATCTTCCATTTTCATGGTGAAAGCTGCATGTACTAAAATACCACACAAAGGGCTTTGTGCTGAATTAAACTTTTTGTTTAGCACATTCTTATCATGTATTTTGAATTCAAATAGCAGTCAACACATTTAATCTCTGTATAGACCAAAGCATTGTTGTGCAAAAAACAGTAGAAAAACTATAGATACCTAAGTAACTTAATGGATCCAAACCTAAGTATCTCTGAACTCTTGAGATGCCCAGTTGACTAGCTGCACTGGATCTTGCCTTCTTCCCATTAAGCTGGTATCAAAAATTGGTGAAGCAAAGAAAGGAAAATTTGACTTCAAGTTCTCCCAAAAGATTAAACATAAAATATCAGTTATGAAATTAAAAAAAAAATCCCATGTAATAGAAAATGCAATCCAGAATACCTGAGGATAGCTGAGCTAGACACCTGTAGAAGGCATCTGGCCAGGGAAGGGGTGAATCACTTGGAAAGCTGCTGCTGACTACAGGACAGCTCCTGGGTGCCTGGACTGTGGAGTTCTGCTGGGAGAGGCAGAGAAGAACTCCATAAGTACATGCTTGGGTGGCAGCCAGACAGTAAGAGCTGAGAGGGAGCTCAAAGAGTAGCAGAAGATACTGAATTTGGTAATATTTGTTTTGATACACAGTTTAAGACTCTAAAAATATTCCTGATGAGGAATATTTGTCTTTGAGATATCCCTCTCACATGATACTTTTTTAAAGTTTATACTTTAAACCCTTTAACCCTTTTTTAAAAAGTTTTGAGCACACAGTTTGTGGTTGTTCTCACCAATTTTCAGGTGCTACCACAGCTTGCTCATTTAACCAGGGCAGAAGGAAGCTGATGTGCCTATCCAGGAGACAAATGGCACATGGAGAGGAGAGAGAGTTCAGCAGTATCCTTTGCTTTCCTTTCTATTCTCTCTCGCTTTGGACCAGATCATTGGAGATAAGGATGCTGACAGAATCACATGCTCATGAGAGGTAAAACTGTAGATTCCTCAACAACATAGCATTTCAGGAAACAAGTGTGAAAAAAAAAGCAAGGCAATTGACTTAGATATACTGATATCTCATTATTTTCAGGTGTGTTAAATGTTTTTGGTCAAAATACTACTGATTAGGTGTATGCAAATTACCAAAAATTACCAAACAGTTATTAGATTGTAGCTTGGATTCTTGCTTTCTTATGAGCAACCTGCACTTTAGCAACCAAACCTTCTGGGGGAAAAAATTCCTCAGCACACACTTACTAAGCACATTACTTTATAACTGTATTACCATAACCAAAGCAATGTCTCCCTGCACTTACTCATTATTCCATCTAGTTAATTCAGTACATGGACCACATGCCTATTAACACTGCATAGAAAACCAGTAAGAAAGATACATACATCATAGAATCATGGAATCATAGGGGTTGGAAGGGGCCTCTGAAAATCATTGAGTCCAACCCCCTTGCTGCAGGAGGAATACCTAGAGCACATCACACAGGAACGCATCCAGGCAGGTCTTGAAAGTCTCCAGAGAAGGAGACTCCACAACCTCTCTGGGCAGCCTGTTCCAGTGCTCTGTCACCCTCACAGTAAGGAAATTTTTCTGCATGTTGAGGTGGAACTTCCTGTGCTGTAGCTTGGTGCCGTTTCCCCTTGTCATATCACAGGGCATCACTGAAGAGACGAGCCCATTCTTGACACCTACCCTTCAGATATTTGTAGACATTAATAAGGTCCCCTCTCAGTTTCCTTTTCTAGACTAAATAGCCCTGGGTCTCTTAACCTTTCCTTGTATGACAGGTATTCCAGTTCCTTAATCATCCTTGTAGCCTCTGTTGGACTGTTACCAGCATATACTTGTCTCTCTTGAACTGAGGAGCCCAGAACTGGACACAATACTCCAGATGTGGTCTCACTAGGGCAGAGTAGAGGGGCAGAAGAACGTCCCTTGACCTGCTGGCCACGCTATTCTTAATGCATCCCAGGATACTACTGGCTCTCTTGGCCATGAGGGCACATTGCTGTCCCATGGATAACTTGTCCACCAGGACCCCAAAGTTCTTCTCCATGGACTCTATGCTTTCTAGCAGTCAAACAGAGGTTGACAAGAGGTCAACCCCTAATCTGCATTATGAAGCGGTCCTAAAAGAACTCACCTGGGGGAGATGAAACCATGAGTCTTCTCTTTCACAGATTCTGATCTGATAATCTTTGGCTCATCAGCAATTCATTACCAAATTGACACAAGCAACAGAGGATTCCCAGGTGTACAAATAATCTTAGTAGGCCACTTATCAGCATTTTACATGTAACTTTGTTGCAGTGACAAAAGTGCTCAATTCTGCAATTATAAGGTGGGAATATAGGAACATCACACGTGCAGCCCATCGGGCACCACATCTAAATACAAACTGTCAATAAAGTCTGAGTAAAAGCAGGACAATAAAATACAATGTATATTTTCATTTCAAGACCAAATTGCAGCTAGACACAAAAATTACTATTCTGAACATTTGTAAATTACAGCTGCATAACTTAAGTCTCAACATCTTTGTATTAAGCACTGAACTTGTACATTAAAGTAGGCTTGTCAGATAGCAGTAAAGCATGTGATAGTGAAAAACACCAAAAAACTGTGTTTTTATAAAGCAAGTAGTTGTGTTTAACACTTAATGATGTCACTGTAGAATACATGGGCCTTTCCACAACTCTTCTATCTTTTATATAATCAAAAAATCAGCTAGATCACTGAAGCAACATTAAAAAATATACTTTTGTTAAGGCTTTATAGCCATCTCTTTTCTGTACTTAAATTTTGAGTATAATAAATTAATTTAGGGATGCTAGAAAAAAACTGCATGAGGCATTAGCTTGGATCTAAGGTTTATGCGTTAAAGTCTTCCTATGAAAATTACTGATTTAGCTTATAATATTTATTAGGCTATGAAATGCTGTAGTGGTCAGGACTGTAGGTTGTGTGTTGTGAGATTTTTTTGGGTGTGGATTTTTAATTTTTTTTGGTTTTTCTTTTGGTATGGTTTTTTCATGGTTGGACTCAGTGATCTCAGGGGTCCTTTCCAACCATGACTATTCTGTGATTCTCTGAAATTCTGCAAATCCCCATTAATCTGTTCAGTGTCCCCTATATCAAAACATTGCTTTAAAATAATTGCTTTAGCAAACATGAGATTTCTGCATGCAAATTCAGCACACTGTATGAGAAATACAAGGGAGAAAAACATGCTTCGCTCAGAGCTCATGACATACCATAAGTTATAGCTAATATTAAGATTAGCATTTTAAGAACAATGTTAATTCAATGTTCAGTGACTCTAGTAATTTAGGGCTGACAAAAAGTAAGCATCAGTTACCCCTTCTACTCTTTTTGTGAACTGCTCCAGCAAAAATACTTGCACATACCTAATTTAACACCAAATACCTACATGCTAATTTCTTCTTCATTGGATAAATGCATCACTAACATGGTGACATGCAGTGAGCCAGGGTGAACCATTGCTTTGGAAAGCCTTTGATCCTGTTGTATTATTGCATCTTGGACAGCCCGAACACTGCCAGTAATCTGGAAAGAAAGTCAGATGCAGAAACAACAGTTAGCCATTGCAATTACTGTATCCCATCATGCAAGTGAACAAGAATGCACACAAACTGAAATCAAATGTTTATGTAAAAATCCTTCTAGCAGAAGAAAGTTTTATCCCCTGACAAAGCTGTGCTAATTGACCCAAGTAAACTCAGACAGGGTACAAATGGAGTGATTAATAAATCACTGGACACTTCTCATCACATCTTAACAAGAGTTTGCTTCCAAAAGTATGATAGATTCCTGGAGCACATTAAGATCATCCAGTTTTACACTGCCAATAATCCAAATAAAAGGCTTGTTCAAGGACTTTCTCTGCCCACTTTGATGAATCTGTATGATTATGTGCACAGAAATATCTGGAAAAAGAAAGAGATCTTTGCAGGATCAGACACATAGAAAACAGAAATATTCAGTAAATAATTTGTAGAGATATCAGATTTACAATTCTAATTATACTGTCCAATAGACAAATATAATTTATATACTCTCTTCAAACATATTTTAATTAATTTCAAGATACAGTTCTAATTTCATCAGTCTTTTACTTTAAAATTATTTTAATTACATTTTTTTCACTAAAAATTATTTGTATGGTTATGCATACTTTATAAATTGTATAAAAAATGTTTACTGTGCTCATATTGCAGTTATTTTTTAAAATAATATCACAAAAGATTTTGTAATAATTCTTGAAACATTAATGGAAACTAAATCAAATCAAATCAAAGAACCTCGACTATCTGAGAAAAATGGTTATTTCTTAAAGCCAAGACATTACAGACAAATCAGCTTTGGTGTATAAAGTCTAAAAGAAGCATGTACAAATCTTCAATCTGATTTTTTTTTATTTTATTTGAAACTCAGTGGTAGCTCTGTTAATGATAAGGAACCCACAAATTTCCAGAAAAAAACCCACAATCTATTGGGAGGGGTCAATATTTTTCTGACCTAACTCCTTAAGCTGAGCTTTGCCATGCAGAAGTTTTACCTAATGTGTCGTAGATATCTAGTAGTGTCACATAAATAAAAACAAAACATAACTGAAAGAAACAAAATCTAGGGAGAGTGGTGAGGAGGAAGGTAAAAGCCACTTGCCAGAAAAAGGTCATATGGTACGTACTAAACCACAAGTGTTTAGGTAGCATAAGACGTGAAGAAAATTGCACCAACATTTTGATCATAAATCATGTTGCAATAAGACCATCTTCCTTCATGTCAGAACTAATCTTATCCTGGATAAATAACACTTCTATTGTCTCAGATGTAGGAGAAATCTGACCCACCTTTAAGCAAAAAAATGGTAAACATAACCCCTGGTAATTATAATGCACTGACTGCATAATTATTTTTAATTTATAAACTAAAGCAAATGCTATTATCCCCATAAAGAAGAAAAACAAGACCTAAACCTCAAAAATCAAACAATCTATCACATATATTACAATTTATTCCATTTTCAACTATTGCTTCTAAATTTAATTTGCACCTGAGAGCTGGCAAAGAAAAAAAAGGTAAGCTCTTGAGAACACAGAAGACAGGTGTGGAACTGTGTTATCATAGCAGTAAGACCACCCTAGCTCTGAAAAGATCAACCCTCTCCAGCATTCAGATTAGCAACCAATACCCCACATGCCCTTACCCATGGTGGTCCTTCAGTAGTATTCCTGAGTCCCCTACTCTCATGTCCTAAACTATCTCCAGCTCCTCATACAGTTCAGTTCTGGCTTAGGCTGCAGCTGATTTTCAGCTGTGAGGGCTTGACTGGCTAACAAACATGCAGATATTAATTTGTCAGCTGGCAAGTCTGGAATAGCTAATTGCCACACTCGCACTACGGTCTTCAACAAAGCATGTTCCTTAAAGGCTCTCTCTTTTACACAAGCACGAATTCCACAAAAAATGTAGGAAATTAGTATCTCTGTCCAAATTTTTTAGTCCAAATTTGGACAACAGGGTGAAAACTCACAAAAAGTTCAAAACCCACAAAAAAACAATGGGGTTATAACAAGGTAAACAGATAGGCAAGCTCACACCTGTATAAACTGTTAAGAAATGACACTAAAAAACAAATTAAGAAACCATACCAAAAAACTAATTAAGAACACACTTTTGGAACAGGATTAATTCCAAAAATGGCCAGTCAGCAGTTCCAGAGACAAGCTATTGGTAAACTCACCAGGAAAGTATGAAATGAGCTGCCTTTTTGATAAAGGCAAAACAGAAAGAATACTGAGCATGTTCTGTCTCTCTGGCTTAAGTGACAACATTCTACAGAATCCACACTATTCAGAATGAAGAAAAAAAAAAATTCAATTACATTTTTGTGAATTTAAGGAATTTATTTTTAGGATATTTTCCCAGAGTTATGTGATCAAAATGTAACACAATAGCTGTAGTGTAGCTGTGCCATCAGAATGCATAATATAACTTCAGAATCATTCTGTATTCTTCAATAAACCTAAGGTGCAATTAACAGTTGAGTGTGCTGAATTTTAATTAAGTGAATCAGGACTCATCCTACACATCTGTACAACTTTTATGAGCCATTGCATAAATAAAAGCTTTACATTTCTACTTAACCCGCTATTTACACTATCTTACAAGTTTCATGTTAGATTTAAACTACTATCATGCTGACTATCTCTTTAAACTTGAGGTTTCCTCACCTAACTAAAGAAATGTCTAAAGGCAGATCATACTTAACAGCTGCCTCCTCAGGTGATTTTAAAAAGTGCTTCAAAATAGGGCTTCAAATACTTAATTCAAGGTCCCCTGTCCCATTACTCGGAAGATTCTATTCTGAAGAGTAACAGAGTAATAAAATAACTTAGCTGTCCTTGTTGCAAGGACACTACTAGTAAGTGAATATATTTACTACAAGCTTTAAAGACTTAACAGATTAATTACAATTATAATCAAGACTGGAGGTGATACTACATTGGATGAAACATTATTTAAAAAAAAAAAATTCCCAGAAAAGGATACAATGATAATCGACTATTTAAATAATTTTACACAAGTAATAATGTAAAGTTCAATAAAGTTCAAAATTAATGGAACATAACATTTTCTTTCCGAAGATTCAACACATAACTAAAATGAAAATAAGGAAAATGTTTCACTGCCGAAAGGAATGGTTCATTAAATGTTCCCATATTACAAAATGGTTCTCTCTGTAAAGCTTAAAATACTACATAAAATATGAAGAAACAGCACTAATGCCTACAACACTACACTGGAACAAAATTAGATTTTCAACAAAAAAAACCCCAAAACAACAACAACACAAAAACACACCACAAACAAACAAAGAGAAAAAGTCTCCTATTATTAACTGAAATACTATCAGTAATTACCAGATTCCCTCTGGCTATCAAGAAACCAGATGTCCTAGCTCCAAATTTTAGATAACATTGCCTATATAAATTCCAATGTGTACTTTCTACTTTTGGAACAACTGTACATCTAAGGCAAGTATAAACAAAACTCTATAGCAAAGTCCAGGAATTCCCAAATGCTTTGAGATTTGATACAGTTGTTCCTTTACCTCTGTAAATGATAGAAGACTAAATACAGGGCATATAAAAAAAAACATTGCATAGTTAAGACTTTTCCTCTCAAACAGCCATTGAACCGAATAGCAATTGTGAGCAGGAATCCTCAATTATCAGATTATATAACCCTACATTATTCATGCACTTGTTAAATCATGGAACTGAAAGGAAGAAAGATACTTCAGAGTAAGAGGGCACAAAAGATCTCCCACAATGTTTGTGTCACGTTATCCTGGATCTTACAAAACCACCCTTTGCAATCTCTTCTACACATAGGATGTTTTGAAGAATCCAAGACTGCACTGTAGTTTCCAAACCTACTTTAGTATATTTTCATTTCAGATTCTCTAAATCTTTGACAATATGAAAACAGATAATACAAATGTGAGTTAAAATTCACCCAAGCTAGCTCCTGGTATTAAAAAATAAACCTAAATTTGGAAATGGTGGTGAACTGTTTGGTTTAATTTTTTAAACACAATGCACATATTTTCCCTGCTTGCAGACACAAAAGGAATCAAAGCCACACCGAAGACGTCCTACAGCGTGTCAGAAATCATTCTCATTCACTGTCTAAATGAGGTAACAAATGCTAACTAAAATAAAATACATTTTTGTAGAAAGCTCTCTGCACTTCTTGAATCCATTTGAACAACACCTCACTAAAACAACAGGTTGTTTGCATTTTAAATAAGATGATCAATTTTACTGGAAAATGTTAAGTTACAAACTGCCAAGTTAAAACATCAACAGATCCAAATTTAAATTCCTATCTATAAGGAGAGCTAAAAATATTGCTACGGATTTTTTTTTATTAAATTAAATAGGAATGTCTCCCTTATTCTAAGTGAATGACAAAACAAGCAATAATGGAACAGTACACAGAAGTTTAAGCCAGCTTCAGTTAAAATAATGTGAAATTGTAAGGACTGACAAACTGATTTAAAAGATAAATATTTTTCCTCTAGTCTTATCCAGATAAGCAAATTTGTTCACAAAAATGTTACATAAAGTTATTCCCTGAATAGGCTACTAACATTCCTTTAAGAAGACCTGAAAAATGTTATTTTGCTCAAGATCAAACACTGTTCTTCTTATAAACACACACAGCTGAAGTGGTTATACAAAATTAGTAAAATAAAGAATATCACCTCTGGATTAGTAATTGGAAGAGAAATGAAATAATTTGGCTGATGCTGTTTTTTCTTTTTCTTCTTTTTCTCAGTGCCTTCTTCAGTTCCCCCTCCAGTAGTCCTCTTTCTTTTCTTTTTTATATTTATTTCAGAGGTTGCATGCACTGAAAAAAAAACCAAACTTTCACCATACAGACAAATCAAAACAAAGACATACTTAATACCGTGCCACCAGGAGCTGAACTTCAGTCAACTAACTGGAGCATGTCTTCCAAACCATCTGATCTGCCCATGCTCTGAGCTGTCTGATGGGGATCCTACTCCAACCTCAATTAATGTAGTCACACAAGTGGAATATCATACTTGAACAGCCAACACTTCTAAGGAGGGCCTGTAAGATCCTAACATAGACATGTAGCTTCCAAACTGTATTTCATTTAGCCGACTCACACTGTAGTGGAGTAGGCCTGCAATTGTCTGCACTTGAACAGGGATGTAACTTTAGAGAAAAAGGGCCAATATTAATGTCCTGGTTTGAGCCAGGATGAAGTCAATTGCTATAGTGCCTGGCCCAGGTGCTCCGTGCATCCCTGGCATAGACTATCTCAATTAATTTTAAAAAAACCTATGCACACTGCATTTTGAAATACTGAAATAAGATAATATAAGGGATTATTAAAGGAAAAGGTTGTATTAGACTAGGATTGGCCAACCTATAATACAAGTACCAAACTCAGCCCAGAGGAAAATTTAATCAAAGCCAGATTTACTCTCTGCTTCCTCCTTTCCCAAAGGCTGCTTCCATCATCACAAAAGAAAAAGTGCACGTCCCTGGTTCTTCCTTTGTGCCATAAATTATTTCTCTCCTAGTTTATTACCTCAAGACTTCACAGACCCCCTCCCACCATGTGGCCTGATACATATCCATAAGCTGACCAGGCTGCAGACACTTGCTGTCCAATGAGACATGCACTTCCAGCCCCGTGCTGAGAAGACATGTATTGGAAGACAGCTCACAAAAGTCATCACTTGAGAAGTTCATGTACAGGAAAGAGAATTAACACAGGAGATGTCCTTATTCTGTGACTCATTGCTGCAATGGATCACAAAATGGTACAGTCTTAATATGCTCAAATATTTCCAAGGTTTAGGCTCTGGACTGGATCCCATGTTCACAGGGAGACTGGGCTCCATGTGCACAGCCCACTTCTACATGCCAACAGGCAGGACCAAGAACTGAATGTGTGATGTGTCTACGCTGTCACTTCTGTCTAATACACTTACTAAAAAATTCATCTTCAATATCTGTGTCGACAAATGGCATTTCTGCCATCAGAGATTCTACCGAACCAGCAGGACAAGGCTCTTTCCTCTGTTGTGTCATTTCCTTGGTCTTCTTCAGGATTTTCTTTTGCTGTACATCTTCCAGAGCATCTAGAATGTATTTTAAATAACACACTGGGTCTTAGTTTTTTTATACAAACAGCTAAGAGACATTATACTCAAACAATATACCAAGTATACATTTCTCTAATTATCAGCAAGTGACATGTTAACCCCCCTAAGAATGCTGCTCTTCTTCCAACATATCTGCAAAAATACTTCAACGCTTTATATGAAATAGCAAAAAAAGGGAGTTCAGCCTTCTATATTTATTAACTTACGGTCTTGTTTAGTTCTAAGTAAATGCAATTACATGCAAGAAAGGTGGTAGGTAACAGTAACAGCATATAAAAGTCAAATATTGGTTAACTGAATTCCAATGTAAGCACACTGAAAATGAGGCACGGAAGAGCAGGAAGGGAATGCTGCCATTCCACATATAACAGAGTTCTCAGCTGATGATATCATTCAGGAATGAGATGATTATTCCTGCATCTTCCACACAGTGTAACTTTTTACAGACAGCAAAGATCTGAACTGATTCTAAAAACTGACTTCCAGTATCTAAAGGAGGAATCAGTAAAAATCAAGACTCATCTTGCATGTATAAAGATATACATGAAGTTCTATCTCAGAGTAATACCACAATGACAGAAAAATCTCCACTAACAAGTTTTTTTAAATGCCTTTTCCCCCCCGAGTACTAAGCATGAGTAATTTCCTTATGTCTCCTCCATGTTTCTGTATCAGTGAACTCTACTATTTGCGTATTAAGTTATACCTCAAAACAAGAAAAAGTAAAATCCTCTCTAGCAGCAAAATATGCACACATGATCAGGCAACCAGCAATATTCTTTTTGGGACAACTCCACAATAGGATTACTGTAGTGGAAGAAGCCTTGTGTCAGAATTGCAGTTTATCCCAGGACAGCTCATTACTACAGACAACACACTTTCAAAGCTCCTCTTATGACCACTGCAGATAGTCCAAATCTTGCCCAAGGGGAAAATGTGGCAGCAAAAGTGCATATTATGTTCTTTTGCTCTGCACAGCTACACTACATGTATAAAATTAATATAACAGACCCAACCTGGGTTATTATCAACCTATGCTGAATGCTTCTTTCATGTATCACTTCACACTAGTAAACCAACCTGATTTAATGTTAATTCACTCTAATTTAACATAGGGAGGCATAAATAACTCTGTGGTTGCGGTCAGACATCTAACTATCCCAGAGGCTATCAAAAAGAAACAGTGTTTAGATTTGTTGCTGGTTTCCCCTGTAGTCACTATAGAACCAGGCACAAACAAACAGATGTTAAAGCAAGTACAAAAGATTGTTGCCTGTGATCCACAACCATACAGAAAACAACAATCCTCTCAAAGAGATCTCAAAGTGAAGAACAAGTCAGAAATTCATGACACCGACAAACAAGTAGGTAACTCTGGGACAGAAGTTATCAGCAATTTACGGTAAGCCTCGCTTATAGAGGGGAGAACTGAAAAATCACGTGTAAGAAAACGGATTTGACTGCGCTCCTTTCCCAGACTCCTCTCCATAATCAAATTATAGGTTCAGACACGATAAGCTTCTATTGTTTGACACCTGCACACCAGCCATCGGAGCGAGCAGCCACTCCCTATTTAATGCGGTTACGTCCGTATGTTTAGGAACACGTGAACTGTCTGGAGACAAGAGAAGTGAAAGCTGCTGTAGCCACCGACGGTCTCACTCCCCAGGAGTTCTGCGCTCCCGGCGCTGGCGCTGCTGCCCGCGCACAGCGCTGAAGAGGTTTTACACACGCGGGAAGGTGCGCTCTGCACAGGCAGGAAGGTGCCTGCACGCGCGGGAAGGCGCGTGCTCTGCACACGCGGGAAGGCGCGCGCACTCGGCGCGCTCTCCACGGCCGCTCCGCCCGGCGCCCCCGTTGAGCGGCTCCCCCCGCCTGCCCGACC
>NW_009953496.1:5792784-5815721 GCF_000747805.2 Chaetura pelagica | reverse complement strand
GGCTGTTTTCCCTCAGTATTCTACTGGAATGCGTCTGTCCCACAGGGGGGCTGTGACTGACCCGAGTGGTGCTCGTTGGTGTCTCCCCAAAACTAGAAGGTGTTGCTTAGGGCTGCCAGAAGAAGGGACCTCCAAGGTTACCCAGTTCTAACCCCCCCTGCATGGGCAGGGACGTCTCCACTAAACCGGGTTGCTCCGGGCTCCATCCAACCTGGTCTCGCACAATTCCAGGGATGGGGCATCCACAGCTTCTCTGGGCAGCCTGTTCCAGGGTCTCACAACCTGCCACGATGAAGAATTTCCTCCCAATATCTAATCTAAATCTCCCGTCTCCCAGTTTTAATCCATTCCCCTTGTCCTCTCGCCACATGCCCTTGTAACCAGTCCCTCCCCAGCTTTCCTGTAGCCCCTTCAGGTCCTGGAACATTCTGCAGTCCAGGGGAGACTGGACAGTCTTGCTCTAAAGCCCTCACTTTACACAGCCCCCTCCTTCCCTCTATGCAGTGCGGACCCCCCTGGGCACTGGCACTAACAGAGTACCCTGTTGGGCATTAACCTGTGGGGTGCACAGGAGGGGTGGCTTCTCTGAGGCAAGGAATGGGCAGCAGGCTTTTCCTGCTTAAATAAAAACCTGGTGCCTTTTGAAAGCCAAATCCTGTCACTGGGTCCTGTGGCAGAAGCCAAGCCAACCTGGTGCCTTCGCAGATCAGTCTGTGCTTGTAGACTAGATCTAAGGGAGCCACCTGTTTATGTGCATATAAAGATGCTCACTTTCATTTTTAAAGGGAGTAGGGATAGCAAAAACTAATAAATAGGCTGGATGTGATAGAGAGGATGCTGCGTGTGTGCTGGAAATGAGGCCTCATGAAAATGAGGCCAGTTTCTGTGTTTGGCTCCTCTGTGACTTCCCCTCCTGGGAGATAAAATCTTTTTGGAAGTATTTTATCACTGTTTTCACCCATTTCGTGCTGTGTTTGCCTTCACTGTCTTTCACACAGTATTTTCATTTGGTCTGCATAGCTCTGTGGAGACCAAAGGCTGGACATGACACAGAAGTTCAAATTCAGTTGGATCCAGGAGAAGTTTTAGGATGAGGCTGCTGGCAGTTGTTCTTACTATACATATTTCATCTGAATATCAGGAGACTAATTACATAAGTGGTCACCTCTTCCTAGTCTGCTGGCACTGACAAGTAAGACACTTCCATAAAAATTTGATTCCATAGAGTTATAGATCAAATATGAGATAACCTTTTGGTATCAAGTGTCTTCTTAAAAATGCAAAGCACAGTTTTGAGTCTGAATCTCTTCCAAATCAATTCATTAGGTATTTCACAAAAATCTTCAGCAAGCAAACACTAGAAAGAATATTTCTGTCGACAGGGAAGTCCAATGTGATTATATAAGTTAGCATTTGATAGTCCTCTTAGCAATTGAAAACAAATGCATTTTTAGTGGAGCTGAAGCTGTATCTAACCAATGCCTACTAGCCTAGCAGTAATATGCGGGTGTGTTCTTTGGGTTTATGATGTGCCTGAATATACTGTTTCCAGGATGTGGGGAAGTGAGAAATTAACAGCACCTTAGCTGAAGTGGTAACAGTTACCACGCATTGTCCCTACAAATCTTAATAGTGATGTTGGAGGGAGATGTTCTGTTGAGGACTAGAAAGCTGAAGCAATAAGCTGTGATTTTTCTGCCTGTCCATGTACTGCACAAGTTTTGTGGATGTCACTGACCTGGTGCCTCCCAGAAACTCGTTTTCACTACTGCTTATGTTTGGGCTGAAGCCAGCACTTTATCAATCTTCTGTGGCCTTGCCTTTACTAAAGAGAGTTTCTGATTAACCTCTCAGCAGTACAGTTGTCCCTTTGAGGAAAAAAAAAAAATAAATCACATAATGACAGCTGAGTGACGCTAGCAGAAAGAGGAAGCACAGTCAGCTCTACAAATGTATTTGCTTACACCACTGCACTGCCCAGGCCTCTTGGCCTCTCACCCACTGTCTGTTAATCCACTGCCTAACTTCAATCAAATTTAGTAGCGAATGAGAGGATTCAGAGATATGATATTCCCACACCATTCCTGAAAAAGAATAGTTTGGGAGAAGAGAGACTCTTTTAGCTTCCAAATGAAGGAAAGAAGAAACAATCCCGTGCATATATTTTTCCATAGAACAGTGGCTGGCCATGAGCACTGGCCAGCTCATTACACGACAGGTTACGGTACATGTTATCAATACTTTTATGTCTTATCTTAGTCAAGCAAGAGATATGGGGGAGCTATGAGTATTTGGGACATGACTCACTGTGGGAATTTAGGAAATACAGGAGCAGGAACGGGATGTGTTACAGGGAGGACTAAATATCGGAAGGGGACATTGGTGTATTGTAGGACGTGGGAGACAGTTGAAGGTATTGTAAAGGGGGACTATAGGGGAAGCTGGGGTTATTGTGATAAGAAGGGAGGACATAGCTGATACAAAACAAGGCTTCATTACTGACACTGCTGATACAGCAACTGGTCTTTGGACAAGTGAAGAAGAGCAGATCATGATCTGGTAATAATAAGAGATTTGCTAGAATAAAAAATAGAAGCGATTTGCAGAACTACAGATAACGGAAAACAAGAGGTAGAGGGATGCCTGGGATAATGTAATTTAATGCAAAGAAAAGCAAATAGGCTAGAGTTGCTACAAGAACTGGTATAAAAGGAATAAGTGAATGAAGATGCTGTTAGTTGTACTTAATGAATAGAATCTACATTTGATTGACAGCTAACATGAGATTAATGTGAAAAGTATGAACATAAAAGGGTATTTAAATGACCTTTTGATCACATTCAGTTCATTTACATTGCAGGAGGAGGGAACAGATGAGTGAGTATGAGCTGAAAAATTAACTGATTACCCAGAGCAGCAATGCTTCACTTGCTAACCTCTGGATTGCAACCTGTTACGAGGGACACTGGCTAAAGATCAGCGTAGACACTCAAGTGCTACTGATGTCAAGGTATAGTTTCAGACACTTTCAGGTTCCTCCTGGCTTTTATGATGATAGGACTTTTTCTGAGGATTTATGACTGTTTGGTAAAGAAAGGACTCACCTAACAAACCGGGGCATTAATGTCTTTGCCAATAGGCTTGCCAGCCTCATAAGAAGGGCTCTAAACTAGTTTATTGAAGGATGGAGAAGCAGTCTCATCAGGCCTAAGCTGGAAGAAAACCAGAAGAGCTGGAAGAGATGTGCTGGCAGAGGTGTAGTGGTAGATAATGGGAAAGTGGATGCAGGATAGCATTATGGCAGGGGCTGTTCCTAGGGCCTCCTCACATGTTCCTGCCCACATACTAGCATTTAGGGAAACTTCAACAGGCTAGAGAAGTGGAACAGTAGATGCTTGCTTCTTGAAGTTCAGTGAAGACAAATATAAAATCCTGCGTCTAGAACAGATGTTTTTTAGCAAAAGTGGCTGGATGCATTTCTGCACTAACTTGCAGCCCATAACATTTTTTACTAACTTGGACTCTACACTGGGCATTATTATTATTATATTATATAGGGAGTAATCTCTAGTTTGAAGTCCTAGAGCTCCTCAGCCCTTGCTCCCTGAAAGAAAAACCAACCAACCAACCAAAAATCTCAAGGTGTTCTGTTTGATAGGAAACCTTCACAGATCTGCAGCATGAGAGACTATCTTGAAATAAAAGCACATTTCTCTTTTAGGAACTTTACTAAACCCACTGGACTTATAGCTGCAGAGGTCAAGTTAAGTTTGATCCAAAATCTCCAGATTCCTGGATCTGTTCTTATGTTCTGACTGAAACGGAGATTATTTTTTTTTAAGTATGTGCAGGGGCAAGTGAAGGGAAAGTGCTTTATTTAAGAAGAAGACACTGCTTGCAACTAAAACCAGTTTGATTTTGTATGCAGTGAATATTTCCAACTACATGCGGAAGTCATACAGCTGAGACACTAGATCCTGCATTCTTTGAGCGAAAGACACTTTACTGGGAGTCTTAGGCAAGTAAAGAATGCAGTTCTGAATCCAAAATTCATATTATTCCAGATGTGGGTGGGGGAAATACGTATTTACTGACTACACTGAAAAATCTTGATTCTCAGCTGCCTATCTGTTGTGTTTCTTGCTTTCCCTTCTTGCTCCTGTCTGTCTCTCCCTTCAGCCACAAGCGTTTTTTTAGCTATGGCTTCCTTACCTTTCCAAGCTCCATGTATTGCACAAACATGCTATGTGTTTGTCACCACTGTACAGGTTTCTTGTGTAGTCTTGCATCTTTTTTCCTTTTTTATCTATAGACTTTTTGTAAAGCTAGGCTGTCTGAGGAATAGGGGCAGTATCTTTCATGCACATTTGCACATGAGCACAAAGTTCCATGAAAAAAACCCCGAAATCTTAGCTTCTTATTTCCAGAACACAGTACAGTCTTTCCTGAATCGTCACTCTTACCTCCATATGCATTTCTGATGTTTGCCTGCCTTTTTTCCCAAAAGCAGCTAAGACATAGTTCACATACACTACCAGAGCTTCAGCCAGTTCCTTCTTTAGTCTAAGATGTGAATGTACCTGCTCTGGGACTCTTCACCAGTCAAAAAAGACAGAGGCTTGTCCAGAGTGAAATTGTAATTCACACAAGTAAGAGATACTCTAGAGATGCTCTTCTTTCTCCATGGACAACTAGGCTTATGTCCTGCTTAGGGACTGTCCTGGTTTGAGCCAGGATGAAGCCAGTTTTATTTTTAATTTTATTTTTTTTTCTTCAGTGAACTCTCTTTTAAGCAGCACACCTGCTAAAAGTAGCAGCAAGTTTTCCAGCCAATGGACTGATAAGGCCTGAATGTTTATAGATACTACTGAGAAACCAAGGACGCTTTGCTCTGTTTGTTGAATTTGCTGCTTCAGGCACTAAAGGAGCAGAAGACTATTACCTACAACCCTCCCATAGGGAGGAGAAGACCAGACAGATGGCAGAATTGGCTAAGCAAAATATTCCATCCACATATATATGTCACAGTCAGTATAACTTCAGGAATCATGGAAGTTAAGCCCCTTCTTCTACTTCCCTTCTCTTCTGTCCATGGCTGGCATCCGAGGGGAACTCCATCTGTCCATCACCTTTGATCCCTAGGCCCATGCATTCCTGACCCTCACAACTCTCCCCTCAGCTCCTGTCTGCTCTGCCGCTCTCTCCGGCAGCTCCGGGACATTTCAGAACTGCTCACAGCTCAGGAGATGCTGTGGGAGTTGCTGGGGGTGAGGAGAGGTGACAGGGGTGTTGCACATTCCTGCACATACTTATATATATCTGTACATATTTTCTTTTTAGTATTTAATGAAAGCTGTCTAGTTTAGTTTTCAATCCAGAGAGTCTCTCTCCTTGTTCTCTCTCTCCTTTCCATACCTGTGTGGGAGGGGGAGGGGATCGAGAGTATTGTTGTCATTGGTTTAATTACCTGTTCTGAGTAAAACCATGACAGGGATATTGGTTAGAAGACTCCAGTTGGATGAAATTAATCAAGGTCTGAAATTTGCGATTGCCTCATTCGGAATTAGGAAAAAAGCTTTGTGCTCTGGCCCAATGTGCTCTGGCAAAGCCTCTTGGAGCCCAGACAATTAAATTCAACATCTACTTTCTAACTGG
This sequence comes from Chaetura pelagica, assembly GCF_000747805.2. Taxonomy (NCBI): domain Eukaryota; kingdom Metazoa; phylum Chordata; class Aves; order Apodiformes; family Apodidae; genus Chaetura; species Chaetura pelagica. The sequence goes on along the minus strand of NW_009953496.1, from coordinate 5,810,066 downwards.
AAACACTTGTGTCAAAACAGAATTTCTCAAACGTCATACTGACCCTCATCCAGTTGGAAGAACTTGATGGTAGATGTGGCTAATGCTGCAAAGCTCAAATGCTCAGGAAACTTCAAGCAGTGTAGGTTTTGTAACTCTGCCAAGATAGAGCCTACCTAGAAAGAAATAATTAAGCTTCAGTTTTGAAATTGATTTGCCCCTGGTGTTTGTTGGGCCTAACTGAGCAAAAAATCCCACCCACTGCTTTCAGTCAGCAGTCTCTTAAGATGTCTGCTTATGTTTAACCAGAAGTGTAAAAAAAAATACAGTGATGTTCAAAATACCTTTCCTATGAGCTACTCAGGGTAACAGTAACTTGTTGTTTGAAGGAGAAAAGGGTCCCTGACCTAAACTGAAATGAGAGATCTTGGTTCTAACATAATTTTATCTGCCAATCGCACATGGAGCAATGTGATCTGGCATCCAGTTTCTGTCCCTGGAATCTCTTGCAGATATTGGATCTGTCTGAAAGTCTTGCTTTGAGGATATTCACCATCTCTTTGCTGATGGTGGAGTTTCCTGATCCTCTTCTTGAGGCTCAGGGTTTTAATGTATCAAGTCACAAGGGTGAACAAATTTAAAGCTCCCTTATTTACAATCATTATTTTAATTTACATTAAGTGAAAGTCTTAACTTGTATTCACATTCTAGTATTATGACAAAGCATGACAAAGGAAAAGAACACAATTTAAAAAACTATGTCTTTAATATTCGATCTCCTACAGTTCTTACTCAATCCTGCAGGCTTTTGCTGAGCCAATGTCAATTCACATTCACTCATACAGTAGCACTAAATATGCTGCAGTAAGTGAAAGGTAGGAAACCATTTACATTTCTACTGGTAAACTCTCTTTTCAGTCCAGTGTTTTCAGCACTCCAATTTAAAGGACCAGATTTGGGTCACTTTGTCAGGCATCCAGTCTGTCTCCATAAGTCAGAATGTGCCCATTAACATTTATCTGAGAAAGTGGACTAACAGCTATTTAATACAGTTAGTATAAAGTGAGGGGAGTGTGGGGAAAGCCCCTTCCCAGGGCTCCAGAAGAGCTGTACTTGATTTGATCTGATCACAACAGCTATTTGGTATTACCACAAGAACTTGTACCCATGTAGGAAAGAAAAAAAATTATTCAGTTTACTGGTGATTTTCATTTTAAGAGTAGAATTTGTCAGACTCACTTCCATGTAAGAAAATAAATCTACTGCTTAAAAGTCATGAAAAGTGGCTTACACATGTTTTGAAACACTGGAAGGTAGGAGCTCAGGCATACATTAAGATGCACTCTGTCAAGAACTCTACTTTTGGTGGGCAGACAGAGAATCAATTAATTTTTGAGACATAATTTATACTTAGGTTAAAATATTTCAGTAGCAGATACACTTGCATTCAGTTTTGACCAAATGGTGTGATAACTTCCTCACAGTGTAGCTGGCTGAGACAGGTTAGCTGCATGGAGATTTTCAAAAAAAGGTGAAATTACACACAGAAAAATGTTGCTTTCTGCTTTTGGGACAGTTAGGAAGGGAATAATAGGATCCCTTCACAGTGAAAGAAGTCAAGTTGCCAGGACGTGTTCCCTTAGTTAAAGAGGAGCAGGACCCGCAGCAGAACAAGGGGGGAAAAAAGCAAACTGAATTGCCATAGGAAATGTTGAGTAGCACTTCTGTCAAATCTATGTGTGGATCTACAGTATATATTACCAGTTATGTACTGTATTTGGAGAACTCCAGAGACTCATGGAAAATACCACTAAAGGCTGTTGACTTGTCACATCCATGTCATCAGAGTGATAATTAGTCATATTTTAGAGCAAGCTGGAGTTATTAGATAGAGCTCACTGAATCCCTGTGAGAAGTGGCAACCTGAAGGGCCTTTTCCCCTTTGATAATTCTGCGTGTACTTGCTTTTCTAGATGTTACACATCTTACCCCTTCAGCTGCAGGCTTAACCAGTATGCTGTTTACATTTGCCACCTCAATTTTTCTAAAATCGCATCTTCTATAGTCCAGTTTCTGCCTTACAGATGAAAATGTTTTCACCAAAGTCTCAAATGGCCCGAGTCCCAGAAACAAGACTCCATCGTTATTTTCTGTGCCTAGTTGACATAGTTCAAATCACATGGTCGTATTTGTCTCACTGCAATCTTGTCTCCCTTGCTTTTTTATGACAGCATTAACTTATGTTTCTCCCATTTTTCAGCATTGCCTTTTGAGGATTTATCTTAGTCCTTCACCCCTTTCTGTATACTCTTTACCCTCTTTCATCTAAAGCACAGGTTATGATCTTTAGCAAAATCCCCCCCAGGTCTTTCTCTCCTTCATGTGTTTACTCCTTTTCCAATTAAGATCTCAGCCTCTGTTTGACTGTCAGACTGCCTGTGGATGTCTGGCTTTCAGCCCACATGCAACATCTTTCAACACAGTTCATCCTCTTCTCTGTACTCCTTCAGTCAGCAGGGGCCACAGCTTCATGCCTGTCAGTTTGTATCGACCACATAGTCCGTATATTTGTCTCAAACCTCTCAAAGTTTTTCCCTTAATCTGCATAAGATGTGTTATGCGGAAGTTAACTTTTTTATCTAAGATGAAGTCTTGTCAATGTATCCTATCATGCTTACTATTGAAATTCCTCTCCCGATCTTCACCTTATGTCTCAAGGTGAAATATCCTTTTTATGGCCTTGACAAATACAATTTAATTCTCCTATGCAGTAATTTAGAAAGTGTTTGGAAAGGTGATTTTTCTAGAATTTCAACATTTTCAATGTCACCTATCTCTAAATGCCTCCACAGCTTCAGTATTTTAGCAAACAACTTAGGTGTCATGACTTCCATTCTTTATGGTTGATGCCTGCCTTATTTATCTTTTGTTCAATGCTTAGAAGGTTGATTTCCTTCTCTCAGAGGATTGCAACTTAATTTCTAAACAGGAGCCATCAGCTGTGCCTGCATAGCTCAAGAAAAACACAGTCCAGAACAACTGGTCATTGGTACTGGGAGCTGCATGGCTGTTTTACAATATATTGTCCCTCTCAGCCAAATAAACAACCCAAGGAAAATACTGCACTAATGAATTTGTTCTGCTTCCAGTGCCATGTTAACTCATTCAGAAGCAGCTCAAATATCTATGCACGTCATTACATGAATACTATGCACATGTAGAATCAATTTTTCTTCCTGTGCTCCCTCTTCTGATAGGAGAAACATTGTTAGGACCAGCAAAACTACCTTTAAACTGTCACCTGCTATGGTATTGCCAGAAAAAGATCCCAAACAACAACAACAATAATCCCTACAACTGCTGAGCTAGTAATGTACTTAGACAATCTTCTAAGCTGTTTAATGCCTGTCTTATGGCTCCCTTGTATAAATCCTAGTTTATCTATCTCAGGTGGAATTTGTCTGCTTTAAAACAGAAAAACAAAAAACAACAAACAAAACACTCAACAACAAAAATCTGTCTTGTGAAAACGACAAGAAAACTACTTCTTTATGTGGTAAGTGCCATCAGTTCACACCTTGACATAACAGCTGATGTCCCTTTATAAACCTTTATTTCAAAACCTCTTTCTAAATTACTAGTAAATCACTTCAAAGAGAACCCATAAGAATTCAAGTAAATTGTATGTTGTAATAGTAGTATCTTTGGGCAAATACCTATTCCTGAATCTTTTAAAGTACTAGTCCTGGTAAAATTCTTCCAAGTGTACTTCCTAATGTAGGTTTCCAAGTGACTCATTGTATTATATACTGTTGAAAATTATCTGGTTTAATTACATGAGATGACATCGATGTTGGTGGAAATCCAGGATGTAAAGCTGTAATTGCCCAGGCCAAGAGATTTGGGGTTGTTCAGCCTGGAGACGAGAAGGCTCAGGAGAACTCATAGCAGCCTTCCAGTACCTGAAGGGCCTACAGGAAAGCTGGGGAGGGACTTTTTACCAGGGCTTACAGTGAGAGGACAAGGGGTAATGGATTAAAACTGGAAGAGGGGAGATTTAGGTTAGACATTAGGAGGATATTCTTTAAGGTGAGGGTGGTGAGACATGGGAACAGGTTGCCCAGAGAAGCTGTGGATGCCCCCTCCCTGGAAGTGTTCAAAGGCAGGTTGGATGGGGCTCTGAGAACCTGATCTAGTGGAAGATGTTCCTGCCCATGCAAGGAGGTTGGAACCAGAAGATCTTGAAGGGCCCTTCCCACCCAACCCATTCTAAGATTTTATAATTCTGTGATTAGCCTTCATTTACACAACTTTTCCCAGGCTATGCACAGTCCTTGCTCCTCCTTTCCCTTTCTTTCCCCTCCTTTCCTCATTTTTCTCCTCATTTCCCTTCCTTTCCCTTTTTTCCCCTCCTTGCCTTTTCTTGCCCTTCCTTGTTTTTCCTTGCCCCTTCTTGTTCCTCCTTGCCCTTCCTTCCCTCCCCTTCCCCCTTCCTTGCCTTTTCTTGCCCTTCCTTCCCTCCCCTTCCCCCTTCCTTGCCTTTTCTTGCCCTTCCTTCCCTCCCCTTCCCCCTTCCTTGCCTTTTCTTGCCCTTCCTTCCCTCCCCTTCCCCCTTCCTTGCCTTTTCTTGCCCTTCCTTCCCTCCCCTTCCCCCTTCCTTGCCTTTTCTTGCCCTTCCTTCCCTCCCCTTCCCCCTTCCTTGCCTTTTCTTGCCCTTCCTTCCCTCCCCTTCCCCCTTCCTTGCCTTTTCTTGCCCTTCCTTCCCTCCCCTTCCCCCTTCCTTGCCTTTTCTTGCCCTTCCTTCCCTCCCCTTCCCCCTTCCTTGCCTTTTCTTGCCCTTCCTTCCCTCCCCTTCCCCCTTCCTTGCCTTTTCTTGCCCTTCCTTCCCTCCCCTTCCCCCTTCCTTGCCTTTTCTTGCCCTTCCTTCCCTCCCCTTCCCCCTTCCTTGCCTTTTCTTGCCCTTCCTTCCCTCCCCTTCCCCCTTCCTTGCCTTTTCTTGCCCTTCCTTCCCTCCCCTTCCCCCTTCCTTGCCTTTTCTTGCCCTTCCTTCCCTCCCCTTCCCCCTTCCTTGCCTTTTCTTGCCCTTCCTTCCCTCCCCTTCCCCCTTCCTTGCCTTTTCTTGCCCTTCCTTCCCTCCCCTTCCCCCTTCCTTGCCTTTTCTTGCCCTTCCTTCCCTCCCCTTCCCCCTTCCTTGCCTTTTCTTGCCCTTCCTTCCCTCCCCTTCCCCCTTCCTTGCCTTTTCTTGCCCTTCCTTCCCTCCCCTTCCCCCTTCCTTGCCTTTTCTTGCCCTTCCTTCCCTCCCCTTCCCCCTTCCTTGCCTTTTCTTGCCCTTCCTTCCCTCCCCTTCCCCCTTCCTTGCCTTTTCTTGCCCTTCCTTCCCTCCCCTTCCCCCTTCCTTGCCTTTTCTTGCCCTTCCTTCCCTCCCCTTCCCCCTTCCTTGCCTTTTCTTGCCCTTCCTTCCCTCCCCTTCCCCCTTCCTTGCCTTTTCTTGCCCTTCCTTCCCTCCCCTTCCCCCTTCCTTGCCTTTTCTTGCCCTTCCTTCCCTCCCCTTCCCCCTTCCTTGCCTTTTCTTGCCCTTCCTTCCCTCCCCTTCCCCCTTCCTTGCCTTTTCTTGCCCTTCCTTCCCTCCCCTTCCCCCTTCCTTGCCTTTTCTTGCCCTTCCTTGTTTTTCCTTGCCCTTCTTGTCCCTCCTTGCCCTTCCTTCCCTCTCCTTCCCCCTTCCTTGCCTTTTCTTGCCTTTCCTTTCCCTTCCCTGCCTTTCCTTGCCCTTCCTTGCCTTTCCTTTCCCTTCCCTGTCTTTCCTTGCCCTTCCTTGTTTTTCTTTTCCCTCCTTCTCCCTTCCTTCCCTCTTCCAGCCCCCTCCTTGCCTTTCCTTTCCCCTCCTTTCTTCTCCTTCCCCCTTCCTTCCCTTCCTTTCTCTTCCTTGCCCTTCCTTTCCCCTCCTTTCCCTGTTTCTTCCCTCCTTTCCCTTCCATTCCTATCTTTACCCTTCTGTGCCCCTCCTTGCCCCTCCTTTCCTCACTTCTCTGCTCCTTTTTTCCCCTTACTTTTCCTTGCCCTTTGTTTTTCCTCCTTGCCTCTTTGTTACTTCAGACATTAGGAGGAATTCTTCACTATGAGGGTGGTGAGATACTGGAACAGGTTGCCCAGGGAAGCTGTGGATGTCCCCTCCCTAGAAGTGTTCAAGGCCAGGTTGGATGGGGCTCTGAGCAACCTGATCTAGTGGAAGGTGTCCCTGCCAATGCAGGGGGGGCTGAACTAGATGATCTTTAAGGTCCCTTCCAACCCAAACCATTCTATAATTCTATGATTCTGTGATTCTATGAATGAAATATGCACCAGAAGGAATTAAAGTACTTTATAGATTATCTAAATCTGCATTTTTGAAAGTGGCATTTTCATAATCTTGCCCCAATTTCCATGTTGAAGAAGGAAATGTGTATATTGGCTCTCTACAATGAGGACACTAGAATATTTAAGTAATCCTTTGCAGGCAAAAAGGGGTATATGCTTACCGTGATTATGCTGGACACAGATTTTTTTTTTGTGTGAGATCCTCCTACTGCTGGCAAAGGGTAGGTAAATCCTCCTGATTCTTGCTAAAGAAGGCTTCTGACACACTGAATACCAGGGCAATTTCTGCCAAGAATATTGTCCCCTTAGCATTAGAAAAAAACACTGTTGCTATTGTGTTCCTGCTGTCAGTCATAGACTGTGTGCACCCAATAATGAGTAAAAGTTGAACACAAATGCATTTAAGTGAGTTACATTATTATAGTTTCTTGATGATATTGAAATACCTGGGTACAAATGAAAAGATAAATTATCTTAGTAAGTTATTTTCTATTTGTATTTAATGTATTTTTTCTTAGCAAAAACTATCTTGTGCTAGTTTTTACATGCCTTGTTACTGAGTGGACACTGTGAGGGTTGCTCTACTCTCCTTACTCGGGGAAAAGGAATTTTTGCCAGAATTAGGTCTTCATAAGCAGGTCTTATACATTTTGAACCAGCATATGAAAGGTCATTAGGAACTGGCTGAACACTGTATACAGAGGCTGGCAGACTTTTTTTTGTTCTTCTTGTGAATCCTGACAGCACCTGATTTTTCTTGCATATTTGAAAATCGTATTTTTAATTCTGCCAAACTGTTTACGTTTCTGGTGTTCGTATCTCTGTCTGCGCTATTAATGTCAGTTTTACAGAAAAGGGGACACAATCTGTAGTAATTGACACTGGTTAAAAAAAAATATAAAAATTGCACCTGGAATGTTTAAATACTTGCAGAAAATATTTGCCTAACTGATTTCTGAAAAGATCAGGACAGCTAAGTAAGGAGCAATACTTATTTTATCCTTTGGTCTTTTAATAATTCTTTTTCCCATAATTATGATTGGAATTTGTAGTGGCAGATGAGATTCTACCCACAGATAATCCTTCATGGGTTTTATTGCTACCCTAGCACAGAGTCTCAACTATTGGAGTTTATTCACTGCCAAGATGTTGAATTCATGGGATGTTTTACTCCTGATGTCGGTAGGGCCTGGATTCGTGCCCTTCTGCTCTGTGTGCATTAGATGAAATTCTATCCACTCTGCAGTAAAAGACAAACTTTCTAGTATCTTCAGCCAGGACAGAATTTCACACTTCAGGGGTAAATAAAAATTAATTCCCTTTGGTAGGAGAACTGGTTTAAGACTCATCTCCTAGCTCCTTTCCCCACTGCAGCTGTGCACATTTGCCCCTGCAACCCTTAAGTGGGAAAGATGAGAACAAGAACATTGGAAAAAAACTGGATTAATATAATAGCTTGAAAGCAGTGCCACATCTGCAGCCTTCATGTGTAAAGTAGCTTGTACACAATGGGAAAAGACTCCATCTTCTTTTCGTGATATGTGGAGAAGAAAGAGAAGTTGAATTTTTCGGTAAGAAGGTGGCACTTAGTGAATTTTTACTGATTACACTCCTTGGCTATCATGATAGAGAGCTGTGGTTAAATGTCCTGAGAATATAAAATATAAAATACAAAACAAAACATATTGGAAGCAATTTGATAGCCTAGTTTCCTAAGGCTCATGTGACTGTGCTGTCGGCCATTGCCCTTTAGCTTTTGCAGTCAGTGACCAATTTCAGCCATATGTGCAGGAGGATAGTGATCTTAAAGACAATTACTGTCTTACAAGCTTTGTAAAAAAATCCCACAGTTGGCTAGAGGAGAAAGGAAAATAATTCTGCAGGGGGAAAGGTAGGCTCCACTCCATTGCTGTCGTTTTTCCAGGTTAGCTGCAGTCCACAGTCTTTTGTGTAGGGCAGGTGCCTCAGGACACAATTGAGGAGGATGTGGGATTAATGCAGTGGGAAATGAAATTTCAGGACCAGAAGACACAGATCTTTACCAAAGCAGACTCTATTAGTTATGCTGCTCAGTGAAACATTTGTTGTTTCCTTGTTAATAACTACTGAACTTTTCTGGCATGAGCACAGTTGAAGGCTCAATAGCTCAGGATTCTCTGACAATGCAAAGAAACTGTTCTACTTTCATTATGAGGTAAAAATAAAACTAAGAAGAAATTACTTCCTAAACAGCTTGGAGGAAACACGAGAAAAGACCTCCCTTTTTTCTGCTTCCCTCTTTACCGGATACAGGGCTCCCAATACCCTGGAGCACAGCACCTATGAATGAGTGGAATCTGATAGCGCATTTTAAATTACTGTCTTGATCTGCACTTCTGCAAAACAAATAAAAAAAAAAATTAAAAAGACTAAATCTGGGCTTGTTCAAGGGAAACCTAGGTGTTCTCAGGACTGAATTCACCACAGTTCTCCGCTCTGCACTGTTTCTCTTTTCTTCATTCTGAGTTTTGAATCTGCCCTGATGCCCTCATCTGACACAGCAACTACATCGGGGAGAGAGAAAACAGGATAGGCTTTCACTTTTGTCTGGCAGCACAAGCTTGCATTCTGTGCTTTGGAGGTTTTCAGAGGCTCTTTATTCCATGTAATGTTCCTGGAGTGGAGAAGCGTATCTTTTGTTCTTCCTTATAAAGGGATATTTTTATACACAAAGATATACAGTACACTGAATTGCAAGAGTTTTTATGTATTAGATTGTGAGGCTTTAACACAGAATTTTCTGTTGATTCTTTAATTCCGCCTTATCCAAAGCATTTAACTTCAAAACCTTTAAAGCATAGATGAATCAAAGCCTCAGAATCCATCCAACACATCAACTAATTGTAGTGACATCAAAACCAGAATGAGACTCTTAATTTGAACAGATTTCACTCCTAGCATGCTAAACATGCAGCCGGCGTATATGTGCTAAGCTGTATTATCTCAGTATACATACACATGGCTTTGTGGACTTGCAAGTAATTAAAATGAGGGAGGACAGACCATCTTCTCTGCAAATAAAAAGAACCCTTTCATGTTTAAACGTATCTCTTCTTGTTTTAAACGTAGCTTCCACATTTTTGCTGCAAAACATTGTTATGTCCAAAGTGTTGAAGCCTGCATAGGTCCTCTGATTCCTTTAATATCGTTTCCATATTAGATAGCCAGATGGTGGAGAGTGATAATACTCTGGACTAATCACTTTGGAAACTCTAGAGTGGTGCTTTGAGATTTAGACCCACAGCTACTGCCATCACTCTTCGATGGGAAGCCACAGATAGTATTCCAACCAACTGAATGTTTTTTAATATATCAACACTGAACAACTTATCTAAACAGGAAAAGGACTGATAAATACCATTCAGTGCTAACAAACAGAGGGTTTTGTCCAAAGGAAATAATTGCTTTTACAATGATCCGAGATCAACATAACATTATGCAATATTATCTATACACATCTGAAAAAATATTTTTTATTCTTTATAGCCATCACAAACAGAGAGAGATGTACTAAGTTACTTTGTAAAGAAAAAAAACCAATTATCTCAGTTCCTCAGTGGTTGACTTTTGGTTCCATACTGATCTGCTGTTCTGCTACTTTTAAGGTTTTCTCATTCCAATGGATATAATCAGCAGATACCTGTTTCCCATAGCAATATCCATTTAGACACAGGAATACTTTTTTTTGTTTTGTGTTTACAAGTTCAAAGTACTTCGTTTACTGTCTGAACAATGCATTGTTAATCTGTGGGACACATTTTATGGGAATGAAATGTCAGATGTGCCCATTCCTAATGTTACAGATATTTTTCATATGCTGTGTTGCTGTGATTTGTGCATTTTTACTTTTATTGTTAAGCCTTTTATAAAAACTCACATTTCAGGCTCAACTCCAGGCTGGCAACCAGAGGCTCTGAAAAAGAGTCTGAAGCAGCACAAATCAGCACTCAAATATGATAAGCAAACAGACTAAACATGTAAACAAGTCCTGTGCTGAGTGCATTGTTTTGGTAGCACCAATTGTCATTTCAGTAGAGGAACAAACAATCCACTTCAGCCAATCTGATTCATTAATTGTAGAACACTTTATATAGTAAAGAGAAAACACAAAATAATGTTATGTAGAAAGGTTTGTAATCCACTTGTCAGAACAGGACTGCTCTAGCAACAATTTTCAAACAGAAGCAATGTTTTACTCCAATCTTAGGGTAAAATGTGCATCTTCATTGTTCTAATATTTATACAGCATTGTACTAATGTTGCAAAGATGCTGGTCTTCATAGAATCTACCTACTCAGCATTATTGTTTCAGCACTACTAAGCAAATATTTGCTTAGCATTTCTGAAAAATCAGGCTGTTTAACACCTGAGAACAGACCAAAGAGAAAGTAACCATTTAAGAAATAATAATGTAGCTTCTTAATTTGGTGTGTGTTTTTCCTCTTACTGTGCTTAGCAAAAATAATGTTTTGACTGCTACTGTTGATTTGCTGATTTTTAACAGATTTTTTTCTCCTATCTTTAATCTCTTACACGGCTTTATAGGACATCTCATTTTAGATTCATTAGTTACATTACCATGCAATGTGGTATTTCATGATGCTGCCCAGGCAGCCTGAAGCCAGAAAGCCTGATTTTAACCTTGAATGACTTAATGGAGTTATTCTTAATACATGCTAATGTATTAAAAAACAAACAGTGGCTCCTAGATTGTATAAAACCAGCTCTCAGCACATACTACTGTCACAGAATGCATGTGAAACATAGGTGTGATATAAACAAAACACTAAAGAATGTCCTTAAAATGAGGATGGTGCAGGCACATGAAGAGGAAGAACATGTAAACAAGTGGTGGAAAAGAACAGATGTATGCTGTTTAGACACACAGGCATATCGCCCAAGGGAAGTTTGGATTATTGAGCTAACATGGCAAAAGAACATGGTCTGTTCACATTTAAATCGTAAGAGATTTTGTGCTTGTTGTGTAAATAGCGTTCCCATTATCTCTCTAAAGAAGTATGTGATTTCTTGCAGTGTGCCACAGTTGTACACATAGCCAATCTACAGTTCAGTTTGCCTAGAAATTTCCTCAGAAGTGCTGATAAATGCTGCATTTAGTACAAAAATCAACACGGTTGCAAACTACAGCAGCCTCTCCAAGACAGGTTCAAGTCAACAGAAAAAAAAAAAAAAAGCAAGCTTCAATAAGGACAGTAACTTAAATTGCTGTCACTGGTTTTGCTTCCACACATGCAGCATCCCTGTATTAAACCTTCAAGTTTTTCAGTGTAGAATACATTTCAGTGCTGTCACTACTCTATGCAGGTGGTTCTGGATGTACTTTTTATTTGTGAAACCAGCTTCCTGTATGGGTTGTGCACCATAAAATAACAAAATGGATGGAGTGGGAAGGGGAGAAGAGAGAGGCAGGTAACACCTCCAAACACTCTGAAGAAAGTAGTACAGAGATTCACAAACCACAGAACTCATCTGACTTAACTCTTATGCCTTCACAGTACTTATGATCCCAGTTAAAAAAAATTAAAATGTCCAAAGAGGAAACTTAGAATTTTATCCACATTAGGAGAGAAGAAAGACTTTTTTTTTACTTCTAAGACTATTCAATTGAAGTATGGTAAGCCACCAGAGTACCTAGAAAAAGAAAGAATCTATTATATAGATATAGCAGCAAATTAGTGTGAGAGCTGAAGACTGTACAGCAATAGTGAGTTGTTCATTGTCACAATAATTACTCTTCCATACAACTCAGGCTTGCACCTTCTCACCAGTGTCAGAATCTTCCCTACGCTTTGCCCCTGCCACATTTTATCACTCTGCTGAAGCTTTAAACAGAAAGTAGGGATTGAATACAGGGTCCTGCAGCAAGTCAGACAGGGAAAGAAAGAGAGGGAAGAAGCTACAGATGAGATGAGTTGAGTGAGGGGCAAGGTTTAAAAGGAAAAGCATTTCATGTGGCGTGCCCTGGCAGGATGCTGAAGAAGTGGATGGATGTGACTGTCCCCAGCAACCCCAGCTGTAGTATTTTCTCCTCTTAAAGAAGAACTTAAGAGGATTTGTAGTGTAAGTGTATGCGAGATACATCGAACTGTTTGCACGAGTCTCCCCTGTGCTGTTAGCAGACTCCTAGGAAGGCATTTGGTTATCTTTTCTCCCTGCACGGTCACCTCTCTATCCTTCCACAGCAACCTATTACCCCTTTTTGGGTCTTGCACTTAGCACCCCATTGCTTGGCTCCAGCCTTTTGTACTGAACAAGAGAAAACAGTTCAGTGCTGCCATCCTTCCACAAGCCCACAGGTGTGTTTTTGCATTTGCAATGGCAGCTTCCCATGGCAGCTATGCACAGGAAGACTGCAGACTGATGGCATGGAAGGGAGAGGAAAGGAGCTGTCATCACCCTGGATGCTGGGTGCCTTGCACAATGAGACCAGAAGAAGCTTGAGGAGCCTGGCAAAGGACTCTCCCAGTTCTGCAGATCTTGCCTACAGCAATTTGCCCACTGGCTCACCACAGAAAAGTGGAGGAACGAGATTAAAGGAACTCAGTGTGTCCTGTAAGTTGCTCCTCCTTTTGAATCAGCCAGGACCACTTTTCAACAGAGCCACACTTGCCAGAGGACTGCTAGCAGACCTTACAAAAACAGGGTGACTGAAGCCTGCAGGAGTGGGCAGGCTAAGACTGTCAGGCTTCCTGTAGGATAGACCCTTAGTGATCTTCTTTTGAGAGAGGGAGAATAAGTAACACTGCTAGGCTGGATGCCAAGCCACCAGAAAGGAGTTGTGGAGTAAAGGGGAATCCAGGCAAAGTCCCTGAACACCACTGCCTCCTGACAGATTTGTGAGAGGCTACTGTTGTGCAAAGGAATGGCTGAATTTGCCAAAAGATATTTAACCCCCTTTGCAAGTTTGTGAAAAACTGTTTGGCTGTAAGGGAAGCATACAGTATGCTGTATAAAACTGCCATAAAGTAAGCAGAACAGTATTTATACATCTTTTTTTATACCTGTACTAAACAAGGTTGACAGTATGTGAGATTACAGACCAACACCTGACAGGAGTTGAATTGCATAGTGTCTGCAAACAGTGCATAAATATGCTATATGATACAGCAGAACATCACTAATCCACATTAATGCAGGGAAGCCCCAGTGCAGATTAGTGGGGTTTGTGGATTACAGGCTGGGAGGGCATCTGAGGAGAGGTCAGCCCTGTCTCACTGCAGGCTCCCCTTTCCTCTCAGCATAGCAGTGGGTGAGCGGCAGGAGCTGCGAGGGGCACCACTGCTCTGCTCAGCTCCAAAGAGTGTTCCAGGCAATGCTGCTGCTGCCACGGCTTCTTATTTTAAAAGCCACAGCAGGCCTGATCCAAACAGAGAATTGCACTCCCGGAGTCTCTTGAATCAGTTTAAATACTTAGCACACACCTGCTGTGCAGACACTTTAAATCAATTTAAGGCGAGCTGACTTTGTGCATATGGAGTTGGCAAGAAACTCTAACCTGCTCTGAGCACAGCTTGCATGGATATATACTGTGGTGGGTACGAGTCAGACCTTGAATGCAAATGTTAGTTTCTGAGACTTTCTGGGCCAAATAGCAGTGATCTCAACAAATATGTTGTGTTAATATTAGTCTTTGATTTTATATGTGTAAAATTAGTTTCCACTCATGCAAAGGACAACAGTTCTACTTAATTCACATTTTCTAAAATTGCATAGGAGCTAGCTATCTTTCTCACTTAATGATACAACCAGTCACACACATTTTTAACAGTGAAGGATGCTTTTACTTGTATAGAACTGAAATGCCGCTAAATGTCATATGGATAATAATCAAAGTTAGTATCACAAGAAAATGTCAAGACAGTAAACATTTTGATTAAATATGCTGTAAATAATGTGGAATTTAATAACTGGGCCAGATATTGATTTATTTGTGTTTTTTTTCTTTCAAGAAACAACACCAATAATCCATATTAAAAAAAGAAGACTGTGAATCTTTTGGCTTTGGGTCAAGCAAATTTTAAATGATCTGAAAATCAAGATAATCATTATTTTTGATACAAGACATCTTAGCAAGGACACAGCAATATATGGTACACTTGTTTTTATGCTAAAAAATGACCTGAAGCCAAAACTTGAGATAGATGATTTTAAAGACATTAGCCCTTCTTGATGCACATTTTCCCCTCAGCATTCCGTAGGCTCAAATAATGTCTGTGCATTTTGAGTTTATTGACCGTTGTGAATATAGTACTTGAAAATTCCCAACTCATTTCTTTGAAAATCAATGCCACTTGTGAAAAGATGTTTGCATTCATTGTTTTTTTTCTCAACTATGATTACTTAAAAAAAAATCATGTAAGGGAAATGGTAAACACTGATTTATTAAAAATGAAATATTAATTTCATTCTTCCTGGGGGAAGCAAAATGTAAGAGATGGATGTTTTATCTGGATCTCTCTCATATATATGTATATATACATATACATACACATACACATATACATATATATATATATACACACACTATTTGAATTAATCACAGACCAAAAAACTTCTAAGAGTCAATACTCATATTTCCATGAGGAAAGAAAACACTGTGTGGAAGTTTAATATTACAGACAAATACCCATATAGTAGTAGGAAAAAACCAGCCAGTTAATTTGCTTCTTCAACTTATTTTGATCTAAGGTCTTAGAAATAAAGGAGTTGATTCACAGTGCTGGGCTGTATTTCAGTGTGAAATATACAGGGTAAAATTCAGGCCCTATTGCTGTCAATAAAGGTTTATTTTTAATCATGTGGGGAGGCCAGAATTTGACTTTTGTTTCTCTGATCACCATTAAAGTCTTACATGGAACCGTGAGAATTAGAGACATTGACATAAGTACAAATTTTTCTTTAAAATATATTTTTCTGACACATTTTCTGATGGCAGAACACATTGCCTTTTTTCAAGGAATTTTCCTATAGAGGTACCTAACCTCACTGGCTGCACATGAAATCTCCTGTGGGCAAAACTAGTACCTGGTTTTGCAAACAGACAAAAAATATGAACTATGTACCTAAGGGTCTGCAGGGCTGAGGTCTTAGCAACCTTGGTCAATCAATACAAACACAGTTATAGGGTAACTTGTCAATAGCCAGGTTCCCCGAATCAGCTGTGGTTGTAATATAGATGGGGATCCACAAGCTATTCAAAGAAAACATTGCAAAAGCTGTTTGCCATTTAATGATTGCATTAACACCATTATCTACCACATAATCAATGCTATGACTGACAACTTTGCAAATCAGATTAGCTTTGTGTCTGTGTATGAGAGTAGCATGGCTAGGAATGGAAAATTGCACTAGCCCCAGTTTGTGGCAGATGAACCAGTCAAAAGTATAAACCAGAAAACACTGATACTGCAGACTAGTTGTAACAACTAAAACCCAAAATAAATGAAAATCAACCCTGTGATTTTATTCACAACTTGCATCCCATCGCTCCAATGCTGCTCGCATACAGTGAGGGGAAGTTCCCACCCAATGACATCATAGTTTGTCTTTGGCTACAGCCAGCTACATATTTTTAAAGAGGTCTTGTTTGTTCCGTAACTGAACTCTTCACCTTTTAATTATATGTTTTGTTGGGGGAAGTTAAAGGGAAAAAGTCTGCTGGTAAATTTACTTAAACTTGGCGTTCACTGGCTCAGACTTGGGTGGGCTGCATTCCCTCCTCCGGTTACACCCTACCTGAAACCCTTGTGTGTTAAAACACTTGACTAGTTCAGCCTTAATGATTGGGTCATACCCTGGGAAGCAAGTTCATAGATACTGGAAATGTGTGCTTACAAAAACAAACATAATTGGAGAAAAATATGTGTGGACAAACTAGGAGAGGAACATTTGGACTGTACTGAGAAACAAACAGTTATTTGAAAAAAAAAAAATCATCTCTTAGTGGTGATGAAATGTCCCAAAACACATATAACATGCTACACGTCCAGTTACACAGTTTAATGAATAAAAGTAAAACCTCTGCTAATCAGGATTTTTTTTTATATACTATTTTTTCCAAACTAACACCAACCTGAATATTCCTTTCTTCTTCAGCTGCTACAGATGTGTTCCCTATTAATTATATTTCCTTTGCTCTGTGACGAGTGTACACTATGTCACACAATCACAGGCACATCATGAGGGCTAGAATGAAGGAGGAGTTGAGTTGTCACACAAGTACTGGTGTGAGAAGAAGATATTTCTGTAAAAGTCTGGATCTTCATAGCAGCAGAGCGAGCTATTGATAAGCTTCAACTACTGGAGAAGTTTCATGTCACAATCAAGTGAAGTGGATTTATTATCACAGATGCACAACTTTGTGTTCTCCATAGTAGCAATCTCCAAGATAAGATCAGCAGTTTTCCAGTGTTCTGTAGATAATTGGTAGTATCCTAGTGCTACTTCCTTGCTTCCAGATACTTGGAGGAGTAGCCAGGAAAAGAAAAGTCAGGAATCTTATTTAAGCACTTGAAATGGCACTGAAATAAGTATCTTAACTGCCTCTTGTATGTACTGTCCTCACAAAGAAAGCAAAGGCCAGAACCATAGCTGGAACAGTTAGGAATGACTAAATATTTTTTTAATGTTACTTTTCCATTGGAGCAGTTGCTGTGGCTGTCCCTGTTTGTTCCACAAATGAGATGGTAGGTGATACACAACACTAGTATTCTGTGGTCTTAACTACAGCCTGTGAGAGACTGCTTTAGAGGATCCACAGCACACATCAAAAAAAAGACAAGCAAAGTGAATGCTGTAAATGGTTTTTTTTTCTTCTGAAAAAGTTTTAGCTTTCAGGAAACAGTCAAGTGGTTGGATATGGTATAAAATTTGTGGTTTTTCCTCTTTAC
>NW_009953496.1:5721287-5792758 GCF_000747805.2 Chaetura pelagica | reverse complement strand
TCAGTGAGTGCTAGAAACTTAAAACATTTTAGAAAGCAATAGGCAAAGTAAGGAAACATTCTGTTCAAAGCCCTTATAGAATCATAGAATCATTTTGGTTGGAAAAGACCATTAAGATCATCGAGTCCAACGGTTAAACCAGAACTGTCAAGTCCACCACTAAACCATGTCCCTAAGCACCAAATCTACATGTCTTTTGAATACTTCCAGGGATGGTGACTCAATCACTTCCCTGGGCTGCCTGTGCTAGTGCCTGACAACTCTTTCAGTGAAAAACTGTTTTTACTTTATTCCTTTACAGGTATTCCAATATATATTCTGATTTGTCTTTCTTGGAGTAATGAGGCCAAAACTCCCATGCAGAGTTGTGAGGTTAACACATAACTCTCTTAATCAACCAATGTGGTCTTTCACACTGCAGTATGCTCTTTCCAAAGCACTCTTAGTGAATGGTTTGGCTCCCTACCATAGGACACTGTGATACAAGAACCTCTTTAAAGAATCCAGGTAAGCCTGTTCCTACAAGGTGTGATTTATACATGATTTATAGTAAATTATAATCAGCCTCATTGTCTCTGACTTTAGCTGAGTGGTAAATTTTCCCACAGCTTCATCTCAGGTTCTTTAGCTCAATCATTCTAGGAATATGTATGATAGATACTACGGTGATGATATAAATATCAATTTTATCATTGAGGATAATGAGACCAAAGTGGGATGCTACCTTATTTAGCATGATTCTCATGGAACTCCAATAAAAATTAAAAAAAACCATCCTCCCAGCCTACGTTTTTTCCAAGATTATATTTATCAGCCCCATGAAAATGCCTTCCAAATGTGATAATTACCCATAGCTTTTGTGAGTCAAGTGAGAGCCTTCTCTCACACAATCCCATTTGCTCACTCTGAAATTGCAAGATTAAAAGTCAAACCAGGAAAGTCTTTACCCCCAGGAGGACAACGGATCAGCATGGTCCACAAGCATTTTGTAACAACAATTCTTACAGCGGGAATAGAAATCACAGCTTATGCAGGCACACAGGAATCTCCTGGTGAGGCAAGAGCACCTATGCACAGCCCTCAACAAAGAACATGTGGGCTACTTCTTGAATTACCTTAATGAGATGTCTATAGGATGTGCCTGTGCAAGTTAGATAATTATTATTACTATTATTAATGCAGAGGCATCCATTGTATCTCATCCTTCCTGCACTAACACTGATATTGTAGACAGGCAGCATTTTCTTCCAATCCTTTCTTCTCTGTTCCCCTTCTTTCTTCTACACTGTGCAATGGAGCTGGCTGGTTTGGCTTCTTTGCAATGTGCTCATTCTCTCGTCCCAAGTGATTTTCACTTTATGGCCTTACACCTACACACTGTAGCTAGTGTACACATGCCAAATTTATCCATTGCAGCTTCTGACTTGTTGAAGACAAGCTCTCTCCAACCAGAGTCCAGAAGCTTTCATCAATACTTAAATAAATTAGATTCAGAAACAATTTACAGACATGTTAACAGAGATTGTATAAGAATTGTGAATTATCAGCTTTGCAGTCAAAATCCCAGATATGGAGCAACAGTGTTTTTACTAAGTTACAAAAGACACACATCCTTTGCTTTTCTTAAAATTATTTTCCCCTTGCACTCTCCACTGGCTTGCACGTCAGAGCCGTAAAATAAGTAAATTATTTTCTCTCTTAATGGCTCTCATCCTCTATCACATTTCTTACGGCATAACTGATTTGGAGCCCTGGCAGGCCTGCCAGGTTGGATCTTTCCGTCTGTTGTGGATATTTGCTCTCCAAACAAAATCTAGGTCTTCAGCGACACTTGCCACTTACCCATGCCAATATTTGTTATCCGCTTCACTACCCAGTCTGTAGCAGTGCCAAGCAGCAACATCAAGAGAATACAGGCTTTTCACATCAGCAGACACTTTGAACTACTAGTTGTTTTTTTGCTGTTGAGGGGAATTTATGTTGTAGCATTGATTTTGACACTTAACAACACCACAGAATCAAACAAATGGGGAATCTAAAGATAGAAGACAAATACCACTTACAGGTATCAATTTCATGACCAACATGGTGTATTTCCCATGCAGTTCTCCTCCCCCCACCCTTTGTCTCCAGTTGAATAGAGTGTAAATTAACTGTTTACCTTACATCACATACTCTAATCTTCTGGCCTGTTTGTTATTTTGTGTTTTGCCTTTAACACTACTAACTCTACAACTTCTATTGCTATAAAAGGCACAGAGGCCCTTAAGGTGTGCCTTTCCTTCCAGAGATAAATGCAAGGTTCTTTTCTTTAATACTATGGTCTGACAATCAACATCTCCTCCTACATGTCCTAACCTGAGGACAATCCTCAAGACAGTAGCCAGGAAGAATCTTAGCAATTCAGAAGACGCACTCGGGAAAGAGCACTTTACAAGCAGTGTCTGCAAAATTGGAATCTTAGTAATTCCAAAACCACACAATTACATTTATCAGCTCATAATCACCAATATAAGAGCTCTCAGAGTAGGACTGCTGCATTTGTCCCCCCTGTCAGCACCACAGCTGGGGTGTGAGAGAACTCATGCTTTCACACTGCAGCAATGTAACTTGTCTCCTGTTTTAGGCTGTGTCTGATGTGTCAGAATCCAAGGCCAGAGGGAATCCACTGCATTGCTCTACTGCCAGAAATGCAAAGCAGAATCACATATTAAAAAGGACCCAATTGGAAGGGGCATTCCTTGATTAGCAATCAAATGTAGTAGCAACATCCACTCCTGTGATGCCAAAGAGTACCTTCAGATGACTTTATACATGCATATTAATTGTGTAACCCTGAGACACCACACACAAATCCTATCACTGGGCACATGCAACCTCATGTGCCAATACAGTGAAATTGTCTTCATTGACAATGCAGGTTTACCACATAAAAACCTTAGGTACAATTAACTTATTTTCCTAATGTACATTTTTATGCTGTAGCACATTTTCTATTAATTATGGAATATATTTCCACATGCTTGTTCAATGTTTTGGAACCTTGCTGGATGCCAGCAGACATGTCAGCAGACAGACCTCTGGATAAAAAAAAAAAAGGAGTTACACTTCCTTTTCAGAAAGCAGCATTATAGGAGCTGATTCCCATCTATAAGACAACATTGTGGAAGAAGGAGAGATCTAAATCACTGAGGATTTTATGCATTAAAAAACCACAACGATTGGTGTTGAATAACTAAAGTAACAAAAAATTAAGCTTAGCAGTAGTTACAGTATTGTAGTAGAAATAGGTTATGCAGTTTTAATGTGTTTACTTCAGACATTTCTTGGAAGTTTTTTCATTTGCTTCTTCTTCAAAAACCTCTGAAGTGGGGAAATCCTTACACATAAGAAGGCAGCATGAAGTTTTTTCCTTATATCTTGTTTTCTCTTAACATAAAATATCTTGCAATTGGAAATGGGTTCCCCTCATTCATTTTCTTTAGTAACAGACACTGCTGATGGCTGTGTCACAAGGCTAAAGTGGAGTCTTTGCAGCGTGAGCATTATAAAGGGGCACTTAAACTAGTGCTCTCTAGGTAAATCTCAGAAGCCTACTGGCACAAGGGTTGAGCAAACCACCATTTTGACAGATTGGTAACATTTCTTATTTCTGTGGCACCTACACAAAATCATGATATAAACTCAGCAAAGTGGAGAGAGGGTGGAGGAGAATATTTAAAACTGGATTAATGACATTTCTCTATTTCTAGTACAGCAGTAATACATCTCCTAAAAATCAGCAGACTTTGAAAATCGCCAGCTGACAGGCTGTCGACAGAATGCCACAGGCTTCACTTGCTACCCAGATGTTTCACTACTCTGCTTATCAACCCATCCTTAGGCCATGCATATCACCGTTTGACTCAAACCAGGACAGTCCCACAATAAAAGAGTTAAGGAAAAGAACACACCAAAAATGGTATTGCGTTTTATATTTTGTAAAACAGCTTTTTAAACTAAACTGCTAGGCTATTTACTCTTCCAAAACTGGACATCAAAGAAGAAAAGTTTGTTATAAGGCAGATTTTTCCAGAAACAAATAGCCTGAAACCAGTGTGAGAAGAAACACTGGTGTAAATAAACCTCTCTGGGGAGCACTGCTGAGTGGAGTTCTCAGCAGAAGTGTCCGAGTCTATCTGAGGAAAGAAGCAGAAAGAAACAGGTCTGAAGTGGTTTACTTTTAAAATCTTCCTGAATTTTGTAATCTAGGGAAGTTTCAGTACAGGCATTTCCACTGGTTTTAGGAACATTGGGAACGTCATTGAAGAAAAGATGGTTGCAGGTGCAGTTGTTGAAAGTACTGTGCCAATTAAGCTTGCTCAGGCCAATGGGATTAAATAATGGTAGCCACACAAGTGCTAGCAATAAGAAAAAGCAGTTTAGATGGTGCAAACTCAGGTAGCCTCAGAAAGCTGCAGAAACCAAGTGTCTCCCATTCTGTCTGTAAATTAAGCCTTTAAAAATAGTAGGTACTGTTTTTAGGAAGGTATGTGAAGCTGCTGTATTATTTTCTTGAGGAACTGAAGCATATTTTGCTATTGTTCCTTCATCCTTAGATGTGTTTAATGAGGAATGAACCAGGAATCATACACAGAGTCTGACAGACTGTTCTGTGTATAAAAAGCATCTAGAGGAAAAATCCCAATCCAGCAGGTATTGTAATTGTAGCATCTGCTATATAAAAGAAAGAACCACAGTGTCTGGTTTTCCTGGAAAAGAAAATAATACTCCGTGTCTTCTTTGAAAGAGATAAAGTCTTTTTTAATGCTGTTTTTGTATGTGGTGCACAAGATACTGAAATCACTCAATTAGCTTTATTTCAAACACATACTAGAATAAATAAAACATGAAGATTACAACATCAAGCAATATAGCTAGTAAGAATTAAAACTGCTTGTGCACATACATTATAATGCTGTCTTTAATGATTGGTCCCTAACCTCTTTCACTGGCTGCAGAATAAACAATGCTGAATTAAGCACAGATACCTAATACTGCTTGCTCTCTATTCACTGCCTACTCGTTGCTTCTCTGTGTGCTTATATTAATTTCCTTTAACTGCACTCCCATGAGCTGCAGGGTTGCTTTTACTTCTGAAGGACCAAGATTAAAGACAAGGTATTCATCAGTGTCTAACAGGACTTAATTTGTTGATCTTCTGCATTACAAAATACCCAGAATATTTATGGCATGTTGCCTGTTGACTTCATTTTCAGTAATAAGCTACTCTAAATGACACCCCAGCATCTTAAGATTGACATTGTGAGAACACATCCCTCAATCCCTTCACAAAATCAAATTCGAATGATGTGGCATATGGCATCACAGAAATTTTTGATAGAGAAAACTCTGTATCTTACAATTTTTTTTTAGAACTCTGTAAGGAACACTCAGCAACCTCAGACATGATCCTGCTCTCTCACCCTCTCTTCTAATTTTCCTAGAAATGACACAAGGATTACACAGAAAGTAGCTTGTTTTACTGGACAGCTCTGCTCCAAAGTAGAAGAATTTATACTGTGCACTACAAAAGGCATGGCTTGGTGTGTATATCAGGGTGAGGTGGGAAGTCTGTAGTTAACGTAAGGTTATAATGCATGAAAGGGATAAATGGAAGTTGTACAGGCAACATACATTGTGTGCTGGATTTTGCAAATTCAACATGACTGCGTGTAATGTAAATAATTTTCTTAATGAGAAAATAAAAAGATCAAAGCTAAAGGAGGTCATGCTTTCTTAACCAGACAGTTGTTTTGTTGATTCTTTTCTTTTTGCTGTTTTATGGCTTTTACACCTGCCGATATTGCATTTCTCTGACAGCTTTTCTTTCCTTCTTGCACATTTATGCCCACGTTGAAGTCCAGAGCATCACCTCCTGGTCCAAGATCTGACCCAACTTTCATACGACAGAAGAAAAGTTATAAAGAGAACCAAAGGGCTAGTACATGGTTTAAAGGAGAGCCCAAAGGGCCAGGCTAAGAGCTGCCCTTAGGTGGGGAAGGTGCCAAGGGCAGAGCACCCAGAGCACTGCTGGGACTGCAGTCTGCACAGCACAGCGCCCGGACGGTCCATCAGGCCTTTCAGCAGCCAGCATGAAAGATCTTTAACCTGAAAGATCTCTAATAAGGACTGTAGATCATGAGAAATTCAGGCTGTAAGGAGGGTCTCCTGCCCAGCCTCCGGCTGCTGCTCAGACCGGGTTGCTCAGAGCAGCGTTCGCTCGGGCGTGGAAGGCTCCGCAGGATCCCCTTTCTTCCACCGCCCGCCCGAACCTCTCGTTCCAACTCGGCCTCCCGCCGTGCAGAGCGAGCTTGGCTTCGCCTCCTCGGCCACCCCCTCTTTTGACAAAGATCTCACAAAACAAGACAGTAGATGAGTACCGAGACTAAGCAGTGTCTGCAATGTCTTAGAAAAATATTTTGTTGTGTCTGCATCTCCAGGTATCAATTTTAAAAACTGTATTTTTTTCCTCCCCAGAAAGTAGCAATTAAAACTTAAGACTACAGAGGCCCATTAAATTATGGATCAGGTGTACAACTGTTCAATCTTGAGTTACAGTGTATTGCACAGGACAATTTATTATGTAAGAATTATTCTCTACCATCCCTCTCTCAGAAATCACAAGGCATGCAATTTCAGTGGAATCATGAGATATCCTAAGCCCCTTATTCAGAAATAGAGTAAGTGTTTTTACTTGTTCATAGCATCAGGAAAGAAAAACAAAAACTCTCAGATGTTTCCTTACTCGTTCATATTCATCCTTGGCTTTACTAAGCATTTCCAGGATGTCAATGGGCCTGTTTTCATTGCAGCCATTGGTCCTGCTGGGACTTTTTCTGTCCTGGGAAACTTGCTGTGATCTCTGAGCTTCTTGTTCTACCACTCTGTAACAGGAAAGGAGAAAGAGGACATTAATATTTTACCTGGAGTTAACATAATGCAAAAAGCAGTAAAGTGTACTCCCAGCATATTAACACCTTGTGTCCTGCCTGAATACAAACCTAATGCATAGCTGACCAAAGTTTAAAAGTTTTCATTTGCTACACGGTTTATACAAAACTGTCAAATCACTGTACAATTTATTACCAATCCGGACAGCACTGGTCTGTCTCTCATGACATTTGCCTACAGTAAACACTACTTCTGTAAAACCATCATACTTGGACAGTTTTTCAATAAAATACACGGACATTCAAGCATGTGTTATATAAAGAGCACACATACCATACAGAGTAAATTACATTTTTACTCTTTACTTCCTAACATGCATTTTTTCTGTATTTACCCAAATCAAGCCATGTTATTGAACAAAATAAATTACAATACAGTTCTAATTTAGGATGAGGTCTATCATTATAATATAAAACAGAGTGGAAGAGAAAAGAGCTGGCTCACACCAGATGTCTCTGGAGTCAGTCTGCAAGAAGGCTTACTCCTCCACTTAAGGCTCTGGAAAAAAAGGCAAACCATTTTCTTCTGCAGCTGTCTTGTAGTCACTCCAATCACCTGCAGGTCTACAACACAATGTTTTCTCCAGCCTTTGATGCCTACAGTTAACTCACCACTTCTACTCCACTCCTACCTGCCTCAAGTACCAAAAACCTTCAACTGAAAAGACAGTTAAGATATGCAAGATGTGTCCTTGATACATTTAATTTAAAAAAGGCAGCATACACTTCTACTCCTAATCCATATGCAGTTCACAAGATATACACGGCTGTGCAATGCGCTAAAGCTTATCCTTTTGAAATAAACACACACCAGCCTGTAATCCCTTCTTTTTTAAGCCTGCATTAATGAAATATGTTAAGAAAAAACAAGCGCTGTAAACAGGGCAGAGCTCTGGAGCTGGCAAGTCACATGAAAACTCTCATGTTGTGGAACTGATGGCTGATGGGGGAGCCAAAAGGCACCATCATAACAATCACTAAAAGTGTCAATCATTTCAGGCTCCAGTTTCTTGGGGCAGTCAGGACTCAGGAGTATTTCTAGATTTTGTAGACTGTAATTAGATATTTATATATACCTGTATGAGACCATCTCTAAGGAAAAAACAAGTCGAGTCTCAGAAATTTCTTCCCAGTTTTCTAGCAACTAAACCCCTTTACTTCACTAGAGCTTAGCTGCATTTATTTGAAGAAGGGTTAGATGGCTTTTAAAAACTCAACATAGCTTTCAAAATTACTTGGAAAATTTTTAATCACACAAGCTGCATATTTAAACAGTTTATCATTATTAGTACAGCTTTCTGTTTGTAAGCAAGCACTCACCTGCAAACAGAACTTGGAATACAGAGGCCAATTGACACTGTCTGACAACTTCTAAGACCTGCAGCATGTGCTCATTTGGATGAAGCAGCTCAATACTGTACAAATGTTTCTATGGTGACACCCTGAGAGAACATTTTGTTGTAGCTCCCCACGTGGTAATATAGTCCTGACTTAGGACTTGTCTAAACTCAACTCTGGAACTAGGGATGAGAAAGGGCAAGATAAAAGAACCAGAATACTTTGAGATTTTAAGTGTCAGTGTAATTGTATCAGAAAAAGTAAGTAGTTCAGTAAAAGGGAGAAATCTAGACAGCTGAAGTCATGCATGTGCTGCCTGACAGGTGAAGCAAAGGCTTCAGTCTTGAGATCCTACTTCTGCTCTTAACTAGGTGGTCCAGAAAGTTTCAACAAACCACCTTCCCATTAAAATAGTACTAACTGATCACATAGCAAAACATCTTCAAGGACTACATCCATTTCACAGAAATGTTTCACAGAGACTTCTGAAAATTGTGTCATAATAGTTTTCAATTGTCCATTTTCAGGTGTTACCTTCTTAAATTTGGGTTTTTTTTTTAAAATAAAAATTATCTTCTCATGTAGATAACTCTCTAATAGCTATTCCTCCAACTTCTGTTTTGTGTAGATGACATTCAGATGGTGGTGCTGGAGTAGGTGTGAAAGAGGATCCTCACAAAACTTCCTGGAACACTCTCCCACTTTTAGTTTACTGCCTGGATATCAGAAGCCAGTTTAGGTTTTGACTGTTAAAACAGGGTAATAAAGCCTGCAAATTAACCTAAAAATAAAAAAAAACCCTATAAATTTATGTCAGAATGCAACAGTTTCACAAAGATTTGACTCCGCGGCGCCGGGGGGGCTGAGCCTGGGAGGCTGCCGCTCCGGGCTGAGCCTGCGGGGCAAACCGAGAGAGCGGGGTTTAAAAAAGAAATTAAACCTGCCCTGGTTTTTGTCAGCGGCGCTGCCGTGTGAGTCCTGCGCGAGGAGGGGCGATTTCTGAACTTGTTTCCTCCCAGAGCACCGCTCCTCGTCCTGATAACTTCATCTGTTTGCATCTTGGGCTGTTTCTTCCTTTGAGGTCTAAGTGAGCGACTGCAGGAAAATGAGTTGAATAGGAGCCTGCACTGAAGTTATTCATCAGTAATTGGGTAGGGGTTGAAATCGAGGAAGGCTGTGCGTTCCTAATTTCCATTCTTTTCGGGATTAGAATAGTAATCGGTGCAGAATCCTATTGTATGTTCTGTATGTATTATTTTTTAAAAATAGTCTACCTTTCAATATGTGATGACCTAGCCTCAGTGCCAACAGGGTGCACTGGGGTCTTTAAGAAAAATGAGTTGTTATTTATAAATTTAAGTCCAAAGCTCTTTTCCTATTATTGTTCTTTGTAAGGCTTTGATTACAGTGCTGTGGAGTATGAATACTCTCAAAAGAGCCATTAACACTGTGGTAGCACTTTCAGTGCAGCATTTTTCCACAGGTGAAGATCCCACTGAGTTGAAGTTAATCCCTTTTGATGTTAATAGTATTGTGCATGCATGTGTATGGCTAAAATGGACTTAAAAGAGGTTATGAATGATTGCTGATTGACATAAACGGAGTTGATTTGAGGATTTGTCATCTTAGTGATTATGATTTCCTGGAACAGCTTCTGAAATAAATCACTGCCAGGGAACAAGCAAACTTAAGGTGCTTTGATACCAGTAGCAACTAGCAAACAGTTAAATTAGGATTTTTTTTTTCCTCTTGTAAAGCTGTTTGAGACCCATTTTTAATTAAAACCATGTAATTTATAGCTTTTTCATTGACATGTAGCTCTTTGCTTAGCTTTACTGCCACATTTTCATGTGTGCTCGCCTGGGTGCTTCCAGAGTGTTAGTGAAATTCAACAATCATGTAGTTCTGCAAAACAGCCTTCAGCAAATTCTCATAAACTTGCATATTTCCAGAGCTGGAGAGTTTGAAGTGACAAAGCACTTCTTTAATAGGAGCTATCTAAAAGGTAAAGCTGCATCCTGTGGTGTGATACTTCTAAGTTTCAAACAGCAGATAAATCCTGTCCCTAAGCTGCAGAGCCAAGCAGTTATAGAACCAATTCAGTTTCGTGGCATCCTGGGTTACTTAGGAAACGAAAGGCCACGAAAGGGTATTCAGCCAAAGTCTGTTTCAGCTGCTACTCCCCTTCCTTCTAACAAGTTTCTATTTCTGCTTGCCATGCTGTTTTCTATCTGGTGTTTACCTCTATAGTGGGAAGTTGAGCTGCTTTCTCTTGCTTAAATGGCAACGTTCTGCTGAGTTTGATTCCCTTTGGGCTTAGAAGACTTCCCTTCTGTGTTTCCGAGGTTATGGATCTCCAAGTTTATCTCAACAGCTTGTACCCATGGCTGATGAGCTTGTATTGTAAAGAGGTCATTTAGAATGGTCTAGACAAGACTTAAAAAAAAGTAGTACATGTTTTGCACACTTGTTGAAAGTGGAGAAGAGGGAGAGTTCAAACATCTTATCACACAGGGCCATGTGAAATAGACCTCCAGGCTTCATTCCTTTGGAAATGTACCTGTGTTCCACTTTTAATTTGATAAATCTCCTGCAATTGCAGTCAATTCCTAAGACACTTCAAAATTTGTTCATCTTGATACAGCTTAAAAAGTAGGAGCAACTAAAACAAGCTCTCTGAAGACAGTCTTACCTGTTGATGTCTGTTAATGGGGTTTCAGTGACAAAACTGTAGACTGTCATTTAGAAGGGGTAACCTGAAGAATAATTACATTACTTATTGTATTCAATATGATTTGAGTAATCTAATGAGCGTGGATATAGGCAAAATACATATTTTTCATGTGGCCAAGTCCTGAGTCATACATTCAAGGATGAGGAAAGTGGTTTGTAGGTGGAGAGTGGGAGTGTGTTCTGTGAAGTACAGACATTTAAAGGAAGTGGGTTGTGATTAATAACTGTTTGAACATAAGTTCTTTTTAAGTCATTGTTTAAAAAGTCAAATTAAGGATATAAAGAACATAAAAAAATATATCAAGATATTGTCTTTCTATAGTTCTGTGTTCACATTTTGGTATTAAACTTTAGAAACTTGATAGTAATAACCTGAAATAATTTAGAAGTTAAGGAACTGGGAACCGTGTTTCAGTACAAATGGTGGATTTATGTAAGGATTAAAAAAGGAGGAAACAAAGTAAAATGGTGATAGATATGCTTTTATTGTGGATGAGAGCAGATCAGAGTGGCTATGAAAGGATCCAGTGGCAGCATCTAAAGGATCTAAATGGTTTTCATTCTTAATATTCTTGTAGCATGCAGAATTACTCTAATTATTGAAAGAGGACAAGTTTTCTACATCTGTAGTTTACCATGTGTAAATTTCAGCAGGGTAAAAATTATTTTATCAAAGGTGTCAGTGTATAGTGTATTTGCCATTAGATATTTTAAAAGCAAGTTTGTATGTTTTCCTGAGAAAGACTTAATGATTCAAATGGTGGTTTCATTCTGGAACTGGTCTAAAGTTAGGGGGAGTGAGAAGAGGGCAAGTGGGCTTTCTTCCTCCTTGGAGGCAAAATTAACCCAAAAAAAGTGGTATGGGAAAACTGTTCATTGTTTACCCATACAGTGGCTGGGCATAAGGGAGGGGATGGGAGGAACAAAAAGGGATGTGATAGTGTGTGATTTTGTTATAGCCTGAGTTATATGAAAAGTCAAACTGCATCATAAGAGGTTATTTCTGTCCTCCTATATTGAAAGAACAAACTCCTCTTGACCTTAGGAGCGTTAGACTTCAGAATAAACTTCTATGTTTTTAAAAGACATAAAATCGAAGTGCAAGTTAAATGATTGTGCATTTTCCCCTTCCTATTAGGAAGTGTTAACATAACCTCTTTTAAGGACAGTTCAGTTTCTTGTCTGGTTTTCTATTTCACTCAGTGGAATTATTTTTATGTAATTTGACTGCAAATTTAACTCTCTTATAGGTAAAGAAGATATTGTGCTGTTACTCAGTTGTCATAGTTGATTCTGTTCTACTAGCCTTCAAGACTTGTGTGGAATTAAAGGTAACTTGTGTTTTTTTAATATAATAGAATTAATTGTGGGAATTTATGGAATAGGCTGTGCTCTGTTTCAACTTCTTGTATTTCTGCTGTTGTGATAAATTGACATGGTTTAAGTCATCAGTTTTGTAATATGATACAGGAATTCATGATACAGTAATTTTGACTTTTAGTGAATCTTAAATACTTAATGAAAAACCTTGTAATAAAATCTTCTGTGAAGGTAATTTTAGTGGTGCCTTATTTCCTCCATTGTCTTCACCTTGTCTTTGAGTGCTTTGTAAGGATTTACAGTCTTAAGTGAAGGCCATATCAACATAATACTGATTAATTACTATTGGGTAATCCAAAAATAGCCATTCTGTTTGGCTAGTGAAATGAGAAAAGTATGTTATGTGTATGCTATGAGATTATAGACTTGGGTGTAGTGTAAGTGGGACAGCTCAGCAAGAATATATGCTTGTTTATTTAACAGATTTTGAGAGGAATAAAGGTTTTTTCTGTTGCAGTACTGTCTGATGTTTTAGTGCCACTATGCAAACACTGCCTTAGAGCAGTTCTGCAAGTGCTGCTACCTGCCCAGCATTGTTGAATTTCAGTTTAAAGCTCATGGCTTGGTTTCTCCATTTTATATTTAACATACTATTTTAAAAAAAGTAACAATTGGAAAAAGTCAATGGTCTTGATGTGTAAAACTTCAAACCCCACCGAAACAAAACTCAAATCCTGTTTCTCTTAAATAATTCTCTTCACTTTCCTGCCTCCTATGCTCTTGTAGTCTGTTTTTTTTCCCTTGTTCCAGCAGACAGCTGAGGCTGTAGGTGTAGAGGACTCAATTATAGTTAATGTTTAGGAGGTTTCATAAAGGAGAAATTCAGATGCATATCTGTTGCTCTGCACATCTCAGCTTCCTTTGGTGACGTGATGTTTTGTGACTGGACTCAAGCATGAGATGCTTTAAGGCCCTGGCTTCTGTTACGTTAGTCTTTTGTACAAAAACTGATCAGCTGACTGAATATTCTCAGAAATAAGTGTAGTAGTGCTTTGTTGGTTTGATGTTTGTTTGTTTCTAATGTAGGTAAGATACTACTACCATTAATCTATGTAGTGCTTTTATTAATAGCAGCTTGACTCTTCAGAGAGGAGCATTACAGGAGGATCCTCTCTTTAAAACTGGAGGCTTCTTTGTCAGTGTCTAGGAGTTAATCGAGTGTTTTGCTTGATATTTTATGTACCACAGTGCTCATATTCATCTGTGTCCTGGTTTCTCCTCCCTGGATTCTTTCTGAAGGTTGTTATATGGCCTGTTAACTTACCTTGTTACCAAGTAATATGCTGCCTTTGTGCTCACTTAAAGTCATTGTTAGAAGACTTGGGCATTGATAGTAGAATAGGGTTAATTAAGGAGAGGTCAGAGGGAGCTATGGATTGCCTTGATGCTCTAGGTTTGACTGTTCCCTTTTGCTTCTAACATTGTCTATGTGTTTTTTTGTTTGCAAAGCCATAGCTCTGGAGAAATGTTCTGTAGGAAGATTTTCAGATACCAGAAAATAAAAATAGACTTTTAAAAGGAAGTGTAGGCTCTTTGAAAGATCAGTTTCATCTTAAATTGCTTGCACTGATGACAAAGCAGAGTTTAACCAAATATTTATTGTTGAAATGACTCTGTAATTAGTAGTGTTGTACAGCTAAATGTAACACCAGATTTTACTGTAAACTACTGCTATTCCATTACTGTGGCTTGAGAAGTATAGACTAGAGCTGTGGTATTCTTTTTAGTGGCCTGGATAAGAATTTGACTACAACGTTTTAAGAACATAGTTCTTGTATTTTTAATAACATTCTTCAGAACACATTTAAAATGCATGATGTGATCTCTTACCACAATGGAAAACTAGAGCAGCTTTTTCTAATTTAAAATACTCAGTTATCCTGTATATGGGATTTAAAATATATATTCTTATTGCAAGCTTCTGAATTGATAATAGGGAGACCTTTAAATTCTAATTGACTCAGCATGCATCCTGCTTCTGACAGTCAAACCAAAAGTAGTGTCTGATGATAAAAATACACGCTTGGGTTTCACATTTGTTTAAACTTTTATTGCTTCCAGTTACTCAGAAAAGCAGGGATAAATTAATAAAATATTTTAGAATATACTGAGTATGTCCTTTGAGTCTGCACATTTCAGTTTTGGACCTGAAAGTTTTTGTTCAGTTTCCAAATACAGTGTGTTGTACTTTGTAGAAGCTTTTTGTCAATGAGCTGTTTGCTGTTTCCTCAGTTGAAAGAAACTGTTTATCCCATTTGGCTTCCTCCTTTTGAAGTTGCACTTAAATGCTGTACTTAAATAATACTGTAACTGCTTTTGTTCCATCATCAAGCAATTAAAGAAATGTGGCAAAATAGCAACCCTGTATATCATTGATCTTTTCTTGGATGACTGGATCCTTTTTCTTGTATGGCTGTTAGAGTGCTTCTCCTGGTAGGATGTTGCACTATTTATTGGACCATGAATCTGAAGCAAATCCACTGTCTGGAAGAAAAGAGGAGGAGGGGCGTGACACCTACAACCAAAACTCAACGTTGTAGCATAAACTTCATACTGAAGTCCATGTTTGGTCTTAAGGCTGTTTTGTCCCCTCTGTAGTCAACACTTTTGTATTGTAGTAATCTTTGACAAGAGGCTAACTGTAATGATCAGAGGTGGCTGCTCAGATCAAGCCTGAGACTGCTACACATCAGTGCTACTACTTTACAAACTCCAGTTGCAAGTGATTTTGGTATTAAATCTGTTTTGGACCTCTAATTGTCTCATCTTAATTGACTTAAGCTGTTTTGATATTTGAGCTCACTTTCACAGTGTGCTTTTTCTACTCTGCGTTTTATAGAAAGCAATATCTAATGAGGCTTGTGCAGTTACAGATTTTTTCCTCCCCCTCTGTCCTTGAGTGTGATATTTGCTTATCAATAACTTCTGAGTATGCTGAAATATTTTCATTCAGAAGGGTAAGACACGTTTCTGAAGACTGGAGTACATATTCTAAGTCTTTACATCTTAGTTCCATTCAGTAGGAAAGGTGGAACTCATGGCATATTAAAACATTATATTTTTTTGTCACAGTTGTATTTAGTCCCAGTGTCATTTCAGAAAGTAAGGATGCTGTTTAAGTTCTGTGGGATAACTGCAGAACAGAGTAATGACTTAGCATAGACTGAATACTTGAGGTATCATAAAAAAAACTATTGGTGGCACATTGTTCTTGTACTGTAGCAGAAATGAACCTGTATCTAAGTGAATCTGGGAATACTTCAATCCTGTGTTGTAGGTGAGAAAATGTGTGCAGAAAAGATGTCTTCTCCATAAAATTCTCGGTAAAATTACTTACCTTGTCAGATCTGTTTAAAAAACCTCATCTGAACATGATGAAAACTTCCTACAGTAGTGAATGACAGTATTCTGACATGGGGAGAGTGCCAGTGAGATATATTAAAATCAAGTTTTAATAAATCATGGAGTCAAATACTTTTAACTGAGTATTCCTTCTTTTTGAAGACCTGGAGGGGCTGAGTTCATAAACTTTTCCTACCACTCCTCCCCCATACTTACCCGTGCACACTTTTTTTAGTAAATTTGGTAAAAGATACATATCTCTACATTTTACTTTATCCCTGGATCATTAGAAGCTCAATAATTCTAACAGCATATTTGCAGTCTTAACTAGAAACCAGGTATTAAATGTGAGATGTTTAAAAAAAATTCTTCAAGAACAGTAAATATTGTAAATGATACCTATTCCATGGGTCATTAATTAGGAGAGATGGGTAACTAGTAATTTTAAGAATTTAAAGATAGGCTGATTGACATGAAAATGATGTTCATAACGCCTAAAGTTTAGGGTTTTTCTTTTTGTGGTTTTCTTTTTGGTGTACCTACTGTTTGTTATTGAATGTTACTCAAAATTCTGTACTTTTCCCTCTTTGAGGTAACTTTTTAATGGAAAAAGTTGCAGTTTTTTACTAATGTTAGATGATTTTTAATATGTAATTGAGTTGGTACATAGTTCAGAAAGCACTTAGAGCTTTTAGAAGAAAATCCTGCTTTATCCACCCTTTTGATTTTCACTGTATTAGGTAGTATTTATGTGTTGCTTTTGGTTTCTGCAGCTTGTCAAGTTTTGCTTGTTCTTCCCCTGCCTTCATCTGCAGTCAGATGACCTTTTCATTCTTGAAAGCATCTCGTCCTGATTTGAGGAAGAGAGTGTTTCATGGCAAATATGACTTGGATTACAGAATCACAGAATGTTAGGGCTTGGAAGGGACCTCTGAAGATTGAGTCCAGCCCCCCTGTCAGAGCAGGACCGAAATTAGGGCAGATCACTCAGAAAGGCATCCAGAACAGGTCTTGAAAGTCTCCAGAGGAGGAGACTCCATAACCTCCCTGGGCAGCCTGTTCCAGTGCTCTGTAACCCTCACAGTAAAGAAGTTCTTCCTCATGTTGAGGTGGAACTTTGTGCTCGAGTTTGAGTCCATTGCCCATCATCCTATCACAGTCTACCAGGACTCCAAGGTCCTTCTCCACAGAGCTGCTCTCTAGCAGATCACCACCTAACCTGTACTGGTGTGTTTTTTTGTTCCTTCCCACACAAATGCAAAAATGTCTGATTTTGTGCAATTATGTCTTTTTTTCCCCAGCTGTGCTCAGGGTATAGTATTATTCTCTGTTAGATCAAGAATGTGACTGATACTTGAATAACTGTGTGGAGTTTCTCTTACTGAAGTTTCTTGGTATTGTAGAGGCTTGAGTAACTTTCTCACATGACAGAACAGTGTTAGTTTTATCTCTATACAGAAACAAAGCTGGAAAGTTTTGAGATGTGTATTTCCTCTATAAAACGAAAGGGAAACAAAATCATAAAATAGCAATTTTGACATCTCTCAAAGATTAAGGAATGTTAAATATTCTTATTAGAACAGCAGGATTCTTCTATAGTGGGAATTCCACCTGTACTGTTTTTGATTGGTTGTTGGATATTTTTAGGGTATTAGCAGTTTTGCTTTTTTTACAGAAAACAAAACCTTTTGCCAGTGGATTTTTGCAAGCTTAAAATCACAATTGCTGCTCCTTTTCAGTAGCATAAAGTAGAATTACTGAAATTTGCTTTCTTTAAACATTTTTGTGGAGCATTATTAGTATGAAATGGTATGTGAACTATGATAGCATGGAGGGAAAATGTACCATTGTGTAGGAATGAATTGGAGCTGGAGACACTTGAGACATTTCTGACTATGATTCATTATTTCTTTGGCTGGTTTGGTGAGCTTAGAGTGGAGTGTGACTTTTGTACTGCTGATCATATGCATCTTGTGTGTGCAAACACTTGAACAGCAAATCTGGCCAGTAACTGGATTGTATTATTTTTCTTCAGTACTAAATTTGAACTTATTAAAATAGTGCTATCAGTGGGCATCTTGGTGTTCATGGGTCATTCAAGGACAGCATTTTTGAACTATTGCTCTTGTTTAAAATATACTTTATCTTATAATAAGAATATACTTACAGATATGCCTTTAAATTAGAAGGCTGAGTATCTTTAAGTATGGAGGTTATGTTTAGCAACTGAAGTAGGCCTTTCATTTACAGTAATTGCTGTACTGTTTTGCATATGATTTGATTTCCCTCTTTTCCATTAGTTTTTCCTCTAAAGGTATGGCTCCCCTTCTTTTCAGTCCCCTTCATCCTTTCAGCTCCAAGCCCTTTTTAACCTTCTCCTCCCCACTTCATTTTAGTTCTCTTGTCTTTTTGTTCTCCACTTGAATAGACTCTGTAAACAAACAGTAGTGTTTACCTTAGAGTCCTGTGCTACTGAAGAACTGAGGACTGCTTTTGCTCTTCTAGTCACTTCTAAAGAAACATCTGTAGTGAGTTGAGTGGTCTTAGTGTGATACCTTGCAAAGGTATGCAAAACTTTGTCTCTGCTGTGGGCAGTAAAATGTTACCTAAGCCACAGCTGGAATTTTTAAATGCAACAGTACTTAGTTATGGATGGCTTTTTGTTGCTTTATATGAAGATTATTGCATTCAGGTCTTTAGCTGAAATTGAGGCAGGTACCTCAGAATTCTTTGTTTAAAAATGAGCAGTGTGACTATTGCTGCAAATGAGAAGAATCTAATAAAGATCTTGCACCAACATGATCACTACATGAAGACTTTTTTCAAAATCAAGCTAAGTTGAATATCTTCTTATGCGGTGCTTCTAACTTTTTGTTTTGATAATATTTGATTCTCATTTCACCCTACTAGGCTAAGGGAGATGTCTTGTTATCTTTTGAGGTGTATGTTCCTTTGCATGAAAGACCTTTCCATTGCCTGAAGTGTGTCTACGCTTGAAAAGCCCTGCCACAGGCTGCATTTTTCAAGCCTGTGCAGCCGTTCACAGGACAAAACTGTCTTTGATGCTGATACCCCGAGGGCTACAATATTCTACAAGACTTTTGTCAGCAAATAATTGAGTACTTTTCAGCCAAGAGAGCATCTGTACTATAATCAGTTTTCCAATTTGATTTGATTGTAGTTACTTTTTTGAATAATTCATACACGTTGTTGTTTTGGTATTCTTCAAAGCACACTTACAAATTCTAGTAGAGAAGTTTTTGGACCCAGCAGAAAGATCAAATTCTTCTTTAAATTCTTAGCCTGCTGCTGCGTAGGGAGAAGTCATATCAAGAGAAAAATCAGTGGTTCATATAGAGAGCATAGGTACAAGCTTCTGGGCTTTGACTTCCACTAGACTTCCATTTCTGATGGCTGTGCTGAAGAGGGCATAACTTTTGTGGTGAGAAGTAAGAGAAAAGGAGGTATCTAAAGTTGCATGATTTTTTTTTCTGTTTTGTGCTTGGGTTTGGTTTTTTTGTTTGCTTTTTTTTTTGTTTGTTTTTATTTCCGAGTCACCTATATTTATTGCTCTGCAGCCATTTGTACTCTGTTAGGATAAGGTCCTCTTTTTCCACCTCATAGCTAAAAACTGCTAGTCTTTCTTGCAGCCAGTGGGCTGTGTGGCTGTTTGGCATCGTAGCTTAAATGGTGATATTTGAAGGTCTGACTAGTTCTTTAATAGCATAAGGTAGAAAAGTGGGAAGTACAGAGACTTGCAGTCTGATGCAATGACTCTGCATTGTTTTGGTTTTGTGCTCACAAGACACTTGAGTCAGCATAGCAATGTACAATTGGTAAGATACTGCTTTGTTTCCTGTGGATGGTTTTATTTCCTCTTATGCAGCAAATTTTGACTTAAAATTTTAACTCAGTCTATAAAGCTAAATATTAAAACATCTTCACTGATTGTTGTTGCTGTTTACTTAAATTTCAAGGATTTATACAAAATGCGGGAGCTGAACTTCTCTGTTTATGATAGACTGTCCTTGTCTACAATAATGTCATCTTTTTAAACTATGTGGCTTCTCAGTTAAAAAGTTCTTGCATCAAAGTGTTTAGCTGTAGTAACTTTCTAAAATCACTACCAGCAGTTTGCAAAAGAGTGGCTGTTGAAATACAGCAGTTGATAGGCAGGCATAAAATTAATTTTTAGGAGGTATTTTTTGTAGTGGAAATAGTTATTCTTTTCCCCAAAATGAAGGGATGGATGCATTAAGATATTTCTGAATGTTTTAAAATATTATTTTTTTTGTCTTATGACAATTGTATCTATTCTATAGTTAACATAAGCATTAGAAGACTAGAATGTTATTACATATGAGGTGTCTCCTGACCTTTTGTATAAGGTCGAGATGCCATTATGAGAGTTGTAAATAAGATCTGCTGAGTTCTTGTAATAAAATTCCAAAGACTCTTCACTTTATTTCCTCTTCCTCATAGTGTCAAAGAGTATTGTAACTTGATTTATATTTTTGTTTTCTATTTTCCCAAGAATTTAGAGATCCTAGCTATCTAATATTGGCTGAAATTGGCTTATGTTGCTGGATTTGCATCTGCAAATTTCTTTCAAAAGCTTTTTAATGAATGTAGTAGTGTGTAAAAGCAGGACATGAGCAGTAGAACTTTTAGGTTGTATTTGGTATTTTATGTATTTGAAGTATTGCTCCACTCATGTTTTGTTGTCTTTTTCCTCCCTTGATGCTCTGATGCTTCATTAGACAGTATGCAGTAATAGTTTGAAGTATGAATATGGGAATAGTGAAAAACTGTTCTCTCTTGGCTAGTGACAGAGATGTTGCTGATCTTGTAATCCTTCTCAGAATTAATTTCAAGTTTACCTGAAGGCATCAGGACTTAAAATATTTAAAGCTAAGTTTTGGTGGAAGAACTTTATGAAGTCAGGTTTTGTGTTACTTTGTATTGCTCTTCTTTATAATGAAACACCAGCTTTTTTCCTATTGCTTTTAAATGTTTCTGTGCTGTGAGTACCTCTGTCCTTTGTTTTCTTCCGTTATCCCCTAAAAATACTTGATGCAGGGCCATCCAGATATCACTAGATAAGTATTTTGTCTGGCAGGTGAGTGCTGACTGTATAGTTAGTAAACCATGTAGAATAAGTTACTTAGAGTTTTATATTAGATTCTTCAGTAATTAGGATGCCTTTCATGCCTAACTGGTTTTGTGAGTCCTGTAGAAATTGTTATTGAGACCTCTGGACCACTGCTAAATTTGGTTAAAATAGACCACTGAGCTTAAATGTCATTAAAGAAAGTAGCAAACAGATTACCAGGCAGTTTGGTTGCATGGGTCTTACTTTTGTAAGAAACCAGCCCAACAACTGTAATGTTTCAAATTCTTGTTGGACTTCAAAGCAGACGTTTTCACTATTCCAAACACATTTGATTATGGTTGGTATGTCTTGGTTTGTTTAGATTATTAGCTGGTTTGAGGTAGACATTTTAGTTTTATGTCTGAAGAGCTTGGCATCTTTCATAGCGGAACATAAAAGCATTCTTGGTTGGTTTTTTTTTTTTCTGCTTCTCTTGGAGAACATGATTAGTAATTTTATTTGTGCCAGGAGTTACAGAACCAATGAGTTTGGAAGGGATCTGTGGAGATCTTCCAGTTCAACCCTATCTCCTGCTCAATTCAAGGTCACAGAATCTTATCCAGTTAGGTTTGAATGCTTCTGAGGATGGGCACCCATTTAGGCAACTGGTTGCATTGTTTGACCCTCAGAGTAAACAAACAAAAAAAGTATTTTTTTTCCCCTTTAGGTTTCAGTAGAATTTCCTGTATTTTTTGTCCCCATTGCCTCATACCCTTTCACTAGGTAATACTGTGTCAAGCCTGAATCTGTGTTCTATACTGACCCAATCAGGTACTTATACACTGTGATACAATCCCCTGACTGCAGGCTTTTTCTTCCCAGTGCTTAAACAATCCCATCTTTCTCAGCCCTTCCTCATATAACAGATGCTGCAAGCCATTTTTAGCCATCTTTGCTGGACTTGCTCCAGTTTGACCTCAACTCTGTTGTGATGGGGAGCCTAAAACTGGATGAACCTGCAAACCATAATGTGCAGCAGGGGGATGTGATGCCAGAAAACAGCTTATCATAATGAATCCATAGGCACCTGTTAGGTATGGGAGGGAGTCCTACAAGTTGGTCTTGGGACTTCTCTGTTATGTATAGTCTGTGTACATTTTGCCAGTGATTTTCCTTGGCACTCTTCTTAAGAACACTGACTTCTTATTTGGTTCTAAAGACCAGCTTTTAGGCTTGTATCGTGTATTTCAGATGGTAGTTAATAGGGTAGGAGAGGATTAGTAAAAGAGGATAAGTACAGATAATGGGTTTGACTTCTAGATATGTATGTGTATGTTTATTCATACAGGAAAAATATGTCTAGTTTGTGATTTATAAACTAATGTTAAAAAGATACATGATTTAGCTTCTAAAGTGAAGGCAAGAGATTTCTTCTGTTTCATTTTTATCATTGTTTTTTCACACGGATATGCTTGAGAAGACATCAGATGGGGGTAAAATTCTTTGTGTGAGGCACAGTTGTTAGGGTAGTTATGGTAATCTGGGAGACAGAAGGTGTTGTTTCCAATTTCATTTAGGAAGTCTGATTTACTTCAACAGTTTTTTTGCCTTTTGAAACTTCTTGCCTACTTTTTGCTTCAAGAATGTTCAATACTCCTGGTAAAACTGAGTTTTTGTAGGCTACCTTTTGCTCTCAAGCAAATCCTGCTGATCTACAAACTCAAAGTGGTGTTGACTTTTGTTCCAAAAACCATGTTAACTACTTTGCTGTATCCTGTGTAAGCTTTTAAGTTCACTCAGCTGAAAATATTTTATTGAGCAACTGAAATCTCTGACAGCCTGTCATGAGTAAAAGGTCTTATTTCCTCCTTTTATGCAAATAGGAAAAGATGTTAACTAGCAGTAGGATGTTGCAAATTAGGGAAAATAGTCACAATTGTTATCTTAGTAACACTTAAGTGTTTTGCTGGGCATCTTTCAAGTTGGACAACTCTTCTGTTAGATCTAAGTGACAACTGATTCTTCTTTTGAAGCCTTACTAGGAAAGGAAGAGTTTTCTTATATGTGTTAAGATTATTTTTTACAATGTTTTAACATACTTCCTTCACATTGTTTTTTCAACAAGATATTTTAAACTTATTGTTAGCTGCCCTTAGTTGTTCCTTGGTTAGGACTCTTGAAATCCTAGCTTTGGTTTGTGTAGTATTTTTTTCCAGTATCACCCATATGACATTATACTAAATTAATTACTAGAATAACGCCATGCTGTAGTAATGGAGCAAACTATGAGTGCCTCAGGACTGTAATGCTGTGTTTTGATTCCCTGACCCATATATTTTATCTTTCTGTTGCATTTTAAACATCAGAAGCTATTAATTAACCTGTATGTGTCCTGTTATTTAGTTAAGATCTCTAACATAGAAAGTTTGTAGCAAACTTCCCCTCTCCTGAAGTTTTTAACTAAGAGCATGACACCAACTCAAGTATAAAGCCCATAGGCCCTCTCAGGTTTTCCTTTACTGTTTCAGACCAGTAGAGTTGGCCTGGCAACTAGGACCTTATTCACCAAATAAATCTAACCCTCCAACATGCCTTTAAGTGTTATATTGAGTAGTGGGAGACACAGACTTCATGTTGAACTCTGAAACTTGTCCCAGTCGTTGTCATCCAAATTAAGAAAATGCAGAATATGATTGATCAAATGAAAATGGGTATTTTAGGCAGATAATTAACTGACTTCTTTTAAATGTGTGTGCTGTACTTTTTCTCTGACTTTAAGCATGTGGGAAAGAAGATAGTTTCTAAGCAAAGGGAAAAGGAAATTGTCTCATATTTATTGAATCCTTTTCCTATCAGGAAGTATGCATCAGGATTATATGTTTGGCAAGCAAGAATACATATTTTGGCAAATACTTCTCTCTTTGTAACTTTTAACAGCCTGCCAGCATTGCAGGCAACACTAGCAGCAGTCTGTGTCCCAGACAGTTTTTATTATAAATCCCAGTGCCTGCAGCAGGGAAGACAGCTCCATGGGGATGGGTACTGTTTGGTCTCCTTGGCTTCTTTTCCTTCTCTAGAGTACTAGTGAAAGAGATGGAAAGTAGTCGGATGAGGCAAGAAGGCAGTCATGCTGGTGATAACCCTCATTGCAACCCTGGTTAAATATCCTGTGAATATTACCCAAAATTTGAGGACCTTCCAGGCTTGTTGTGATGGAACCAATGGTCTGCAATCTAATTGTATCTGAAAGATCTTCTATAACCCATTGTTTGAGTGCACCAACCCCCAGAATTACAAATGGCATTGCCCACACAGGCATTCCAGAAATTTTGTACACGGTCTTTGCTTGCTTTCCAAATGCAAAGTTGATAGTTATTTCCAGTTTTGAAGTATATGGTTGAATCTTTTGTAAAGTTCCTCTGGAGCCAAACATAGTGTAGTGAATTTTTCATCTGAAGTTAGTGATCAGATCTGAATTGATAACTGTGCCCTGTGACATGACAAGTGGCTCCCTCATTTGCACAAGAGCAGGGGCAGAAATAGTTGAGCATAGGTCATGTTTTCTGTTATGATGTTGTGTGGTAGTGATGACTGTGCTATTAAAACAGCTCAGATATTTTAAATTAAGTACAACTTGTGAAGGGTGAAGAGGCAAATGAAGAGAGTAGACAGACTTGTATGGGAAAGATTGAGGAAAAGACTAGGTGTCCTTTGGTTTTTTACTGCATGTTTGTATTGTTTTTTTCTGATTGTTTTTTTTTGTTGCTTTTTTTAAGAAACACTAAATTTTTAATGTGTTTAAGGTTTAGTAAGATAAGCTAAAGTATTAAGTTAACACAGTTTGAGTATTATGTAAACATATTATATATGTTCTTCTAAACAATTTAAATAGAATACAGTTACGAAATTTTGTGGGAACATTCCATCTACAAATACATTTTATTATCATTCTGTGGAATGATTATGAGCAGCACCAAGTCACAGAATCACATTTTTCCAACTTATGTTTTCAAGCAAATTTTATCATATTTAAAACTTGCTTTAAAATGTGTAAAGCTTACATCTTCAGATATAGCATATTTCCCTTCAATATTGAAGTTAATTCTTTGGGGGATTAGAGATAAATCTGTAAGGAGTATTCTGAATAACTTCTCTGACTGAAAACTGGTTTTACAGAGCAGTTAAATCTTCTGGTTTTGTTTAAAATGTGATTTTAATTTTGTGTGTGTTTAAGAGAATTTTAAAACTAGTCAGTTTTCTCAAGTTCTAAGGAGGTATTTAAGTTTTGAATAGCACCTAAACATAAAACACAAACCTTCCTACTGACATTCTTTAAACTTCATATAAGCTATGTATTGTATGGTTTTGTGGCATCTATATTTATGTATTTGGTTGTGTGATGTGTCTGACAGTAAGAAATCCTTGGTGCTCCTATTTTGGTTGTATCACATCTGTTAGTCTGCAGTTTGATCTCAAATGCAGCTTTTTAATTTTACCACAAGGAAAGCTGAAGCTATGAAGAGTATAAATGGAATTGAATTAGCACTACAATATAGTTTTTCTTCAAGAAAGCACTGAAATTATGCCAAATAAAGGACTGTTGAAATAGCTATAGTATTCCATAGTTTGTTTTGTCTACCACATGCAAAGTGATTTGTATCTCATTAGAATCAAGGTATTGAATGTGACTTAGTCAAGAAAATAAAGGACGGCTGTTTTTTATCTAGTGTGAAGTCTGAAAATTGAGACCATAACATCACTAATACGTCCACGTGGCTTCTTGAATATATTGATAAGACTAGGGTTCTCTGTATAGAGATTCAAATATGCATTCCCAAAGCCAGTGCCACAACTTGTAAAGCTTTATCTTTACCTTTAGATATCTCTTGAGTCAAGGGTCCTAAATCTTGTTTCTGAGGACTTGGTATTTCCCAAAAGATTGTAGCCATACACAAGACAAAAAAATTACATAGTTAAGGCAAGCAGTAATAATAATATAATACAGTTAGTTCATTTAGTTGGAATAATTAGCAGAAAAGAGTTATTGTTAATTTGATGATTAAGTCTTGTCTCTTTATAGCATAAAAACAGGGAGGGTTGATTATTTTTATAATTCCATTGGAAGCAGTTCTTATTCAGTCAACTTCTGCCTCTGTACACGCTTTCCCTGTATTCCCCCTTTTCTTTACCGCGTAAGAGACTGCTGCTTCAAGATTCTCCATGTCCTATGAAGACAGATATATTGGCCCTTTTTTATTTTAGGTGGCTTCTCTGTAAACTAGGTATGTCATACAGTTCATTTTAGACATCAACTGAAGAGATTTAAACCAAAATTGTAATGAGTATTTGTTGCTATACTAGATGGTGCCTAACATCCTTCTTCCAGCTATGGAACCTGTGTTCATTCATTTAGTAATATGTACCTTGGTTGGGAGTGGACACACTTGATGTGCACTACAATGAAAAGTTGAATGAAAGAGCATTTTTCTTTTTTTTTTTTGAGGCATCATATGGTACAAGATTTAACTATGTAGGTACCACAGTTTAAAAAAAATGTGCTATCTTACCTATGAGTGCAATGATATACCTGTTTGGTATTCCTGAATGAAAATAACAAGGTTTCTTACTTTAAGGCACAAAAATAACTCTTTTAAATTACTGTTGAAAATATTTTATTCCTATAGCATAATTCTTACTAAACAGCCAAGTTTTGGTTTGTTTTTTTTAATCAATGACAGATTATGGACAAGAGCAGAGAACAGTTTTTAAACCCTTAAGAAAAAGCCTGTGGCTGGGAATTACTGTCAAGTTCCAGCATTGAAGGGAAAATGCAGATGTCATAAATAGTTCTTAAAATTTGTGTCCTGAGTCTCTGTAAAATGCAGGTTGCTTATGGCGGTGGTTCAGTTAAGTGTAGCTGTAAATAGACATCTGTAAAGGGATGCTGAATTTATACTATAGCTTTGTAGAGTAATTGCAAGCTTGATACAGAAGAATGTCTCCTGAGGCACTTCAGGAGGTTGCAGTGAAATAATTCACTGTAATAATTTAGCTGTAGCTGGGAACAAACTATTTTTTTAATTTTTTGTTTCAGTAGTTACATTAGTCTGTTTTCTTCCTCTACCCACCGTTACCCCCTGAAAATAAAGTTGAACTTAATTGCTTAGTTTAGATTGAACCCCTTGTGAGAA
This sequence comes from Chaetura pelagica, assembly GCF_000747805.2. NCBI lineage: Eukaryota > Metazoa > Chordata > Aves > Apodiformes > Apodidae > Chaetura > Chaetura pelagica. The sequence goes on along the minus strand of NW_009953496.1, from coordinate 5,765,690 downwards.
CGGATAGGAATGATTGCATGGAAGTTTGCCAAACAGCTGCTGCTTTTTTTTTTTTAACAAAAGTTAATGTTGGGGCAAAGTGATAGTTGTAATATTTTTTGGAAGGAGAAAGTATAGACTAAGATTGCTTGTGTTACATGCTTTGCCTAACTTTTATCACATAATTAGTATGGGGGGGGCTGATAAGGGCAGCAAAACCTCAGCCACAAGCAGATGAAATTCTCAGGGTGGAGGGTCTGTGCTTTGCCTGCTTTGGCACAAGATGTGCTGGAATGGCTCAGGGTGCTGATGCTGAGCGAGGTGTGCAGCCCATTCCTCTGTGAGAGGCAGAGGCAAGCTGGAGTAAAGCTTCTGTATTGCCGTATCCTTCCCTCTGTTTCTGTTCTGGTCAAAACTGGGCAGATTTTTGGGAAGCTGTTGAGGGCTGGAAATTTGGACAGAGAGGAACTGGGAACACAGGAGGACTGGAATAACTGTGCAGTGAGGCTGGGGAGGTCATTTGGGCTCCTGAACTATGGGAGGAGGGGTGGAAGTGAGAGCTAGTGCTGCTGCTGCACCAGAATGAATTGGACTGGAAGAAGTCTTGTCAGTACTACTGATAAGCCTTGGATTTTCACAGCTCGATCCCTAAACTTTCAAATTAATTAAATGGGTAATGGTCTTACACATGATTGGTGCCTTTTAATAGAATAGACAAATCTTGAAAAACCAAGTATGAGCTATGTTTAAATTTGTCTGTTTTTTTGCTTTTAAAAATGCTTTCATAGTAAATGACATCGTGCATCTCCTCTGATAGCTGCAGTTTTCTTTAAAACGTTTCCCTTTAATTCTTTGGCATTCCAAGACACTAGCAATAGGAGAAAAGGTTGAAGAAATCTTGAAAAGCTTTAGTGTTTCAATAACATGTACAAAACTTAAAGCTTAGGTAATTTGAGAAATGTGGTGCTTGACCTATGGTACTGCTCTATCTTGCTGTTGAAATCAGATGAACTAGCCAAACCAGTAAATCCACTGTGTAGGAAACAGTATTCTGGAAAAAGACCTCCTTTAACAAATACTTTGTAAATGAAAAACGCTAATTAGTGTGGAAGTCCTTTGTTTCTTGAAAAAAGTCAATGCAGAATAACTATTTTAATACTGTTATAAGATGGCTGTATCATGACAGCAGGAAATCTGCTACTAAAAACTTCAAATGTCAGTTTAGCTTCTTCCTGATATTTCTGGAGGTACTAAATGTTCACCTTTAAAACAGTTGTCTACTTGTTCTGTAGCAGAACAATTTGAAGATAATTTATTATGAGTATTTGTTTTGATTGACATATTACTTGGATGTTAGCCTCAGGGTTGCCCTGACAATCAGTCTTGGAATGATCAAATGCATCCACTGTAACTTTTCGTGCATGTTAGTGCTACAGAATGATATTTCTCGATTTCAGCCATGCAGTTTACCTCAAACTGAAACTGATTTTATGCTTGTACTATAATCCAAAGCCAGCCTCAGGTTAGAGATTCTGATAAGCCAGTCATTGCAAAGTAAGGTGCTTTCTGTTCTGGGATAAAATAAATTTTCCTTGAAAATCTTATTTTGGTGGAATAATTTTCTCATTCTCCTGTGGTGTCTGATGCAAACAGTTGCATTGTGTCAGTCTATTAGAATTTTGAGAAGTAGATTAGGAGAATCTATCTTATATTCAATATTAGTCTACTCACCATCTTTTTTTTCCTTATAGTAAGTACTCCTTTGTCTTTAAAATTTCAGGAATACCCATCATTTTAAATAGACATTGAAATAGATCTGGTTTAACAGTAGGAAACTGAGTTGTTCATAATTTTCTAGGGCTATCCTAAAGCAGCACCACTGTTGAAGCGACAGAAAACTTCTGTGCCCTGTGAGTTCATGCCAAAATTTTGGTCTGACTGAGAAGCATCAGCAGTAGTTGATGGGTGAGAGTGCTGAGTGCAGTGGATCTGCAGGGATGCTGTGCCATTGCTGCGCATGGACAGTGCTGTGACATGCCTATGATGAGTGGGGTTTCAGGTGACCATGTTTGCCCCTCTGGTAGCCTGATACTCATAATTAACTCAGAAGAGGAGCCACTTCTAGGCTGCCAGATACTGTTTGCTGTAGTTGTGGACTGGCTGGGACCATGTTGTTGTTCAAGAAGTAGAGTGGAGTTAATTAATTAGGCCTTTGAAAGTCTTGCATAAATATATTTCCTTTATGCTGAAGTCCACAGAAACATTTTTGGAAAACAAGATAACATTTCAGATTTAATTCTGAAACTGGAGACTTCTGCAGAATTGACAACTGGCAACTTCTGGGAGTTTCTAGATTATCTATATTAAATATAAAGTCTATATTAAATATAAGATGTATATAGGGAGGTACACAATCTGGCTACCATGAGTGCTTTCTGACAGGGAATAACCTGTAGATCAAGGAGGTAGCAAGGGCACAAAATAAAGAAGTTAACAAACAAACAAAACCCATCTTATAAATACTATTTTTTAAGAGAAGTCTAGTAGCCTAATTTAGTGCATAAGATTGCTAAGGTGGATTTTAGTGTCGCTTTGTTGAAAATCTTCTGCCACTTATCAATCCATAGATGTAATATATTTTCAATGCATGAATCCCAAACATGAGTGTTTCTGAGTTAAGAGATTCTAACCATGGCAAAGACTTGGTGTATTTGCTAGTATTTGCTTTTTGAGGTGCTAGTGTGTCTAGTCTAATTGGGTAGAAAATCCCAACTTTTGTTCTTGACCTTTTTCTGAGTGTTTGACAGACTTAGAACTTTTTAAAAAAAGAATGGCGAATTGCTTCTCAAACTCCTTAGGAAAATTCCACAGTAGTAACCTTTGGAGCCTGAAAAGCTTTCCTGTAAAGTATTGGCTTGAATTAAAGTTACTTTAGTTCTTTCAGGTAGTTGTGGTGCTGGTCTACTGCTTTAGAGTTTTGGCACCTAGAAGTTGAATGGTAAGGTGATCTGTAGTTGAGTGAGAAAGTGAGCAGGAGGTTTGCTGTATTAGTCCCTTTTTTGCTTATAAAGAAATGTATAATTTTCAGTTAACTGGAAGGGATCCTATCTTCGTGATACCAAACACTTCTAGAGGTTAAATTAAATCAAATTTCTTTAAATGGTGGAATAGGCATGATGCTCTTGATACGAGTTTTGATGTGTATTTATACTTTCTTAGACATCTGATACATTATGGATTTCTTATGGAACTCCCTTATTTTAACTTTCATTGTGAACACAGCTGTGTTCAAAGTTGACTTTCTTCTGGCAGCCAAAAATTCACATCAAGAAATACCTAAGCAGCTGCCTTGTACATTGACTCTATTAATTAACTGGAGTTCATTGTATAGAGTGATTGAGTGTCTGTGGAAAGGATTTATTACATTCTAACTCACAGTGAAATCTTATTGCAACTTACTCTGATTTGTCTGGGAATCTTTTCTGGCAAATTTAGACAAGTACATAATCTCTGTGAGAACTGCATTGCTGTTTTGGTCAGCTACATTGCAGAATGCAGCATAATACAAACCAGGGCATATCCCAGATTGTCAGTATGTGCAGTACTTAGACAGTTTTTCTCCAGAGGTGTGTGCGTTGCTTTGGCAGGATAGACAGGGTTGTTTGCCATGTCTCCTGTGAAGGGCATCCTGTAGCACCATACTGCTGCCAATAGGGTGGGTTGATGAGACTTCTGTAGCTGGCCAAGGACCTTCAGTGGCTGAGTGCTCAGTGATGCTTCTTTAAATTGGTTGCTTTTTAAACATAGTGGTTGATCACTTTTAGACTTATCTGCATATCCTGAATGGAAATGTTAACACTGGGATTTGGGTGCTTTTTTACCACCATGTTTTTAATCATATCTTTTTAAAGTGGAAGAGATGAGAAAACTGAGGTGCAGGTGTTCTGCATATGGCACACAAACAGGCAGGATTCGATGTAGTTACTGATTTTTTTTTTTTCCTCAACAATTACTAGTTGAAAAGTCTTTCAAAGCTTTAGGATTTATAATAATCTGGATGATTATTATGACTGGTCTTTATTATAATAGCTAAATTTGTATGATGTCTCATGTTGTATATTCCCTGAGGAATCCTTGGCTTCTTGAGAGAGATAATAGCATACACATAGCATACACACGTGTGTGCAAACATTAAAAAAAACAGTGTGCATGCATGTGTTTCTTGTGTGTGTAGCTTTGGTGGAACTCCTCACTCTGTTAGTAACTACTAATACATAATGATGATTTTTGGATCAGCAATGCCTGGATCTCTTAGTAATATCTCATAGCTACAACTGATAGTACTTGCATGATGATTAATCTCGTTGTCTGTACAGGGCTTGTTAAAGGCATGCAGGTGTATTGGTCTGACTGCTGTTCTGCAACTCCTAATGGCTGCACACCTGACAGCTCCCAACCTTTTGGAGCTCCAGACAGCTCCTACACTTCCAATGGCAGCTGTGCTTTTAGTCTCTCAGCATGAAAAACTATACTGTTTATATCCAATGTCTTGTGAGCTACTATGGTGATATTAAGCTAATATTTCCTTCCATGAGCACCTTGTTTGAATGAGATATTTTTACTGTAATTAAAATTTGAAGTTGTAATTAGCCTATTGTCTATGTGAACTGTTAAGTAAACTCTAGAGCTATCACTTGAAGGCTGTCCTTTGTTTCTCCTGTGTAAATAATATGAAAGACCATGAGACTTGAAGGCGTAGCCTATGGATGATCAGAGGAAAGCATCTTGTTAGTTCAGACAGTTTCCAGCAGCTCTGTAATGGATCTCTTGTGGCTGATACACGTGACTGTTGGTCATAAATTGATCATGCCTGAGTGCACTGATGATAAAATAAATGAATGGATTATTTTTCCCAATAGGCTGTTATGACTGGCGGTGATTAAATTATGAGAGACTGCAGAACACATTCTTTGGGTGGCTACAAAGAGAGTTGTCTGTTCAGAGCAGCAAAGCAAGTACATTGTGTTTGTGTTCCTATTCTGAAAGAGTAAAGTAGTGCATGAAGGAGATGCTGAGGACTACGACAGCAATGGAAGTCGACAAAGTCCTAGTTTCATTTGTGGTGAGCATTAGGGTGTTTGAACTGGTAGCTATTAAATACTTGGAATAGGTCCCCTGGGTCATCAAGAATTTAAAGTAAATACATCACCTGTTTCCAGACCTTTGCAAGTGCCATTGAAAGGCTGGTTTGATTTGTTCATCATAGTACTTGTTAGAGAAACTGGCCTCAAATCTCATTGATTTGTTGTTTTGTTGTTTTTTTTTTTTTTAAAAAAGGCTTGTATTTAATGTAGTTAGTGCAGAAATTTATACCCATTCATTTTTATATCAGCATTTCTCAATTGTTTACTATTTCTTTTCACAGTGATGCTGCTGTGTAGTTCAGTTTTCTTCATCTTATGGTAGTAAAACTCTGAAAGATTGTGGCGCTTTTCATTACAACAACAAAATGAATGTAATGTGTTTTTGTAACATGCTTTCTTTTATGGTAGTATCACTTTTAGTCAAAAGTAATGTGATGCAGAATATTCTCTAAGTCAGATGTATTTATAGACTTCATTTAGAATTGACTTTAAGTGCCTTAAATTTCTTGAGCTATTTTGATTATTTTTTTTCTTCATTGCACAAATAGAATTTGCATTTTATTTTGGGTACTGCTATAATCTGCTAATTAGTACTGATTGTTTTTGTGATGATTAGTGAAAAAATAAGACAGTTATCATTGCTCCTTTATTTATAGGTTTTTATTGTCTTTTCCTATGAAACTTACAGGAACAGGATAAAATAGAGTTCTGTACAAAGTAGAAAAATATTGCAGTCTGTTACTACTGAGTTACTAAGAAGAGCTAGGGAGTAGACATCTCAGTTAATATGGTATATACCTAGAATAATATTACTGGCACAGATGTAGCTTAGTTTGTCTTCTCAGTAAGCATTTGTAAATTCATTTCTTACATTGCCATGTCTATTTTTTTTAACCTAGAAGATGGGAAGAAATAGAATGGTGCTTGCATGCATTTCTATACAAAAATAATGCAGGTATTGACCAAAACATAAAAAGAACTCTTTTCATGGGGTAGCACTTTTCCAGTATATTTTGTATCAAAGTGAATTGCAAGCATTATGTGTTGCTCACTTTCTAACAGGTCTTTGCTATTTTGTTTAAGTGTGAGGCTTAATGTGTTTAGTGAACTTTGTATGTTAGTTTTTTCATGTGCTGGATCATTAATAGACTTGCACAAGATATCCCTCCTAAAATGAGTGTTCCACTTTATGGGTATATATTCATTTCAGAATTAATCAAATTATATGGATCATGAAAGTACGCAATACAAAACGAGAGTGCTGGTTGCTGCTGGTTGGGGTGAGCCTTGTTCTGTGTGTTAGCCTCCATCCACTCCCAACACCTGACCTTTCAGTTCCTGCAGCAAAAATAATTATGCAAGAGGTGGGCTATTCTGTCCAGAACCTTCCCTTTCCTCTCTTTCATGCTGCTTAGAAGCAGTGTGTGTGTGGCATTCCAGTGAAGTGCTGGGTCAGAGCTCTGCTGCACAGAGAGGGGCTGCCAACCCTGTGGACGGTTGTGTTAGAGTCAGTATCTCAGGGTACTGAGGTGACATGAATAGAGCAAGGGAGCACAGTAAACAGAAAGGAACCTTAACTAAGTTTTTTGACTAAAAAAAGTTAATGTTATTGATAGATCTGGCGGTTTTGAAATGTTTTTACACAACTGTTGAGAAATATTTAAATGGTATTGCACATTTTTAGTAAACAGGGACTAATCTGTGTATTCTGCACTGTGCAGAGCACTTGGGTAGCTAGGTTATTGATTCTTCTAGCTGTAACTATTTGATCTGTAAAGAACCTTAACAAACCTTAATGGGTAGTGAGAGGCTGAGAAAAGACAGGCTTAAAATAAAGGATTGTTGATGTTCAGTCTTAAGTTCATCCTATAGTTAACCTTTAATCCAAAGGAAGGTCACTTGTTTGTGAAGTCTTCTGGCAAGATAGAACTACCACGCATGCTTGCCTGTGGACAAAATTGTTCCTGTTTTACTTGTATCCCATTTAGCTGCGGAATTTGAATAAAAAGTTTCCTGGGGAGGGTTCATGGTCCTGAAGTAGCAAAACACAGTGGATTTTCATGTGAGATTTGCCTGAAGGGCACTACCTGGGAAATAAGAGTAGAAGTTCTATTAAAACTCCAATTTGCTCATTGAGACACTTTCACAATGGACAATATAGTTCAATAATGGCCTGGTCACTATCTTTCCTATCACATTTCACCTGCTAAAAATGCATACCGGATTTCAAGTATGAAAAGAAATTCCTATATTTAAGGAACAACTTGTGATTCTGCTCAATTTGTTAAATTTAGATAAGAATTCCATAATGGTTCTGGTTGGAGAAGACCTTAACATTGAGTCTAACCATAACCTAACTCTACCTAAAGTCCAGTGTTTAAACCGTGTCCCTAAGCACCACATCCATATGTCTCTTAAATACCTCCAGGGATACCTATTCCAGTGTTAATTACCCTTTTAGTGGAAAAGTTTCTTCTATTATCCAACCTAAGCCTCTTCTGGCACAACTTGAGACCATTTCCCCTTGTCCGATTGCTTGTTACTGAGCACCAGAGACAAACCCCCACATCACTACAACCTCTTTTCAGGTAGTTTTAGAGAGTGAATAAGATAATTAATAGGATAATGCATGTTGGAGCTTTATTACATTAAAGTTTAAGTTAGAAAAATATAGAAAATTGATCATGTATCCTGTAGGGATCAGAACTCATTTTTTTGGCATATGCCATTTCCTACTGGTGATAGCAAGATTAAAGCTGGGGTGGAGAGGTGTGTGTGTGTGCATTATCATGCTGCCTGTTCATACCAGAAGCAAATCTGTTGCTAAGAGCATATTTTAATCAGGAATTGGGCTGAAATGCTGATCTTTCTGCCTAGAGTTAGTCTCCTAACCTGTTTGCTGTTTGTACTTTCAGAAGATTCAAGAATCTAGTTGTGTAATGGGAAAAAAGTTTGACAGAGCTTCTTTCCAGTGGCCAAGTCTATACTATTTTGGGATGTGTTTAGAACATGTTCATTCTACAGTCAAAAATGTGATGGCAGCAGCTATTGATGTAGCTAAATGAATTGTCTGAAATACCAAAATGCTGGAAATCAGGCTTCTGGCTCAAAATATAATGGTTGTATTAGTTTTACAGTTCTTCCTTTATAATTATGTTAGTTTCTGAAGTTGTTTGGTGTCCTGGCTGACTGGGGAGGTCCCAGATGATTGGAGGTTGGCCCATGTGACACCCATCCACAAGAAGGGCTGGAAGGAGAATCTGGGGAACTATAGGCCTGTCAGCCTGACCTCTGTGCCTGGCAGGATTATGGAACAGGTCATCCTGAGTCCCATGAAGAGGCATGTAGAAGACAACCAGGGGATCAGGTCCAGCCAACATGGGTTTAGGAAAGGAAAGTCCTGCCTGTCCAATCTCATCTTCTATGACTGGGTGACCTGCCTAGTGGATGAGGGGAAGGCTGTGGATGTGGTCTGCCTCGACTTCAGCAAGGCCTTTGACATGGTTTCCCACAGCATCCTCCTGGAGAAGCCAGCAATCCATGGCTTGGGCAGGTGCACCCTTCGCTGGCTCAAAAACTGGTTGGATGACCAGGCCCAGAGAGTGATGGTGAATGGAGCTGCATCCAGTGACCAGCAGTGTCCCCCAGGGATCAGTACTGGGCCCAGTCCTATTCAGCATCTTTACTGATGACCTGAATGTGGGGTTTGAGTCCACCTTCAGTAAGTTTGCAGATGACACCAAGCTGGGGGGCAGTGTTGATCTGCTGGAGGGTATGAAGAACCTGCAGGAGGACCTGAACCGGCTGGGTCGATGGGCTGAGGCCAATGGCATGAAATTCAACAAGACCAAGTGCACTCTTAATTTAAAAAGTGGGTCATTATTTCTGTTCAATATGGTTAGTTTTGAAATCCGATCTGAGGATATTGATGCATTTTGTACATACCTAACTGTGTATCTTTGCAAATTTATCTCACTGGTGTAGTTTTTATGATTTATGCTATGTTTTGAAAACAAATTCCAACTTTGTTCTAAACAGTATGATTCTGTTATTCACAAATAAAAATAACTGTTATCATTCAACATGATAAAGTGAAGTTAATAGAACTAAGTATGTAAATAATAGCCTGACTGCATAAGTAATTGATTATCACAACAGCTGTGCCAAATGTAATATTAGCATTGCATTCTGCTGAAATAAATTGTAACAATTACTGAACAAAAAGAAATGGATGTTTCTTGACAAAAATAATTAAAACAATGCAGGTATATGCATACTGTTTGATAGAGCATTAGTTCCAACCAATAGAAATCAGTTTAAAACAGTTTTATCTTCACATTAGTACGACCAGTGTGTTTAGTGAATCCTGAGAAATGCCTTTTCACAAGCTGTGCTGACTGTAGAGAACAAGTTTTTTCATATGCTTATTGATGGACTTGATAAATGAATACTGGCCTTGATAAATGAATACTGGCCACAGGACAATTGATTTTAAATTAGCTTGTACAATATATTCAAATATGTATTCTAGTTGTTTAAGAAATGCAACAATCCTGTTTCAGTCCATCAAGTGATCATTAGCTCTATTTAGAATATAACTCAAAGTTAGCATCTAATCTTGAGGATTTTTTTTGCTTTGCCATATGTAAAACTTCATGTTTCCTGGTCATCCTTTTCTGGAAAAAAAAAAAAAATCCACTTTATTCCTGAAAGACTAAACTGAATACTTTAGAAGGGCTTTCACAGATGTCTCAAATGACAATTTTGGACACTTTTAGAACACAGCTTTACAGAATCTTATGGTGACTTCAATAATTAATATTTTTATTATAAATAATACTTTAATATTTGAAAACTAGCTGTCAAATCTGTTTAAGCACCTAAAGCAACCTAAAATAATTTTAAAAACACAGTGATACAAAGAGCTATTTCCTTAGCTTTTTTTCTAAAGAGTGTTTAAAATACTAGCTTGTTCCATCAACTTAAAATTTAAGTATTAAAGGCTTTTCTTGGATCACTCTCAGCAAAGTCCTTGGAACTAGAAGAAAAAATTGCTGCTTAAAATTTGTTTGCATTCTTTTTTTCCATGCTATGTTGTTTCCGGAAGGGATTAAACACTAAGAAGTAGAAATATTGCACAATTTCCAAGAGACTGAAGTGTTATTTTTTTTTCAAGCCTGTATTGCTAGGAATTAATGAAAAGACAAATGGTATATTTTCCTTGTACAGCTTTTCTTTTGAAAATTGTTTTTTTTCCTACTGACTTTATTTTCATTTACTAAAGGATGTACATAGGATTAGTTGGAGGAAATGCTTAAAGTAGTGTCATGATCAATATTGAGAAGAAAAAGAATGTGGTATTTCCACCACATCTGCATGAGGTCTGCAGAGTAAAACCTACTCAGAGTTGAAAAATTTAGATTCTGCATTACTCCTTACAATTTTATGTTAATTCTTTGAATTGGAAATTGTACTCTTTAAATAAATGTGTTCTTTAATTAGAGAGATGAGGGATATTCTTTGTCTGCTGGACATGAGAAGAGTGCAGCTCTCTGCATATCTTAATTTGCAGTCAGATGAACGTAGCGTGTGCAGCATGGCATGCTGCTTAAACCCTAGCTCAGATTGAGCAGTCATAAAATGGATTGGTGACTTAGGCTATTCATCCCAGCCGTGGCAGTTTAAAGGAGGTCACTGACAACATCAACAGAGCGTACAGTCCTTTTCTTCTAGAGATACACTTTGTCTTGGGCTTTTTGTCACGCAGGTTCTTCTAAAAGTATCAAGGCCTTCCACTTTCATCCCCATTAATTGGGGGCTGTTCTGGAGGAGATTTATTATGAAAGGAGTTCTAGTGTTGGTTTTTGATGCATGTAATCTCTTCAGTTAGGGAATGCAGAGGTCTTCATAGATGATGGATCAAGAACATAATCAATCGACGTGTTTCAGAACAAGATACTTTGGGAGATTAAAGTAGAAAGAGCTGGTGATTTATACCATTCTCAGATTTGATTATCTTTTGGTCCTAAGAGGATTTATGTCACTTTTCCAATTATTGAGAGTGTTACACTAACTGGAACATATGTTGTAATGCACAGAAAAGAGAGAATTGAATTCCTCTTGTTTCAGCCTCCCAGGACATTTTTGTGGTATATTTGCTGTAGTGGTTTCCAGTTGCTTTGAGCAGCATCAGATCCACGATACTAGGTAGTAGTATAACTCTGATTTATAAATTAGCTACAGAAGTGCATTTTGTGTTTCTGAAGCTGTTTCATTGATGTTCCGTATTTGCCTGTGGCATAATTTGTGGTTAGTTGAACAACTTTTAAAGACTACATTTGATTTTGTCAGTTAGCAAATAAAATCATTAACATAATTTGGTGGACAGCTCATTTTGCGTATTATCCTGTGGATACGATTTGAAAGAAATATCCAGCTTGCATTTTGAATCACTTATTTTTGTTCAGGTGAAATATTAAACTGTCTGGATGTAACCCAAGCTTTTGACACTGTTTAGGACCCTTGCTTTCTAGCAATGGTGGTGGAATTAAGAGTGGAAGGCATAGGACTTAATTGATAATCAGGAGGATTCTAAAAAAAGTAAATAAGATTAAGTGAAAATACAAATGGGGAGAGAGGAGAAAAGAGGATGATAAAGATGTTTATACATGAAACTAACACGCACTGGGAAGGGTTGTCTGTGTGTTGCAAATGGCAAAGACCACGCATCATAGCTTTAAACAGCCTTGTTGCTATGTCTTGGGAATTTGAAGGACTCTGTTTCCTGTTATAGGATTATGGAACCTTGTGCTCCAACATAATTATTTTTTCACCACTTCCATCTAAATGTGTCTATTATATGGTGCTATATATATATATCATTTAAAAGGCTTATCTATGCATCTTAGCATGGGGTAACACAAGTTAGTAATGTGCTTTCAGAATATGAATTGTATACATTCTCAACTGTTTGGAAATATTTTTTAATAGCTTAGCATACTTTGCATTTTATGTGAAGTATGGCACAATATTTTGGTTTCTATAACCTTCCTGAGATGAAGAATTATTTTTGTCTTTTCAACAATTTGAATCTCTTATTTGGAAGTTACACCAAGCATGTTGTATTACTTACCTGTATTATCTTAAAAGGAATGCCTTAAGTTACTTTTCTGCTTTCTTTTTCTGGTAGGCTTACTTTAATAATTACAAATTTTATTTGAAGTGTTGCACTGTATTTTGTAGATGTGCAGTTTAAAATCCATTCTCCTTCATTAAAGAAGATAATGAAACATTGTTTTAATTGGCATAAGTAATGCTTGAGAAATACCACAATTTTTCTTTGCAGAAAAAAGACTGCATATTCATTTTACTTCAAATATTGACTTGCTTATATTAATGTGGTCATGGTGATTAATGAAGTTGCAGGAAATAATTTCATGACAGCAGTGCCTCATAAAAGGAATCTGCCAACACAAAAGCCTTTCTTCACCTAATGCAGATGATAATTTAGTTCATCTGGGCTTAACTGGTGAATTCTATTTCTTGAATTGGAATGTATAGCTAGTGGCATCTGTCTCCTCTAGACTCAGATTTGACCAAAAATTTTTAGGGATGTCATAGAATCATAGAACTACTCAGGTTGTAAAAGGCCCTTGGTATCATCAAGTCCAACCATCATCCCTACTCTACAAAGTTCTCCCCTAAACCATATCCACCAACACCACATCCAAATGACCCTTAAACACATCCAAGGATGGTGACTCCACCACCTCCCTGGGCAGCCTATTCCAGTGTCTAACCACTCTTTCAGTGAAATCTTTTTTCCTAATGTCCAGTCTAAACCTCCCCTGTTGCAGCTTGAAGCCATTCCCTCATGTTCTGTCACTAATTATCTGTGAGAAGAGACCAGCACCAACCTCTCTACAATGTCCTTTCAGGTAGTTGTAGAGACTGATGAGGTCTCCCCTCAGCCTCCTCTTTCTTAAACGTTCCCATCTCCTTCAAGCATTCTTCATAAGATTTTTTTTTTTCTCTAGGCCCTTCACCCACTTCATTGCCCTCCTTTGTACTTGCTCCAGCACCTCGAGATCTCTCTTGAATTGAGGTGCCCAAAACTGGTCACGATACTCCAGGTGTGAACCTCGGCCAGTGCTGAGTACAGGGGGACAATTGCCTCTCTACTTCTGCTGGTTACACTATTTCTAATACAAGCCAGGATGCCATTGGCTTTCTTGGCCACCTGGGCACACTGCTGGCTCATATTTGGCTGCTTGTCAATCAGAACCCCCAGGTCCTTTTCTTCCAGGCAGCTTTCCAGCCACACTTCCCCAAGCCTGTAGCATTGCAGGGGGTTGTTGTGGCCCAAGAGCAGGACCTGGCACATGTATGAGCTTGGATTGTTCAAAAAGGAAAGTGTTCTGCCACTTGATGAGAACAAACTTTTAGCTTATACTGTAGTTGTATCAGTGGAAATTGAGCTGGGAATACTTCTGTTCCAGGTTATAATTTTAAAAGCAAAAAAGCTCATTTCATAACTTCTACTTTTCATAACTCCCACATCTGACAGTACTGACAACCTGTACATGTAGTACAATTTTTGTGCCCATCTAGAGGATCTAATAATATAAACACATCAAAAAGATGTCTCCAACTTGTTTTTCTAGGCCAAGTTTGGAAGTATTGCTATTGTCTAAGCAAAACAACTTATCCTGTGGACTGTCTCTTACATTTTTTGAAAGGAATGACCTCTGGGTTTCAACTAAAACAGAATAATAGATTAATAGAATGGTTTGGGTTGGAAGGGACCTTAAAGATCATCTAGATCCAATCCCCCTGCATGGGCAGGGACATCTCCCACTAGAGCAGGTTGCTACAAGTCATATCCAACCTGGCCTTGAACACTTCCGGGGAGGAGGGGCATCCACAACCGCCCTGGCCAACCTGTTCCAGTGTCTCACCACCCTCACAGTATATAATTTCTTCCCAGTATCCAGTCTAAATATGCCCTTTGTCATTTTGAAACCATTGCCCCTCGTCCTATCACTACACACCCTTGCAGAAAAGCCCCTCCCCAGCTTTCCTGTAGCCCTTTCAGGTACTGGAAGGCTACTATGAGGTCTCCCCTGAGCCTTCTTTTCTTGAGGCTAAACAGCCCCAATTCTTTCAGCCTGTCTTCGTCAGAGAGGTGCTCCAGCCCTTTGGTCATCTTTGTGGCCCTCCTCTGGGCTTACTCCAACAGCTTCATGTCCTTCCTGTGTTGGGGGCTCCAGAACTGGACACAGTACTGCAGATGGGGTCTCATGAAAGCTAAGTAGAGGAGGAGAATCCCCTCCCTTGACCTACTGGCTACACTTCTTTTTTTACACAGCCCAGGACACGTTTGGCTTTCTGGGCTGCAAGTGCCCATCACCGGCTCTTGTTGAGCTTTTTATCAGCCAACACACCCACGTCCTTTTTCTCAGGGCTGTTCTCAGTCCATTCTCCATCCAACCTTTAATTGTGCTTGGGATTGTCCTTGAACCATGAAAAGTAAATGAAAGACTGTGATGTTGTCTATGTAAATGGAACATCTTGAGCTACTTGATACTAGTATGTAAGAGAGGAGGCCTGAAAACCTCTTTTTGTTTGTGTTCCACTACTTTCCTAGTGTGTCTTGTGTTTCACATTCTCCTTAGAGAGCCCAAGTATCTCTCTAAAATTATTTTTTGTCAAACCAGAAATATTTTTAAAGAGTAGCCAATTTTATAATTACCACAAAGCATTTCCCTTCAACAAAAACTAAATGGAATATAATTAATGTGTTTTAAAAACCACAAAGCAGCTTACTAGGTAGGAACTGCTGAGTTAAAGATATAGCTAAATTGTTGAAATGTTGTGCCTCAAATCTTGGTATTGAATGGAACCGAAAGACACGTGTGTTTAGATATGCCTGAAAAGCAAAAGTGAGCTAATTGGAATTGGCATATTAGGACTTGAGGATACAGTAACACAGTCTTCCAGTAAGTACAGCTTTTCATTTAATCAATTAGACAACCTAAAGCAAACATTCACTCCTTAAAAATAAATACATAAATAATTTCAAGTGCAAGGGAAGGAGCCCTCTGTTTAAATCTTAAAACAGGTCTAGAAGCTTTTAATGAAATAACTGTACAAAAATAAAGAATCTGCTAGAAAAGTCCTTAAAATATTGCCTCTTGTGAGGCACTTGAGTAGGAGATTTTATGCTCTTGAGGAGATTTTTTTCTGTGGAAAGATTTGTCCTAAGGGTAGCAGGTAAGGTTTTACTTTTCCCAGTTCTATAGGTGTGCATTTGCCCTTTCTTGCATGAATTCTTCTGTGCTTAAATTACTTTATTGGGCAGGATTTTTATATGAGGGTGAAATATTAGTTACTGGATCTCCTGTGGCCTAGCAATTGAAGGACCATCCGCTGGAGATCTTATGTTCTTTCCAGTAGCCTCTACAATGGAATTTAGCCTATACTGGGATTCTGGTGTCTTCCCACCCTTCCCCCTTCTCTGGCCTCACTGCAGTTTTTTGGCTACTACACAAATCATGACCCTCTTTTCCTGTTTTGTCTTCAGTGTCTGTTTCCTTTTTTCTCCTTCCCTCCCCCACTCATTTTTTTTACTCATGATTTTCTCTCTAATGGTCTCTGTTGTTTTTTTTTCAGTTAGCTTGTTTTTCCCAAGATTTTTGTTCATAACGGAGAGAATTCAGAGCTGTAATATTAGTCATTCCCTTTTGCTGTGTTTCTGTATCCACACTTTTTACTGAATTTATTGAATGTCAATTTGTGTGTTCTTCATGCTATTTCCCGCAACTCAAGTCTGTGTATGGATGTGATTCTCCCGTCCTGACACAGGGACAGAAAATGTGTATATCTAAGTGCTGGAAGTTTTCAGCTTTTCATTTGTGGAGGATCATATGTTTAGGTAGACATCTTAGAGTAAAACATGCATCCTAGACCTCATCTGGACCTGAGGTCCAGTTTTTGGTCTCTGACATCTCACTTTTTGACATACTTATTTTTCAGTAATCTTGATTTCTGAGAAACTGATATAATTTGAAACAAGACTCTGTCTCTTTTTGATAGTAATGGTTCCGTTGGCTTCCGCACAGGAATATGTTCTTGTAAAAAAGAACAATTGTTAACCAATATACTATGAACAAAAATTTGAAGTGAGTCTGGTATGTTTATATGCTTATATCAATTTTAATTTTCTCATTTTTTTAATATTTCAAAGTATTTCAGAGTTGCATCCAGAGTTATGGAAGATTTAGGTAGGATGGGGGAAATCCACAACTGTGAGCTCAGATATGGTCTAGGATCTAAGATCCTATGGATCTAAGATCTAAAGCAGGGTAAATGTGTTTTCAAGCATATGTTCAGTCATCACCTAAACTGAGGAGCCCCAAAGGAAGCAAAGAAACCCCCAAACTGATACAGATTGGGGGGTTCATTCAAATAAATAAGTCTCTTCAGTGTGGAGTTTATTATTTCATGTTATGTGTGCTTGCGTAGTAAAGTTGTTAGATAATAAATTACTTTCAACTTGGATTTGTGTTTACTGTGGAGCTTTGAAACCTCTCTGGATATATCAAGTGGGAACTGAACAGGTGGCTCAAGAAGGCAGAAGAAAGCCATTACTAATTTGACCTGAAAGCTTACTCTGATAACTCACTATCCCCATTTGTTATGGGGTCGTTAAAAGGCTTTTCTGCAGTGGGTGAGGCTGCTTTGGTCAACTGCAGTTTGTGATATATATTTATATGGGAATGTCGTTGCAGTTGTGGTTTGGCAAGTCAGTCTTTTTCCTTGGGTACAAGACAGTTCTAAATACTCCTCCCCACCCTGTTTTTGGTTTTTCACAAATGAATTATTCTTTTAAATCTTTCTTATCTGTCGTCTTTCCTTAACTCTCCAAAGAAAACTTTAAATAGTTGCTCCCTTGGGACTTTCATGCATATCCTGTTATCTGTTTTATATTACAATCTTTCATGCTGGGAATGTCCTTCCAAAAAGCACAAAACAGCTAAAGCACTTAGATGACTAACAGACATATTAAGTGCTAAAGTCCAGGCACAAACCCAGCATTATTAACAGAAAGTTCTCTTTCGCCTTTTTTTCCCTTGTTAATAGTATTATACTTTTTTCTGATCTCTGGGGCATCATTTCACTTTGTCCAGCCCAGAGATCTTGCACTGGTCAAAATGGTGGTAGTGGTGAAGCCATTGCCAAGAATAGCAGGAAACTTTCAGAAATTTTCTGGTATTTTCACACTTCTAATCAAATACCAGCATTTAGAAGAGCCAATGGGAGCGATGAAGTTTTGGCTGCCAATTTTATTTGCTCAGCTAAGAGGCATCTCTCCTTTATTGCTTTTTGTTGCTTGGGATTGGCAATGTTGTGCTCCCGCAGGAGCACTAGATGCATAGTTTCTCAAAAAGCAGTATTATCTGTAGCTTCAATACTTTATATATTCCAGTACACATAAGTATGTAGGAAAATATTTCCAGTGTCGTGTTTTACTTACATCATTTTATGTGCATTGTAATTTTTTGGTTTTGGGTAGAGGGAAAGGCAACACTGAGCAAATTGGTTCTGCTCTTTCAAGGGAATGCTTCTGTTCCAGTAGCACAGGAAAGACTCAGCTAGCATGTGTAAGCTGCAAACACAATTAAAATGCCAACATGAGACATCTTGCATGGCTAACCTCTGAGGTTTGGAGAATGTGGGATAGTTGGCAGGGAGTATAGAGTAGCATTTATTCATTGCAGCAGTAGTTGTGAATAATTGTTTTAAATCTATTCTTCAACTTTTTTTTTTTTTTTAAATATCAAATATACTATACAATTAATTGCCTGGTTTGTTTACTTGCATCTGTGTCAAGATCTCTGCAGGTCCTTCAGCAGTTGATTCATATACAGATAGCTACATACCCAGCAAAAAAGACAGCTGCAACTTGTCTGCAGAAATCCAGAAATTCTTCACCATAGAGTGTGAAGCTTTGAACTTATTTGGAATTTGGATTAAACTTGTTTAAGATTGTTTGGGATGCTACATAACCAAGTATTGGAAACTTCCTTAGTGGTAGAGGTGGTGGCAGTATCAATATTTCACTTTGCATCCTGATTCAGAAAAATTGACATTAGGAAAAGTAGTATCAGGAGAAGATGCTTCATTTGTCATCTGTATAAAACCATCTGTAATTTTAGTGTCACTTTCTCCAAGTTTTTGTTTCCCTCAGCTGTACGCAGACACCAACTGGTACCGTTAAACTGGCTTGCCAAAGAGAATTGTTGGCTGTAGGGCACTTATATTTGACAAAAGCAACAATGATGAAGAGCAATTTAAAGTTGAAATACAGACTGGATGTTGCTGCCAAAAGAGGCAATTTTCTGGCTATGTTTGCACTGTAAAGCTTTGTAAACAACATTTGTCTATTAAACTCTGTTCTTGCACATGACAGAGCAAGCTGTCTTAATGCATTTGACAGTTGGTTTCTGGCCATTGTTCCTTAGCTGGATTAGGAATAAAAAGCTATCAGGCATTTTGAATGTGATCTCAGCAGTGTCTGCATCTGCATGACATTCAGCCTTGACATACTGGTGAAATCAAGTTAATGGCTATATTTGCTTATGAAAATTACTTGCAAATGTGTTCTTGTAGGGGTCTGTCACAAGTGTTCTACGAAAAACACAGATTACTTGTTTCTCATTTCTTTTTCGTGGTCTTGAATCCTGGTATTGCAGTTATTTCCCTCTTTTGCATGCTGTTGTACATTTCCTAAACGTGTGAGAAGGTAATAATTCTTTCTATGACTTCCACTGAAGAGGAAATGGATACTTGTCAAAACAATGATGTGCGTCTGGGATTCCAGCATCCAGGAGTTTTATTATACCAGACCCTCTCAGTTAGAAGGAGAAAAAGTTCTCTGGTACTAGTACATTTTTTTCAGCCCAAGTTGGAAAGAGCTGTGATTAGCTATGTTATTGTAAGTGCCTTGGAAGAATACTTTATGGAAGAGTAAACCTAAATGTTTTAAGTATAAAAACTGTTTTTAGTCTTGCCAATACATTAGAAGTAGAAAGAATAAAAGTTGGAAATGAAAAATTTGTTGTGGCATCTAGAAATCAGTCACCTCCAAATCAAGAAGCTAAACTTACAGAATCCAAATAGTTTTGTCACCTCTGATTTCTTTGATAAGAATTTGAAAAATTTAAATGTTTGCCTGTGTTTCAGTGGAATTGTGGCATTGTTACAGAAACAGCCATTTGGTGAGGTGGAGTGGAAGGAAAGGAATGGAGATGCGAGGAATGACATTGCTTGGATGATTAGACACTGCTGTTCTTAATGTCTAAAATTATGGTTATCATGAGGGTTTAATGTGGAGTAAAAACTCACTGCTAATTTGCAATGCTGATTTTTAAAGATAGGGCAGAGATTTTCTCAAACTGTGTTGTTCTTAGTTTGTTGGACAGATAACAGGAAAACAGAGCAGCCTCTTGACCCATGTTCATTTTCTGGCTGCTGGAATGAATTTGGAACTCAGTCCCGGTTTTCCACTGAGCATGCCCTTCTCTAGCAGTGTCAGGGCTTGGGTGGGGTCACTGTTCAATGCAGCTTTTCAAAAAGACTGTTGGATTCTCATCAGCTTACAACTTTTTTTTCACTCCTCAGCAACAGTGTAACTAGCGGGATAAACTTACTTAATAAGCTAGCTTAATTATATATTTGCATATATACTCTGGCAAAGAGAGATGTCCTGATTTCAATTAAGTTGTGGTTTGTTTATTGGGGTTTTTTTTGCCTTAATATGTTAGTGTATTTGTAGATTGAAAGTAAAATAGATTCTGTCTGGATATGGTGTAGAGAGTCCAGAGGGCTGCAAGTTGTATATTTGCTTATATGTAGTATCAAATAAATTTTTACGTGGGCATCACAACTTGGCTACGTGTAGCACTGGAAAGGCATTTGTATTCTGATTTTGTTGAAAGTTCTGGGTGTTTTAATGATGAGCTTTACATGTTGTATCAGTGGCATTAAACAGACAATGCTGTTCTCAATACGCTTCATTCAGTTTGGAAAACAGCACTTTCTGATATTACTTTATATGTTTTATTATACATTTTTAAACTTCTGCTGCCTAGTGTCATAAGGCAAATTTTGCAAAATAATGTTCAAAGAATTTCCACTTCTTTTCATGTCTGGTTATCTTTCTGGAGACTTGTATCCCTTCAACTGCATTATCCTTATGCAACTTAAAGTGATTAGTTTTAAAGGATTGCAGTAACCAAATTATTCACCAGACAAAATAAAGGTGACCTGCAGCAGGTGCTTTATGAAAAGCTGAGAGCACTTCAGTGATAATTAATAGACATGTTGTGTTGTGCTGCTTTAATGGGAAAAAGATTTTGAGAAACAGTCAGGTTTTTGGGTTGTTTTGACTTCACAAAGAGCTGAGGTAACTTCCCTAGGTTTGCTTTACAGAAACTTGTCAGCATAAAAGTGTTATTGTGAAAATCTCCTGCCTAGACTGCATATACTCACTTGGCAGTCTTAGACAGAAATAGCTTTCTAGGTCTCAGTTCATTTGCTAAAGGTTTTTGTCAAAAGGTTTGGTTTTGTTCTTTTTTCTTCACAGTGATCTTCAGAATTACTCTATTACTTGTCTTAAGACACTTCTGAAACAACAATTTAAGTTCACACAATTTTATGTAGGGTATTTTCCTGGAAAATCCTGTGTATTCTGTGTATTGCAAGGAATTAGGATGAATTTGCAGTAATTTTATAGCACTACAA
Organism: Chaetura pelagica; assembly: GCF_000747805.2. Classification (NCBI taxonomy): domain Eukaryota; kingdom Metazoa; phylum Chordata; class Aves; order Apodiformes; family Apodidae; genus Chaetura; species Chaetura pelagica. The sequence goes on along the minus strand of NW_009953496.1, from coordinate 5,744,763 downwards.
AAATTAGTTTGAGGGAATTTATGATGTTTCAATATTTTTATAAGGACAACATTTATTTATTTTTTTAGTAATGCAGGTAGGCCACTGTACTTGGGGGGAAACATGGTACGCTTGGAATATTCAGCTGTTGTGATGCCATAGCTGTTATCATGAAGGCTAACAAATACCTTTTATTTTGAGTAGTGACTACTATCGAGGTAAAAGGATGCTTATGAACATAGTTGCCATTAATTCTGAGGCTTCAAGCCACCATGGTGTGCCTGGAGTTTTCTGGAAAATGGTTTTTGGGAGATATATGATCTTTTGTGAAGACACCATTTTGTGCCCTTTCACTCCTTGAGATAAGCTTAGACATTGTGTGAATATGTATATATACTTAGACACATATATACATGAATGTGTGAAACTTTAATTTTTATTATCATGGAATAGTAATTTGCTGTCTGGTGCTGAGGTTGTATTATGTTATGGTAGTACTTCTGTGAAAACATTCAATTACTTGCCACAACTTGGGAAGTACACCTGAAACTGGAATACTGTTGCTGTTTAAAGTTTGACTTTTGAAATGTGCTACCGATGTTTAGAACTATTATGGCACCATCTGCTGACCAGTGCACAGACTGGCAGTGACAGTTTGCTCACTTGGCTACCTCCTTGCATATGCTTCCAGTTTAGGAGGCAGCTGGGCCAGAATCATAAGGAGGAAAGGTGATTTTTAGTTGGTTTATGTTTGGGATAATTGTTTTTAGCAGGAGATATTATTACAATGGCAAATGTCTGCATTATAACACAGCTTTAGTTGTCTAGTCATTTGGATTATTGCATAAAGCTCTTTGATGAACTGTGAAACTTTAAAACAAATAATTTGGGGATTTTTTTGCTGTATGTGGCGTAGGATTGTTCTCGGTATTCTGTTTACCAAGGTGTTACCTTCTAAGCCTACAAAGAAGAACCGTGATGACATGAGATCAGTTCAGGCCCCAGCTCTGGTGGTCTTGTCACAGTGTGGGAAACCAATGGGCTCTGACAGGCTCTGCCCTGTGGCTGCTGTTGAGACTCTCAAAAAAAGCAGAGTCTGCAGTCTGTCTCTTCAGCCTCTGTGGTCAATCTTGATTTTTTGTGCACAGTGATCATCAGGGAAGGAGCAAACCAAAACAGTCCTTCATTTCATGTTCAGTGTGTAAATAGGTTTTAAAATGGGTTATGTTGCTACATCATCTTAATAATATAAAAGTAGGCTATTAGATTTTGTACATACAAAATGTGTTTTCCTATTCCTCTGTAGGATTTTTTAAATGTGTTCAGTAGTTTGCTAAACTGTTGATCTTTGAGTTTATTCTCTTTTTTTCTGGAATGTGCTTAATAATGAACTGAATAGTTTAAGTATGTCTGTTTGTATATATATACAGTCTTGTCTTTGTATAAATACAAAGAAGGAGGCAAGTTCCTTTGGGAGAGCTGGGAAGAATTTTTTTAGTTGAAGTTTGACTGCAGATCTGTATGTTATTGAAAGCCATACAATGTAGATGTTGCAGATTGATGTAACTAAGCCCATTTTAGGGACATTTATTTTCCTTAAGGATCTCAGAGTTAATTTATTCCTTTGTGTTCAGAGAGCTCCATGTCTTTGCAACCATAGTAATCTTGTTTCAGGTTTTCATGTATATTCTGCAGACATTAGAAATGTTCTTTGCTCTGTTTGTTCTTTTATGTCTACCCTATGTGAGCTTTCATATTTTGAAGTGCATGTGTGCAATCAGTTCATTTTTTCTGAATCATTTTATAAGCAATTATTAAAACCTGGTGCTCCAGAAAACTGAATGTCTTGCGCACATGCCCATCTTGGCTTTTAGTAGACTGAATTGTCATGCATTTCAATTGACATAGGATTAATTTTTTATTATTTTTCTTCTACAACATGGTGGTTTCTCTGTAAATCTTGGTAGACTGACATAGTTATATTTATCAAAGGTTTTTTTATTTCTTGATTTTGTTACAGATTTTAATGACAAACTGAACAGTTAAAAACAGGGTTAGGACTGCCTTTTCTTATTTTATATACTCAGAAAATGATTAAATGAGACCTAGAAACAGGTTGAAAAAGGATTGTGCTGATGAGTAAGAAATACCATAATGGAAACAGTGAATTAAGACGCAGATTATCAGCTGCAGTGAAAGGAAGCTTTCTATAGCTTTAATTTGATGTTGTCTGTAACTTCTCAGGATACTCAATTGTGATCTTTGAGCCACTCTTCCTTTTTTTTTTTTTTTTAAAAATGAACTTCATGCTATACTCCGTATGTTTTCTGTTTTGTTTTTGCTGCAGTGCCAGGAATCCTTCCTGTCTGACACTACATTTCAAAAATTTATACTGGGAACTGGAAGAAAGGTATCAGGAAACTAACCAATCTGTACATTTGAGAGGAATTAATGTGGTGTTCTGCCCTGCTTTCAGGTGTGAACTCTGGCCAGCATTAGTTTCTCCTCAATGAAATAAAAAGGGAGAGGAAGGGATGGATGACTAGGGAAAGAATAGCAGATGTCTCCAGCTGCTTCCTGGCCAGCACCTTTGTTAGGGGAAGCTGGTAGAGTTAGGATTAGGGCAGGACAGCTGCTCCCCCCCAAATGGGACCTATTTTAATAAACTTAAGAAATTCCCCTTAAGAAATTGTGAGGTTCTCTCCAATACTTTTTGTCCTACCACTCCCACCTCAGTTATTGCAGTTTGGGTGGACATTCAATCTGTGTGAGCCAAGTTTTGAGGAGGATTACAGAATATACAGATGTTATCATTAATGGTTCAATATGAATGGATTTAATGCCAATTGAAAAATCTTGGCAATCCTTCAATTTGAGCACCTCCCTAAGATCTCTTCTTTGTTGTCACTGGTTACCTGTGAGAAGAGACCAGCACCAACCTCTCTACAATGACCTTTCAGGTAGTTGTAGAGACTGATGAGGTCTCTCTCCTCAGCCTCTTCTTTCTCAAACTAAACATTCCCAGCTCCTTCAAGTGTTCTTCATAAGATTTATTCTCTAGACCCTTCACCAGCTTCATTGCCCTCCTCTGTACTCTCTCCAGGATCTTGATCTCTCTTGAGCTGGACACAATATTTGAGGTGTATGAAGGTAACATCAGAGACTTTGCAACCTGTAACAGTAGATTCTTGCAGAGCTCCAGTGTTTTGACACTCACTACATTGTTTTTTCCTGTGAGCTACGAAACTGAAGGATCTGCTAGAGCACTGAAATAGTGAGCATAATGGAGGGGAGTGCAGGGAGGAGCAGGTTTTCTGTTTCTGAAGAGACATCTAATTCCTGTGCCAAAATGAAACTCTAGAAAAAAGAAATGTATCAAGCTCACGTGCTAGAGAACTGTAGGTATTTTGGGAAAGCTCTCTCTTACACTCTTGGTCAGTGCCCTTTTTTAGTAAATTCAACCTTTTCTAACGACTAATTTGGAGACTTCAAGGAGTATAAAGAAATTTGTGGGCTTAGAGAAGAGGTCTGTTTTGTTTTGTAGATTTTTCTTCTATTTTTTTTTTTTTTCCCCCCTGGAAAATCACTGAAGTCACAAGCTTATGGGAAATTGAGCTCATGAAAGAAATTGCCTCCTTCTGTGGACATCAGTTGAAGGCATTAAATTAACGTGGACAGACCTGTTTAAACAGAGGCTTTAACAAGTTTCTCTTGCTTCTGCAGTATAAAGCCAAGTTCTCCTTTTACATTTAACTTCGGTTTTGAAAAACCTGGACACTTGGAGATGCAGAATATTTCTTGTTTCACAGTGATCAAGGTTGTGCCATCCACTGCTATGCTGTCTAAATGTAATCAGTTAAAATGCATAACTGGGTAAACTCAGTTTATTTTGTTGTGAGAACAATAAATAGGAACCTGTTTATAGGGTGATTTATTTTGCTGGGTTCTAAGGAAATTTCTTCAGTTGCCTCATATTTGATGATAAGAGCAAATTATCATCTTAACTTTGAGAATTGTTTATAATTTATTTATATTCGTGTATATGTGCATTTCTGCATATTTTGAAAAGTAAAAAACACATGCAGGAAATGCACTGATTTTCCTTTCCTGTAGCTTCTTTGAAGATTTGTTTAAGTTTTCTAGAATTTTTTTAGCTACTTTCTGGGAAGAAATTGCTTCTTCCTTAGAGATGGGTATGAAAAAAATCACCACTGTGTCTCTTAATAAGTATATCTCCATTTTTTACTTCATTAAGCAAAGTGGATTGATATTCTCTGATGAGCAGAGCTCTGTTAATTCTTCCTCCAGGAGAGCTGATTTTGGTTTTTTTACATATTGTTAATTTTGATGATAAACCTTTACATTATTTTTAACATTGATACCTGCCATTAGCAAGAACAGTAGTCTTCTGTGTAAGGTATGAAGGTGATAGCAAAATGTAATTTGACTAGTAGCAGATTTAAAACAAGCATACTAATTTGTGACTTTAAATAGCAAGTTCTTTAATCTCAACAGCTATTCAAATGGAGACCTGCCTTTCAGAGGCTTATTACCTCTGAGATAAATTGTATTTATATAAGTATTAATACTCTATGACAACAGAATTTATTAACAGTATTAGAACTTGAAGGGTTTTACAAAAAGTGAAAGGAAATGGCTACATAACTAATATTTAAGCTTGGAATTTATTCAGAAATATCAGGTGTATCAGTAAAGATAGTTTTAATTTCCCCAGTGGTGAATGTTTTGCTTTAGATAGCAAAGTTTAAAGTAACAAACAAAGAAACACACACCACATGTAGTTGGTCTCAAGATGATGTCTTAATATGAATTTACCTGTAGATGGTTCAAGGCTTCTGTGACTAACCTTCTTATTAAAATAACAGTAGTTTGTTTCCTTTTGCTCAGTACTGTCCATCTCTTTTGCCAGAAGACCTTCTCTTGTATATTTGGGCATTTAAGAGCTTCCTTTTATTTTCTCCCCCCCCCCCTTTTCATTACCAGGCATGGTTCAGATTAACTTCATTTCTGGCTACTTAAGAATGTGCTATGTAAAAACCTGCAGGCAAAGTGTTGCTGCCGCCTTGTGATCAAAACTGGTTTCCAGTTGGCTTCAAGTGCAGTATAAAGTGTTGTGCTAGTTAATTACATCAAGCCTGAACTAGATTACCTTCTCCTTGCCTCTTTTTTGTGCATGGGTGGGGACAGCAGCTGTTGAGTTCAAGCAGGAGACCTAAGCTTACAGCCTCCTGACTCTAGTGGCAGGCATTGATGGTGAACAATTTTAATAGAGAGGATCCAGTGTTTTAAAGTTACAGGGTTGTAACTAACCTGCAAACCTCAAGACCAGGCAAACAGCCCATCAGTTTAAAACTGCTTGAAGAAGGTTGTAAATAAATACCTGCTACTTCTAATAGAATGTAACGATTTTAAACTTCATTTGTTGGACAGTTGTGCTTATTTTTCTTGGCTTATATCAGTAAATAGCAAAAAAAATTTTGCAAAATTCTGCAGCAAAATTCAGCACCACACATATAACAAAATTTGTTTATTTTAACTAGTATTTTTTCAAGAAATATCAATATTGTAATGATGAAAGGTTACTGCATATTCTGGCATTATAGCATGGTGATTTGTCTCTTTTTACTAAAGGCAGAGCAGGCAGAGAGTGTGTATAAATGATTTCATGCTAATTGATATGTACTCATGATTAAGAACCCAATATTTTAAAAGAAAAAAATAATAAATGCTTCTTAGTGTTATTCGTTATGTCAGCAGTATCACTGACTTACAATTTCCAGATTTATTATAGTTCTTACCATCCCTTTTTTCCTATTCTTTTATAAGTTTGCTCTTTCATTTTCCTCCATCCCTACCACTGGCTCACCTTGGACTAAGATAATACACCCTTAACTTAAATGGAACAGATCTGATTATAAATTAAAACTTAACACTAGGGTTGTGACTTTCCATCTCTAAAATCAGTGTCTGCTTCTGGTACTGTCAACTGTGAGCCTACTAGTTGTTGCTTTTCTGAGAAGGTATGGATGTGAAAGAGGATGGAAGAGTTGTAAAAGGTCTAAGTGTATAGATATTTTAACTGAGTATCTTTTAAGGCAGGAATAGTTTTTTGTTGTAAAAAGGAACAATTTGAAACATGTACTCTTTCTTAATTTAAAAAGACTTTCTGTATGAAACTAGATATATTGATAACTGTCACTGAACAGTAAGGGAGTTGAATCTGTCAGTTTAGCTAGAGAAGGTTGTTCTCTTCTGAAATTTGAGCTTCTGGGTCAACCAAGGAGCCCAGTGGAAAGAGAACTGAAGTTACTCATGAAATAATCTTGGCTGATAACATTAGGAGTAGCATATAAGAAAAGAAACATATTTCAGTGAGCACAGTTAAATTTTTATCAAGGAGAAGGAAACTATTGATAGATCTGTCTCTCCAGAAGGAAAGTCGTATTTAAAATCTTATCTACAGAGCACGATGTTTTAGCTTACTGGTTTTATTTCTGAGCTGAGCATTTGAAAAGAAGCATTTCTTTAACCTCAGTAAGTTTAAGTTAGAAGCTCTTGTAAGTTATTACTGAAAATGCATCAGTAAAAGTAGTGATGCTACATAACAAAACTGTTTCTATTGTTGCTTTTTTTAGTGTCAGTTGTGACAATGACAACTGAAGTTGGCTCAGAGACTGAAGTAAAGAAAGATTCTGAGCATCTGGGACCAGACAAACCCAAGGACAAACCTGGAAAAGCATCAGAGACTTCAGATAACCAGAAGTCCAGGGAAACATCCTCTGAGAAAACTCAAGATTCTTCCTCTGTCCCAGCAGCAACTAGCCAAAGTAGTCCACGTAGCCAAAAGAAGGAAAAAGGTTCACCTGAAAGCAAGGGTATTTCTCGTTTCCTTCCCCCCTGGCTTAAGAAACAAAGATCATACACCCTGGCAGAGCCCAAAGATGAAGCCAAGAAAAGAACCACAGGGGAAGAACAAGTAGTTGAAGAAAGTGAATGCCCTCCACCAGTGGGGGTGGCTCGGCCCAAAAAGAGCTTAGAAGAAGCAGCGGCTGAAAATCGGCATAATGCTAAAGCAGAAGACAAAGAAGAAAAGCACTCTGTTAGTAGTGCTGAAACACAGGTATATGTGGGAAGACTAATGGATGCTTTGAAGTGATTTTAATGAGACCTGATTCATGATTTATGTAATTCATGTAAGGCTTTGTTAGTATCATGTTGGGGAAAAATGATAGCTACTCTCTGGCCTTTTGTGTAGTTGAGTTGCTACAGTTACAAGTAGCATAGCTGGATTTAAAAGTTCCTGCTCTATGGCAGACCATTTTTCACTCCAGTTGTTCTAAATGTCTAGTTTTAGTATAAAATCACACTTCCATATAGTTCAAAGGAACATTGAGCTGTTACATTGTGTTAAAAATGAGCAGGGATAAGAGGAGAAGCTTTTTAAGTCTGCGTTGTCTCTGAAGCCGTTGAATTGCATGGATACCTCCTTAGGGATTTAACCACAACAAGGAACTAATGGCTTATCTCGGAGTCCTTATGATCTCAGTTTTTGCTTTCTTTTACCTAGAAACCATGTTTATGCTCACTGTACTTACTGATTCATTCTGGGAGATTGGTGCTGAATTCCAAGCCAAACACCACCTTCTGCAGTGCTCCAGGGTCTTACCTTTGGAGAATTTGCATGTCAGTTCTTAGCACTCAAACCTCACATTCTAGGGTGGCAAAAATGATTACGGGCATAGAGAATCTTTATATGAGGACGAGGTGAGAGAGCTGCTACCTGCAGCAAAGAATAGTCAAGGAGAATCTTATCAATGTGTATAAATACTTGAAGGGAGGGAATGGAAAGGAGCTAGCCCCTTCTTAGAGGTATGCAGTTAAACAAAAAAAGGCAATGGGCACAAATTAGAACCATGAAATTCCATCTCAAATCACAAAAAAAAATATTTTTTACTGTGATGATAGATCAAACACTGCAATAGGTTTTCCAGAAAGGTTGTGAAGTCCCTAGCTGTGAAGATACTCAAAACCCAGTTGGTTACAGTCCTGGACAATATTTTTTACTTTTGTGTAATTCATGGACCTTCTTTTAAAATTTGTTTCTGTTAAGAAAAAAGCCATTAAAACATTATTAACTAATTTCAAAGAAGGAAAAGAAGTACCTTCTGTGGTTTGACAGCAAGAATACCTGATCATCCAAGTAAGACCTTAATGCTTATGCTGGTCATTGTACTTCCAGCATGTGCATAGCTTTCATTAAAGCTTAATGACTTATTAGTAGCTTGTAAAAGATATGAAAAAGTTAAAAATACCCACCTTCCTGACTTTCAGTCATTGTTTAACTGTGTTTTATGCAGCCTGCCAAAGAAGATGGTAAAGAAGTAGAGAAAGTTGCAGAGAAAAAAGAAGAAAAAGAACAAAGGGAGACAAAAGAAGTACAGACAGCTGAAATTAAAACAGAAAACATTCCTCAGAAGTCTCCCAAGAAAATGAAAACTGTGCAGTGTAAAGTGATGCTTCTGGATGGCACAGAATACAGCTGTGACCTCGAGGTAAGGAATCAAGTCTCTATATGAAGAGCTCTGTTTTTCAACAGAGAAAAGGAAAATTTTCTTTCATTGCACTGAGACTTTAACAAATACATTTTTGTATGTCTAGTGAGCTCATTACAGTGTTACATTCACATTGCTATCACTGCAGGCCAGTTAACATTTCATTTTAAAGCTCCATCTTTAAGACCGTATCAGTTTATTCTTAAAAATACACTCTGAAGTACACTAGCAAATAAGACAAAATACAATATACAAATCCTTTGTTCAATTTTTTTATGTAGTACATGCATTACAACTTGTGTAGTGCAGGTTTCTGCTTGAAGCCTTTTGTCTTGTGCTGTTTTATTTTCCATTGTGTGTCAGCAGTCCCTGCATTATTTGCTTGTGGATTTCATTAGGCTTCCTAGTAGTTGAATTCCTTATTGGAGGCTGATGACTGTCACTAGTGCTATATTAAAGGCATTGATACAAAGGCAATTAGTGACTTGAGTGATGGCACAAAGTGCATCCTCAGCAAGCTTGTAGGTGATGATAAAACTGGAAAGAATGGCTGATATATCAGAGAGACCTGGACAGACTGGAGAAATGGGCAGCAGGAACTTTTTGAAGTTCCACAAAGAGAAATATGAAATCCTGCACTTGGGGAGAAACAACTAGTGCAGGCTGGGCTGATTGGCTGTAAAGCAGCTTAGCAGAGAAAAAACTGGGGTTGGGGGTGTCCTAGTAGACAAGGTGACAATAGGCCAGCAGTGAGCCCTTGCAGTAAAGAAGGCCAACAGCTTCCTGGCCCGCAGCAGGAAGAATGTTAGCAGTAGGTCAAGGTAGATTGTCCTTTCCCTTTGCTCAGTACCTGGAGTGCTGGGTCCAGTTCTTGGCTGCATAGTAAAGAGAGACTTGGGCATACTGGAGAGAGTCTAGCAAAGGCCTGCAACAATAGTTAAAAACTTGAAGCATCTGACATGTGAGAGGGGCCTGACAGAAGTGAAACTCTTCAGCCTGGAGAGAAGGAGGCTCAGGGAGATTTTAGCTCTGTGTACAAATACCTGGCTGGGGAAGGAGTAAAGATGGAGCCAAGCGCTTCTCAGCGATGCCCAGTGATAAAATGAGAAGAAGTGAACACAAACTGACATACAGGGAATTCCATTGAAACACGAATGTGAGGGTGTATCAACTGAGGTTGATCAAACACCCTCCTGGATAGCTTGTGAACTAGTCCTGGATAGCTTGTGGAGTCATCACTCTTTGAAATCTTCTAAATCTGACTAGACAAGGCCTTGATCAACCTATTCTGAGCAGGGATGTTAGATTAGATGGCCTCCAGAGGTCACCGCAAACCTCAACTCATGTGCATAATTATAGCTATATTTCACCTTTTTAGCAGTATCATTCAGGAAATATTCTGTTAGCCATTGTAATGATTTAATTTAGACTATATAATCGACAGAGTATGTGTAATGGGCATTAAAAACTCATGGTAGCATGAATGGTATTAACATTTTTTTCTTTATATTTTATTAGGTTCTCAAAATGAATATTTTTTTGTGGTCCTTTTAGCAAGATGGTCACTTCTCACGTTTGTTTTTTTTCACTTGAATGAAAAAGCAGTTCCATAAATTCTCATGTGTTTGTCACTGTTGACCAAGTGCTAGTTTTTCTCTAGCTTTTTTGAAGTAAGATGAATCTCAAACTAATGTGGAACTTCCTCAGGCTTGTCCCACTCTTCTACAATTGGAATACTGCACTTCTCAAATTTACACTGTCTGAGACTACAGAAGAGGTCAGGCATAACATCCCTAGAAGCTGCTATTAAACAGTTTCTAAAATAGTGGCTCTTCTGTTACTGTTCATAGAATTCCATGATCTAGGCCAGTCATATAGTCTGATATGTATCTTTTTATTTTTCTCTATTTTGCTTTAGTTTACAAAGTAATGTCAGTATAGATTCAGGTGCTAACTGTTGTCCTGAGCTTCTGTTTTGAGTTTTTAACTTTCGTTTTCATTCTTTCTGTCCATCTTGTTTTTCTTTTTCTTTTTTTTTCCTCCCAGAAAGAACAGTATATCCACTGTCAATGGTCTGTGTGCTTAGGAAGAAATGCAATTTCAGTAGACCAGAAACTGCTCACTAAGCTGCTTTTCACGTGGTAGTTGGATTTCTATCCTGCTTATATTCCCTTTCGCTTTGTGAGCCTAATTTACTTCTAGGCATATTTGTGACTACACTTCTTCAGCTCCAGTTATTTAGAACACTTTAGGACACATAAAAAAAAATTATAACATGGTTCCTGAATTTTAACTTTTGGGAGAATAAAACTTTGTTCCATGCAATATCTTGGACAAAAAACAGCTGCTGCTTTTTTTTCCCCCCTCCCAACTGTTGAAGCTCATTTTTTTCTGCATTTTGCAAGGTGACATGTTTGGTACAAATTAAATTAGAATAATTTCTCAGAGTTGACTTGATATGGAAAGAATGTTTTGAAACTTAAAAAATGGCTATTTCAATTCAAGAATATTCTAGTGAGCTTTCATAAAACACAAAATAATTGTATTGGAAAAGAGGTTACAGTTCTTGGTTAAGATTGGTGTTTGACAGAACAAGTTCATCTGGAATTAGTTTTTAAAAGTGTATTATCTAAGTGATATACACTAACCAAGAAAAGGTTGTTGGTCTGGATAAGGTTCGCTATGCTTCACTAAACAATTTTAGAGATTTAGGATCTATCAAGTGACAAATGGATATTCTGACTTGGTGCAAATTGAATTCAGCTATACTCCTAAACTCTTGAAATCTGTAATGCAAAACTGAGATACGTGAAGGGGTTAATTTAAGTGAAGCAGTGGAGTCCTGCAACTGTGATATGACTAAGGTTAATTTGTCTATGTTGAAAGAGAGACCTGCTTTCTGTTCTGGTTATCACAGATTAATTTTTTTAGTAATAATCCTGATACTGCTCAGGAATCTTCTTGACTTGGCATCTGTGAGCTATGTGATGACGTGTAGCAGTGTCTGTCTTTTTAATTGAGGAAGTGAGGGAAAAGAGTTTTTGAGGCAAGATTGAGAAATTCTTTAGCAAATGTTTGTGGAAGCAGGCTTGCTGTTTTGATTGAAAGGTACTCATGTCTAATCCTTCATATGCTTTTATGACCAAACTCAAACATTACCATTTTATCCTTCAGTGCCTCTCAGTGTCAAGTGTTTTGCAGCATCTGTGTTCAGAATCAACAAAATTATACTGAAGTATGTGTATTACCAACACAGTTCAGAGGGCAGAGTTAAGTAGCTTTGAGAATGGTCTTCCCTTATCACAGTTTTTACTTTTTTCAAGAAATTGCAGTGTAGCTAGATGTCATGTTCTTAAGTGAAAACATGTTGCTGCGAGGTCGACTCACTTCATGTTCCTAATCTATTTAACTAAGATTGACTTTTCAAAATAATTAGCATTTGAAGTACCAAATTTAATCACTTAAACTTTTTCAGTTTCTTTGACTGTAATTTTTTAGTGCACCCTGTGACTAATCCAGTTGAAACAGGTTTGCTCTCCTTGCTTGGCTTTTCCATCTTGAGTTCTTCAGGGAAAAAAGAATCAGGGACAATATAAGTTCATACTGTACTCAAAATTAAGGGATTTTTTTAAAAGCCTTACCATCCCACTGAATAGCTTGTCCATTCATGCATTTTTTGTGGTGTATGTGAATGAAAAAACATTCCTTTAGAAATGCTAATTTGTTTTGAAACAATGAGAAGTGAGAGAGATGAGTTGTTCACAAAGATTGTCTGAGGAAAAGCTATGTTCTCAGCTTAATGATGGGCATCCCTTGTCCTGTGCCATCCGCTGGGAGGGGTATTTTAGCTTTTGTTTTCTTTGCAGAAAAAAAAGTCCAAACCTTATAATTTTCATTTTTTTTCCTTTGAGACAAGCAATAGGGATCACTCACTGTTTGTGGAAATACACTTTCCAGATCAAAGTTTTTTGCGTTTTGCCAATTCTAGGTCTCTAAGATACAGCTTTCTAGCTTCTGCTGGTTAATACATATATCTGAGTTCTTTCCATCTCTATACACCTGGTGAGACTGGAAGTAGAATTTGCGGAACTCTGAAGAGTGCACGTCCTAGATGTGATAAGTAGGGGAGGATGATCCAGTTTACACTCAAAACTACTCCAGACTTTTTTTTTTCTCGAGACGCAGGAGTTGTCTGAAAGCATTCCACAGCCTTTAAGATTTCTGTTACAGTTTCTTGATATCATGGCTTGGATGGAGTAATGAGGAAACCCAGGAACTCTTTGGAAGGTCTGTCATCAACCAGTTGCATCTGAGAGGGCTCTGTCATGATCAGTTGTGTCACATGCTATGTGAGCCTTCCTAATGCCTTGTAAGGACATGCTTCCTTAAGTGGCTGGTGTCACTTATTCCAACTTTCTGGATTATTACCTATAAATAATCCTGAATTGAAAAAGATTTCCTTCAAGCGTGATGTTTGATACTGAAGTGTTTGACATTCTGAATGGTTGAGACTGACAGGCATCCAAACATCAACATTGTTTTTCTTTGAATGCTTCTTAACTTGTTTTGTGCATAGAATATTGAATTATATGCAGCAGAAATTTTATTTTCAGCTGGTTGCCCCTGCTTTCACCTGGCATCATAGATAAGCCTTCTTAAGAAGCTTACAGTTCTTCACTGCCTGGCTGCTAGTCTAACCAGATTAAGAAAGAAGTTGAATTTTTTTTCTTAATGGCTTGATTTAGCTGATTTAGGGTAAGAGTTTTGCTTTTAATAATAAAGACAAAACCATCTTTTGACAAACAGTAGAGTTAAATCTGATTGAATCTTTTTGCTTCCTTGAAAGGACAGAACCATATTAAAGGATAAAAGAATTTAGGTTCATGATTCAGTAGTGTAATATTTGTGAAATGTAATGGCAATTTAATACCTTGAGTGAGCAGACTGTTGGAATATTTGAGATTTAATTTCTAGAAGCAATTATAGTATTTTTGGGCACAGTGCAAATTGCATAATTTTGACCTGCTCCTTTTCTTATAATTGACATCTGTGCAATCGGGTGTAAGTTATTAATCTTTCAGGGGATCTATATATATTGCTTGCTTTCATAAGGTGCGGGGGAAATCAACTTGCTATTTTCCCCTCTTGTTCTGTGGTTTCTTAAGTAGTTAAGGGAGTAAATGTTGTCATTAAATTTGGGGTCTGATAAAGATAATCTTGTTCAGATTTTCTGCTTTAAATATAATCTGGGTTTGGTAGAGTACAACACAGTTTAAACAAACAAAAAGAAGTGCTAACTGCATAATGATTGCTAGTTAGAAGCAAATAAATGTCCTCTTGGGTTTGTTTACTGCATTCAGCCAGTGGTCTAATTAAATATTTATAACAAAAGGCATTTAAAGGATGCCAGCATTGACTGTTTTTTATGCACGTATGAACAAGTGAAATACATTGGAGTTGACATAGGCTCTATGTTTACTTACAGTTTGCTAATGCAAAGTAAAAGTATGTTTGATTAATGTACAGTTAAGATCAGTTTTAAACCCTGAATTAAGAGAAGTCTGAATGAACTTGATATGGAACACGTTTGTAGTTGAGTTTTCATTTACAAATTATTTTCTGACAGCTTGGATACGTAGACTGGTGTTTGAATAAACTGAAGTGGTCTGTTGTAAGTATAACATAATTTTATCTAGAAAAAGAAAACTAGGGATGACATTACATTTGACACATGTAAAAAATATTGGTCCAGATTCAACAGACAGCACTGAAAGTAATGTTTGTGTGAAGTCCTCTCAAAGTCAAAAGATGCTCTCTACATCTCTGATGTTCTTGTAGAGGGAACCAAAACTCCTTGTTTCACCTTTCTTTCACAACAACCAGATGTATATTTACACAGGCTGAATGTACATACCAATTTTGGCACCAACATACAAAATTACAAGAACAGTACCTTCTTTACTCTTTGAGTATGCAATAGCTCATTGCCAGCTCTATGGTCAAGAAGAAATCTTCCTGTGGGGCAGATTGACACTGGTACCCAGTGTTTTTATGCTTTCCTCTACAGTATTGAGCATGACTACTTGTTAGATCTCCTCGGTCCATTCTGGCTAAATTATTTTCTGCTGCTCATGTACAAAGGAGATGGCCGCAAAGAGGGTGCTTTTTCCCCAGAGTGGGGTGGGGGATAAGGGATTGCTTGGCCTTTTTTCATGCTACTACTTTCTACAAGGGATATTTTTTTTAATGCTAAAATTAAAAATGTGTCCGCCTGCTCTTGGCTATTTCAGAAGATTTTGACCTAAGTTCCACTGCCTCCCTGTGATACTTGAGCTACTAAATATGTCCATTTTATAAGTGTTTCTGTGAAAATTTTCTGATCTTTAGGACTGTAGTGTCTGCTGAACAATGCAAACAAATAAATAAAGCTTTGGATTCTTAGGGAGTAAAACAACAATGTCCTCACTATTTGCTCAGTGCATACCTTCTTTTCTCCCCCCTCATGGCCTCACTGGCCATGGAGCTGAGCTGCAGGCCAGAGCTGAGCTGGGGCATTGCAAGTGCTTTGCCACTGTCTGGGGGACAATGGCTACAGTGTCACCAGGGCCTACACAGGGGCAGTTGATGGCATTTCTGTGGAATTTCAGTGGTGTGTGGCATCTACTGAAATCTGTAGAATAAGCAAATGCAAAAATTATTTGAAGCTGACAGGCCTCTGAAAATGCCATGTTGAGGCCTCATTGATAAATGCCACAAATAGCAGAACAGTCGTGAAGGAGTTGGCTCAAACTGGGAGACTATATGCTGTTCATATTCAAATTAATTTAATTAAAACACTAATGAATTATACAAGAAAATATATACAATTATATACAGATATATTCAGGTATGGGCAAAAGCCTCTCGCCTCCCCCCACCCCAGCAACTCCCACAGCACTTCCCTGAACTGGGAAGAGTCCCGAGGAATCCCGGAGCTGCTGCTGGAGAAAGCAGAGAGTTATGGGGGTCAGGAGATCTCAAGCCTAAGGGTCGATGGTGATGGATGAACAGAGTCCTCCCCGGACGCCGGCCATGGACGGAAGAGAAGGAAAAAAAAAAAGAAGGAAGGAAGTTGTCTTCTGTGATCTCTGACCTTCCTTTGAGGTTACATAGAGATATGGAATGGAATATCTTTGGCCAATTTTGCTGTCTGTCTAACTGAGCCTCCTACGGGGGGGTCACAGATCTCCCCATAGTGTCTGAGCTGGCAGAGTGCAGGTGCGGCCTTGAAGCCTCAGTAGTTAGAAAAACATTCCAGTGTCTTATCAGCCTAGCAGAACACACTGTTGCTAGTTACAAGAAAGCTTACTGTTGGTCAGGACCCCATTTGAAATCATTCTTCTTTCTGGTCACCTCATAAAGAGGTTTCACCAGTCAACAACCAGGATGGTTCATTGAACCAGGACAGACTGTGGAAAGAATTTCTCATCTTCCCCACCCTGAGTATGTGTTGTGACCCATCTGCTCTAAAACTTTGTCTCCTGTCAGTTGCCATCTCAAGTACAACAAATCCTTCCCCTCAAACTCAGTGTACAGAAGTAGGGTCTGAGCCTGCTTTTCATTGCCAACAATAGGAAGATGCGAGATGCCCTTTTTTGTATTCCACTTTTAGGTACAGGAAAAACAGGTACAACTTCAGGACTAATTGCCATTTGCTTAAGCTGTAGTAATACTGAGCTAAATCAAGCAGGCTTTTTGGGAGCGTGGTGAAATGCTGATCAGTCTTGGATTACTGCTACAAAGTAGCAGACTACGATATTGAAACTAACATTACATAAAAATGTGGTGGCTTTTGGTGTTTTGTTTTTAAACCGACTTCCAAAAGTACTTTTTTGGGAAGAATAAACTTCCCTGGGTTTTATTTATGTTAATCCGTTAGATTTGTTGGGTCCTAAGAGAGTTCATAAATCTAAAGATAAAAGGCAGCTTTTTTTTCTTATTTTCTGCTCCTTGAAACCTCTGCACTAAGTGTAATATGGTGTAAAATACTTAAATCAATTTAGGTACTGAATTTTCCTTTTGCATTCAAGTAATTATTTTTTTTTTATTAACTTAAAACCATAAATGTCTTTACTTTTGCTGGTGATATGTATAGGTTTCAAAATATGGTGAACAGTATGTTGTAAGAAAGTTGCAACTTCATAATTATTTTGTTGATATTTTAAATTTTCTTGACTAAATAACCATGGAATTACTTACTGTTAGTACTTTTTTCTTTTTTTTCCAGAAAAGAGCAAAAGGCCAAGTGCTGTTTGACAAAGTGTGTGAACATCTCAACTTACTGGAAAAGGACTATTTTGGACTGTTGTTTTATGAGAATTCAGAACAGAAGGTAAGCCTGTATGAGGGTTTTGTTTGTTTTTCTACATTGCTACTGACTTCAATAGTTTAGTAGGTATATTGTATTAAATGTATACTATTATAAGCATTTAGGTAAACTGTTGCAAAATGTCAGTTCTTATTTGATGTCAGCTAGCAACATGTGCAAAATACTAACGTGTATGTTGATACAAAGCACTCATTCTTTAGAGTGGGGTAATGTTTAAAATATCTGCATTTCATTAGAAAACGGAGTAACTGCTAGGCTTTATAGTGAAATGGTACGATAGTATAGTTAAACAGTGTGCCATTCCTGCAAATGAAGATAGGTAATTTTAATTAATTTCTTTGTCTTGACAGTCTGACAACTCCCTAAACTACTGGACGCTTTAATTATTTACATTTTAAAAAGCTGAACAAATAAAAACAAAAAAAGAAACAAAAAAACCAACAGAAAACACTTTGGATTATAAGTACTACTACTACTACTACAAAAAATCTTCAACATGACTTTTCAGTAATTTTGCTGCCTTTTCTCACATGTGTTTAATACTACTTGGAGCAGAAAAATCAAGGAAACCTTGCCCCAAAGTCTATAACCATTAGGCCTTTGATTTCCTTTTTTATTACTTTTAAGCTTAAGGAAAATTTTGGTATTTGTAAAGATGAGACGAGCTAGCCCATCGTTAGTGGATACTACTTTTAGAAGTGAAGAAGTGTTTGGATCTGATTGTAGTCACATATGATTTCAAATACCTTTTGGTAACGTATTTTCAGTCCTCTTTTGTGCTTGCTTACATGTTAAATGGTTGAGCACATCTAAATAGCTGAGAAAAACGTTACATCAGTTGGTGTGTGCATTCTACTAACTAACAGAAGTGAATTTAGCTTTTCTCAGCATCTTAACAGTTAGTTATAGACCAGCTTTGTCCGTGAACGAAAGATATACCTGTGGTCAAACTTTCCCTCACAGACTAATATGTAAAAATCTAAATGGGGAAAAAAATATTTTCACCTCTGTATTTGTAGCAGGTAACTTCATTATGAGTCCTATGCTTAGTCTAGAAGGTTTTGCTTTTTTTCTGTTATCTTTCTTATCCCACTGTTGTGTTTGAAATGAATTCTAATTTAGTGGCCTAAATAAATCTGAATTTTTGACAACTTTCTTTAATTAATTAGTTAATTGCTTTGCTGCAAGGTTTTCTGTGCAGCTTGGAGCAAAATACTTAATCTCTCTTGTATTAAGGATCCCCATATATTAAGTGGGTTTGATGTATTTTTATTTGGATGTTTTCTTTTTGTTCTTGATTTGTAAACCATTTATAGAAATGAGAGCTTCTTTCCCGTAAGAACGAACAATCTCAGTTGATTATTAGTTGTTCTTATTTTTTTTACTACATGTTCTTATCACATGTTGCCTTTTTTATTTGTCCTGCTCGCTACTGAAAATCTATACTGTACTCACAGAGCAAGATAACATAAAGCAATACTCCCGTGTCTGGCAAGAGAGAAAAGGTCTAACAGCAGATCTGGGATCCTTGAAGTGTAACAGAAAATAGGCCACTTGAGTAGATCTTAGGTAGAAACCTTTGGCTTTTGAAAGTAGAGCAGAAAAGGCTGGTTTGGTGTAGAGTTAGGTCTCTTTTAGTTTCTACTGTGCTTCTAGTTGGACTAAGAGATTTTTTGGAATTTCTTAGTCATGTGGATGGAGGAACAGTGTATGACACCTTAAAAAAAAAAGCTCATTTGTCTTTATCCTTGAAGACATAAAAAACTTAACTGGATATAAGCCTGAGCAACCTGATCTATTCCACATCTGGCTATGCCTTGGGTGAGACCAGTTATCCCTAGAGGTCCCTTTCAGCCTAAATTAATCCTTGAGCTCCCTGGCCATTGAGTATGGAGGTGCTACTGTAGCAACACTCATAAATTTTTACATGAACTAAGTGATGTGATTATGGGTAGCCCATATGCTCTAGTTTGTACCTGAAGTGCCAGTGTGTGGATGGTACTATGCCTCTGTTACAGCTCTTAAGTTGTGATTTTCAGATGATGATTGGGAATACCAGGTTTTCAAAGAACTTGAAAATGTGAGCTTTGGCATGAACCAGTCACTTGGATAAGTGATAAATGTGACATGTAGCTACTGCAGTGTCTTAATATGGCAAAATTACTGGTTGTGTTCTGATAACTATACCTGTAATTTCTTTCACACTGGTAAATTTGAAATGGTATAGCTACACCAAATGTGCTCACTAAGATTGGAGCACTCATTTTTGTTATCACAGGGATTTTTTAAATATGTGGATGAAGTTCATCAATTCAATCAATTCACGTGTCTCAACATAAAAAATATAAATATTAAATTTTATGTTTTGATTTAATTAATAGATGGATCTGTGGGGGGCAGATCAGTTGTGTTCAGCTGTAGCCGTCAAAGAAAGCTTAGAGACTTGGAATTTCTACTGGCTTTAGGGCCTTCTCTTTTTTCACATCTGTAGTAAGTTTGAATTTTCTTTTCATCTCAGTACCAGTTCTATCTGATGCTTTTTTTTTTCACTCCTGTTATGACTGTTGCCTCTTTGGATTCAAATGCCTCAAATCTCTGACCTCCAGGCCGCTCAGTACTAAATGCTGAATTATGTGTTTTTCTCATTCTTGTGCACTCATCATAGCCACCCATTTATGAGCCAGCTGTTGAACTCGATGGCAGCTGTGGGCTGTGGAAACCGAATGCCAGGCACTCTTGAATTAGAGCTGCTCCCTAACGCACCATTAGGGTACCATTGGAGGAGGAGTCCCATTAACTTTTTATCTGTGTGTTCTGTGCAGCTGGGAGAGATGCTGTGTCTTCAAATCAGACTGATTTTTGTTAGCTTTTATACACCTTTAAAAACTGTTTAGGTCAAATGACTCATTAATGACCTTCTTAGCGGGTTTGCTAATGTTAAATTTATTGCTTGAAAGTTAGTGATTTCATTGCATTACGCCCTCAAAAGTTCATGAATGCTCCATTCACACTGTAATCGGTCTGCAGAAGTGTTAGAAAACTTCTGCTCTTATGTTCTGGGCACCAACTGGAAATGCTGCTTTTCTGGATTTATACAAAATACTTTTGTACTGATAGAGAATATATTGTTCTTTGACAGTACATTACTTTATCTCCTCTATAACCTTGCCATTCACAAACCAATAGATTTCTGCCTATTGGAGCAAACTACTCTATATACACATCCTCTTTTGTTTTGAAAGACAGACCTGTCTATTCTGGATGTAAAGGTCTATTTCAGAGCAAATTCTTGAATAGTGTTTAGTTTATCCATAACAAAAGGCAGAGGTGCAGAAAAACCCCATCCTTGTAGTTCTGTATATAAATGGAATATAAATACCTGATTTTATTTGACAGAACAGTAGTGAAAGTTAGTGGCAAAGTCTGCTTCCAATAAGCTTACTCCAGATTAGGAAAATCAGAAAATACAGTATTTACTGTATAACTTCTGTAAAGAAAGGATTATTCTTCTCATCTGCAGCTTATTCTGTATTTTCTTTTCTCCTGCTTTATAATGATAAAAGATAAAGCACCGAAAGTAACATATACTCATGAATCCTGGTTTGCTGCTGTAGTTATGCCATGCTATATTCAATACTTATTTACTGTCTACTATACTTACCTAAATTTAAGATTTTAAGCTACTTCCAGTTATCTCTGTAATCGGAAGAATATGGCTGTGTATCTTTTCAGAACCGAATTAATGCCAAAACTGAAATCCTAAAGTGATAACTGTGGCTGAAGTGAGTCTCAGCTAAAAATTCTCAGTAACTGCAGTTAAAAGGCTTACGTTTCTGTCTTTCACATAATCTCTTTTCTAACATCTATGGATAAAGTTAGTAAACATGATTGTCTGAGTTACTGATGAGTATGTGTTACTGTTTTTTTAGTCTCACCAAAGTTGCTTTGGCATGGTGAGTCACAAAGTCTCTTTGCACATATCAGTAGTAACTGAAATGCTATGAGCTATTTAATAGGTTGCACAGATTATATAAAATATTTTGGTGTTGAGAATAGAATGTATTATTTAGTAGTGAGGCATCTAAATATGAAAAACTGGCTTTATTTGCATTGCCTAAAATAGGGCTGAGTTATCTAAATTTGAACTTTCCCTGTGTATCAGTGTAAATGTAATACGTGTTCATAGAAAACTTTGCTTTGGGAAGATCAGAAGAAAAAGCATGAAATATGATTAGGTCTTTCCAAGCACCTCTGTATGTTATCAGAACTAAAATGTATATTCTTTAAGAAAAATTATATCTGGAGTTCAAGAGAAGTATTAAGTATAAGCACAGAATGTAGAGATTACACAGCCTTTCCTGAAAAGTCTCATGTCATTAAAAGGAGTATGAGGGGAATGCATTTCTCAAATGTAATCTGCTAGACCACCTCCACAGTAAGACTATCCACTTTCCAAAAGTACAGTGTAAAGCAATTAGAAAACCATGAAGGCAGTCACACAGTCATTTATGTACATGGGTGGGGAGACTAGCAAATCATAACTTCAATTTTAGAATTCTCTGGGTTATTTTAAAGTAGAGCAGATGTCTGAACAATACAGACTTTAACTGCACTGTATGAAATGACCACCTTAAGACTGAAATGATGTTAAGTGCCGTTTTGTTTCTTGTTTGTTGTTTGTTTTTTTTTTCAGAACTGGCTAGATTCTTCAAAGGAAATTAAGAGACAAATTCGAAGTAAGTACTTCCACATTCAGATGTTACGATCTTTTTATTTTCTCATGGAAATCTTCTCATAAACTTAGTAGACTGGATGTTGACTAAATTGTATACCTCGAGCAGTAAAAGAAGTTATATCTGATGATGACATACTGAACCTTAGAACAGAAAGTGAAGCTTCTATTTCAGAATACTACCCAACAAGAAGGGAAAGGATGGCTCAAACTTGTGCTATAGAAATTAATCATTATGCTGGCTGCTGCCTGAAAACTTTCCTGTGTCTTTTTGCATCCTGAAACAATAGGTATTTTTCAACTTTGTGCTGATGTTTGGTTTATGACATGGAGAATGTCATGTGGCAAAGATGGTTATGTTTGTTGCAGTAGGATATTAAAAAGAGATAGTATAAAAAGAGGATTGATATCATACAGAAAAATTATATTTTTCAATCCTAATCAGTCAAACATTGGCTTTTTTGATATGTCCATCAATTCCAGAAGGAAAATAGAATAATCTTGGAATGTCAAACTGTTTCTTACATTGCTTTTCAGACTTAATCTTTGTCAGAAGTCTTTCTGCTTCCCATACTCAATATACAATGAGTAATTTATTTTCTTTTGTTTGCATAAAGTTTTGTCGTGTACTTCATTAGCCAGGTGACTTTGTAGTAGATGGGGGAATGAATCCTGGAATCACTGAATGCTAGGGGTTGGAAGGCACCTCTGGAGATAATGGAGTCCAACCCCCCTGACAGAGCAAGGCCACCACAGAATCTAGGGCAGGTCACACCAGCAATTGATCGAGATGGGTCTTGAAAGTCTCCAGAGAAGGAAACTCCACAACCTCTCTGGGCAGCCTGTTCCAGGTGGACAGTAAATTCAGGAAATATTCCTCCTGAGTTTAAATGTCTCAAAATAAGTAGCCACTAACAGGTGCTAGGCGTCCCTCACTGAAATTCTTTTCATTTCTTTACTCATTTGTGGACAAAGCAGCTTCTTTTTTTGGGGTGGAAGTCCTCTTCAATTAGTGCCTGATAGGATGTAAGTGGGGAGAGATGGTGATGTAAGATTTGCATGTTTAGACTTCACGCACAGTAAGAGTGTAAGTTACTTAAAGAGACTGACTTTAGACTTTTTTAGGAAATCCAGCTGCAGCACTTTTAATCAAGAAAGCCTTCTTCATGATTCTGCAATTGTTCAGGTTGGCCTTTGGCTTGTTAATCATGTTGGATCTCAGCAATTACTGATGTTACTTTGTCTAGTGAACTTGATCTACAAATTACTGTCTGTTCTCAGGGCTACAGAGGTGGCAAAAGCTTGTTTGCTTCCAGCCAGCCTGGTCTCTTCAGGAAAATCAATTATTGACTTTTTTTTTTAACTCATGTAATTAGACATCCACTGGTATGTGTTAAAACATGTAATTAATTCTATCAAGGTCAGGTGGCGTCATTACATTTCTGTTACTATCTTCTTGAAAATTGCTACATCTAGAGAGGATTCAGGCTTTTGCAAAATTAAAAATTTCAGCTTGAATATTGTGATGAACCAAGCAATAGCAATTGACCTTGGAATAGTCAAATCCCAGACTTCCAAGAGGACGTGGTACTTTACCCTTATATAAAATTTAATTTGAGAATTTATCTGTGTGAGATGTTACAGATGCAGTTGGTTTAGAACACATCATACTCCAGAGTTTTGTCTGAGTATTTTCACAACTCTCATTCTCAGTGTAACAGAATGGAATGAGTAAACTACATAAACCTATTTTCATCTTAGTGTTTACTGCAATTGAAGATCAGTCTTTTTCTGCTATTTAAATGTTCACAGTCATAGGGAAAG